>NW_005871168.1:531645-543670 GCF_000147115.1 Myotis lucifugus | reverse complement strand
CCACAGCCCACTTGTACCTCGCTGGCCCACCCTCTTGCTGATCCGTGATCTGGTCATGATGTGCTTGGTCATTACGCCTCAGGGCATAATGGCTAATAAGCATATTCCTCTCTTATTATATAGGATAGAAAGTGTGGAGAGTACCTTAAAAAATGAAATCAAATCTACTCTAATCTCAACTCCTCCACTAGTCTTTAATAATACAATCTGGTAATGGCTCAGCTGTCAAAATAATTTTTAAATGGCTGTCTTCTCATTGGCAATGAGAACCTCTTAAACCTCTGTTTATGTTAGTTACAATAATATCAATTTGAAGTCCTTTTGGCATTAAATTGGTTATAGATATCATGCTCTTTGAACTTTTCTATCTAATCTTTCAAAGTAGTGCAATCATCCTAAAAATCACTGAAAGTTTGACTGACTCATTCCTCTAGTGCCTAATTGGTTCCACAAATATATTAGACTAGAGGCCCAGTGCACAAAATTCATGCATGGGTGCGGTCCCTAGGCCTGGCCGGTGATTGAAGTGAGAGCATCTGGCGTGGAAGGGCAGGTCCCAGCTGACCTCTGGGCCCTGGGCAGCACCTGGGCTCCCAGGCCTCCGCATGCTCCCCTCCTCTTGAGTCATGGTGCCCGAGTCCCCACACAGAGATGGGGTGAGCGTGGATGGACACTGTGGGCTGGGGTGCACTGTGGGCCTCTGGGATGACCAGTAGCAGTGCATGGAAGCCAGGTGGCCAGCGCTCTCTCTCCCAGCTGGCCTCGCAGACCGGCTCCTGCGCGAAGCCTGGCACCTGAGCGGGAGGGTTTCCTTGGCACACAAGCCCTGGCGTTCTGGGGGAGGGTACCAGGGGGAGTGAGAGCGAGCTTGGTGGACACCCTGCATTCTCACTGCACCTCCATCCCTGTCACCCCCACCCCCAGATGGCCGGTGAGAGGTCGCAGTTCCCCACCCGGCTGCCACGGGAGGTTGGTCACTGCCACCCACCCCCAATTCCCTGTCCAGCCCAGGGCCTGGCCCTGATGGGGCGATCAGGGCCTGCTGGCTGCTGATTGCTGTCTGCAGGATGATCAGCAGGGCAATCGGCCCCCGCTCACACCCGCCTTGGTCTGGCACCACCTGCTCACCTTCTCCACCATCCCACCTCGGTCCCACTCTCGGTCCCACTCTCATTGGGGTCCATTGGAGCCAGCAGTGCCTCCACTGCCAGCGCCGCATTGCCGACACCTTCCATGTTCCATGCCACTCCCTGCAACGCATGTCATAGCGAGCAGTCAAGGGGACAATTTGCTTATTAGGCTTTTATTACATAGGATTAGCCTGATTACTTAAAATATATAGCTTTTATTCATCTTAGCTTTTTCCAAAGGTAATAAATCTAAACTATAAAAGAGAAGCCAAACCAAACTCACATTGAATTCTTTCTCTGTGAAGTTTCCTGATGCTTTTGGACAATGTCACAAAGGCAATTTTCTGATTTAGAAATATCTGTTTACATCTTTCCAAATTTCCCCCTATTTTTTTTTAATATTTTCTTCCTTCAACTTAGAGCAAAATATAGGCATATGTTTTTCTGTCAGGGCACTGTCTACCTACCTATTTCTAAATGCATTTCAGTGGCTCAGGTATGTGTCCAGTTTACCCAGGATCGTGTATTTGGTGCCTGGCAAAGGAGATGTCTGTGAAATTCTTGTTGAAGTGTGGCACAGACTCAAAGTGCTATGCAAATATCCATATGCTCCTGTACAAGTACCCGCTTCCTCTGCAGGCGGGTTGCATTGCAGCTATTTGATCAGGTTCTTGCCGAGGGGATGTGAATAAAGGTGATGTAAGCCATGTTCAAGCCTGGCACTCAAACATATACTACATGAATCCCAAGTGCTTCAGTCCTTCTTTGGGGATTTTGAAAGCCTGGGATCCAAATGACATAGCTAAAAGATGGAATTTTAGTCACTGTTTGGAAAGGAAAGACCTAATCCACATTGGACTCAATGGGAGGAGAAAATAAACCTATTTTGTGCTAAGCCAAAATTTGTGCTGAGGTTTGTCTTTTCAAAACACCTAGCATCACTCACTCCAAATGAAACAAAGAAAATTGTTTAATATGTGCAATCTGTATACTAAGAAGAAATTCCAGGAGAAGTTTTGCATTAGGATAGATTTTTTGGTTATGTTTTTATCACATCTCCAAAATTAAAAAAAAACTAAACTAAACAAACAATAAGTAGTTGACTTTCCTAATTAATATTTGGCTCTCCATTCATTTGATTTCAGATAAAACTGAAGCCAAGTTTAAGTCATGCTTCTGCTATAAAAAAAGTAAGTGTGTAGAGGTAGGCAGGATGTGTTTGAATTACAGCTCTGTGTTTTTCCAGCTGTGCAGCTGTGGACAAGTTACTTAACCTTCAGGAACATAAGTTCTTTCCTGTACATTGGAAATAAAATATTTTTATTTGAGGATTATGAGCCCTATCAAGAGTATAATAATAGATATTATTTCCTTATCTCTCCTAGTTGGTCTTTATTTGGATATTAATGAGACTAAAATCTGCAAGATTCACTCACTACCCATAATACCTACTCATAGTTAACTAACAATGTATTCTAAAACCTGAGATTGGATTCTTATATTATAATAATTACTCTCCAGGAGACACATGGTACATTAAATTAATAGCAACTGTTCTATTTCTGGGATTTAGAATAACTCAGATGTAAATTTAAATACTGGTCTTGCTAAATAATGCTAGCAATTGGCATAAATTTGTGAGTTTCAGTTATCACAAATTAAAAATGTGGATAATAAAAAGTAATATTTACCTAAAAAATATATTGACTAAGTAAAATGCAACTTCCTGAGACAAAACAAAGGTTAGCCCCCTTCCTAAAATTTTATAGGTATTTATAAATTTTGAAGATCTTCAGGAATCTTCCTTTTTCAATCTGTTAGGCCCAGCTAGTTTGTAAGAATTCATTGGGGACTTAAACTGATAAACTAATTCATCACAGAGAACCTTAATTAATCTTATACTTTTTCTAGTCTCAAGCATTAAAATAGATACATACATTAGAAAAATCCCCAAATCCCTATCTAAAATAGAAAAAAAGTTAAATAAATGGGTATTCATGAAACCTCCAAAGAATTACTCTGAAAGATTTAATAGTACATATCAAATATTCCATTTAATGTTACATTCTATGTACGACATACATCATTTGATTGACTGACTTTTAAGCTCTATTAATGCATACTACAATCAAAGTTTTAATGGAGTTTAAGGATCTCATCCAAATCTATAATAGCACATTCCCCTTAAATTAACTTATAACCCATGAGTTAATAAAATGAATGTAGCTACCATTTACCCAGGGGGAGACAAAATGCAGAACTCATCACCAGGTTGGTAGCCTAGTGGCTTAGCTTTCTTCAGTTTAACTCCGTAACCCTGGAGGTGCATTATGGATGCTCCTAAACCCCCATGCATCCTTTATTAAGATCATTGGGTACCAAAGAACTTAAATGGCATTTTAAAGCTCATAAGAAAATCTAGTAATTGCCCAAATTGAACCAAACTAATTTGTCTTACACTTATTTTAATCTTGGTATATAGTTCTTTACACTTAGAGATTTGATAATGTTTATCGAATAAATCAGTAAACATGTGCTACTTGAAATAAATTGTGTTAAGTAGTTAATTTACTAAAATCAGAATTCACAATAGACTTACATTTTATATTGCCCTCTCTGTATTAAAAATCCCCAAAATGGCTTTGCCCTCTCTCTTGAGTTAAGAAGTAATCAAGTTTTGGGGAAATGGGTCATTTGAGGAAAGTCTACAGAGCTAAATTTATTTACAACAGAGAACAGAAGGCTGACAAAGTGTATGGTGGAGGTGCTGGAGGCTGAGGGATTTACAATTTTTAACTATATAAAGCAATAGCATATGGGAGGTGTTAAGCAGCTGTTCTATTTTTGCACAGGAAACAGTTATGCTCAGGAGCCCCAGCTAGCTGAAATAGGACCAATGGATCAAAGTTACAGCCAGGTAAATATTAGCTCCTCATAAAGAATGTTTAAATTAGAGCTGTTGGAAATTGAAATTGGCTGCTTTAGGAGGTAGCATGCCCTGGTGGTTCCGGTAGCTTATTGAGCCTTGGCATAATTCTATTATAATACTATCCTATTTTAGAGTGAAAAGAAAAGACAAGAGAGAGAAAGAAAGATTAAGATTTTCACAAAAGCATTATAGGAGACCAGCATAATCTCTGCTGGGTGGGAGATTTTTGTTTATGAAGGTGTTTTTGTTTGTTTGTTTTGTGTGTGTGTGTGTTTTTTTAACGGGGTGTTTTAGTTGTATATATGAGGGCTTCATTACCTAGTCTGATATGCTAAATAATTTTCTAATAAGGTTTCAGGAATTATGATTTTTTTCTGATTGTTGCACAGAGGAAAGAAGAAAGAAAAATGGAGATGAGTGATGATTCAAGAGAGGGAAGCAGAGCCCCAGCAACAAGTGAGGTCAGGAAGCTTGGAGGAATATGGCTTTGAATGTTCAGAAGCAATGTAGTATGATTTCAAGTCAAAGTAGTTTCCTATTCTATGCTGTGTTAACCTCTATTATTTATTCAATAAATATTTACTGGTTACCAACCATGATGCAGGCAGTTTTTATGGTATGAAAATTCAGAGAAGACCAACACATCCTCATAGATTTCATTTCTGTTTGTGAAGACACACCACAAACAAGTAAACTGATTAATATATAATAAAATTGAAAATAGAAAAAAAAAGTGCCATGAAGAAAAATATCAAAATTGGTAAAAGGATAGAGTGCCACTCAGTGGAAATTGGTTTTTGACATCTACTTGGGAAAAGATTTCTCTGATTGTGTGGTATTTGAGCAGATGGTTGAGGAAAGTAGTAATTAACTACGTAGTGACCTAGAGCCGTGGTCGGCAAACTGAGGCTCGCGAGCCACATGCGGCTCTTTGGCCCCTTGAGTGTGGCTCTTCCTAAGCCTTAGGAGTACCCTAATTAAGTTAATAACAATGTACCTACCTATATAGTTTAAGTTTTAAAAATTTTGCTCTCAAAAGAAATTTCAATCGTCGTACTGTTGATATTTGGCTCTGTTGACTAATGAGTTTGCCGACCACTGACCTAGAGGATGTGTGCTTCAGAAGGAGGTAACAGCAAGTGCAAAGGCCCTAAGGTACAGATGGATTATATGAGTTCAAGATTGAAGTTGAGATCAAGGAGAAGAGAGACAGGAGCTGAAGTCACCAAGGCAGTCAGGAGATGGATCCTGCAAGACTACTGGTCTTGCATTTTATTCTAAGTTTGGGATTAAGCAGAGAAGAATAATGTTCAGACTTACATTTTAAAACTATCAAGCCTTAGGCCTTTAGGAAAAAGGGTATGGGGCTTCAGACTAGGAGGGAATTTGTGGAGCTAGAGAGCATTTATCATACCCAGAGTCTATTTTAAGGGAGCATTGACAAACTTTTGATACATTGGACATATGGTGGAAGAAACAGAATCAATATTTTTATCACAAGAAATTAAGTGAATGTTAATACCACTAAAAGATATAAGAAACAGATGTTTAAGGGGTCAGAAAATCAAGGTTCTGTTTTAGATGTGTTAAAACTGGAACTCAGGGCAAGAGATAAATATATATGGATGTTATCAGCATTTAAATGGTACTTATAAAATAAAAGTAACTGAAATAATTTAGAGAGTGAGTACACATAGAGAAGTGAGAAGAAAGCCAGGCACAGAACCCTATAGGAATATAACTTTAAACAATCAGAAATAAAGTAGAGAATCTGGCAAAATAAACTGGGAGAGCCATGGAAATATAAGGACATGAGAAAATGGGATGTCATGTAATTCAAGTGAAAAATATATTTCTTAGATGAAGAAATCAAATAATTACTTCCTTATTAAAATAAGGTAGCAAGTTCAAGTAAAGCAAGGCTGAGGATCAAACAGTGGGGCTTGGCAAGATAGTTCTCAGTGACTGAAGAGGAAGATTTTAGAGGGTCGGTAGAGATAAAAGTCTGGTTGGCCTAAGCCAGCAATTTTCAACTGGTGTGCTGCAAAAATTTTAAAACATGCAATACCTATTTAGTCAGGGCACTGACCTCTTTTCCCTTAGGCTGTCAAATTAAAAAAAAAATGACAACAACCAACACAACAATATCCATCTGGTGTGAATGAATCAAAATTATACCTATTTTTTATCAGGTCAGTAAAAATAGAATAAACTTCTGGTGTGCCGCAGAATTTTAGTAATTAATGTGCGCCATGAGATCAAAAAGGTTGAAAATCACTGGCCTAGGATAACAAATGCGATTGGCAAATTAAACAAAACTGTATTTGGGGTTCTTTTGAGAAATTTTGCTATATATTTCATGGACTAGCAGAGTATAATAAAAAGAAAAGCTTGCCTTTGATTTTTTGTTGTTTATATTGGGAGACATTACATCATCCAGGAATATTAAGAAATGTATCCTGTACAGAGGGAAGAGGTATGCTTTAGTAGAGTTCTGAGGTAATTAAAGGTCTGGAGTCTTTCAGTAGATGCAGGGGAATGGGAGCAAGTGCACATGTGAAAGAGCTGTCCTCAGAAGGAACAGAGGCAGCACATCCTTAAAGGCAGGTAGTTTTGTGGTTTGTTTGTCTATCTGTTTGCTGTGGAAGGGGAGTACAATTTTTTACTCAAAATTTGTATCTTTATCTTGGCTATTGGGTGTCTCTGATAAGAACAAACTCTAAGTTAGTACCAAGATTTCCACTCCTCCCTCACACACTTACTTCCTATGTAATTCCCTCTTCTTCAATGGGAATGAGGACTATGAACGTGATAGGTTATTACTTCCATTAGGCTACCATGCTAGGCAAAGATAAAGGGATTTGTAGATGTATAGCCTCTAATAAATTGACTTTTATCTTAGGAGTATTACCTAGAAAGGTCTGGTCTAGTCAGGAGAGTTCTATAAAAAGAGCTCAGAGATATTTGAAGTAGCAGAGACACTCCTGAGATTAGAGAATTGGAGAGGAAAACAGATTAATTGACAGCAGGAAGTATGAGGACCTTGAGAAAATAATTGGGGTACAGAGGATTTTGCTGTTGATAGAACCTTATTTCCAGAAAGTACAGTTTGAGGAAAGAAAATGAAATAGTTACAAGGGGAGGAATAATATGAACCTGCAAAAAAACAAAACAAAACAAAAACAACATTTGAGGTCCATGATCACGAATTTAAAGTAAAAGCAGTCAGTCATGTTGAGTAATTACTTTAAAGGAATATTTTATTGTTAGGGTATAGTTATGGAAAAGTAAGAGATTGAGTATATCTAGAGTTGTAACTTTGCCAGCAAGAAAGATATAGAATAAAGAAGCAAACCAATGAGAATGATTATAAGGGACTGATTACAGTAAGTATGAAATCTAAACTGTGTATAAGCAAGGATTTAATCCTGGTATAAGCCAGGATTAAAGCTGACGAGTAAGGAGAAAGAAATAGTGGCATCAATGGAATTAGAGTTTCAATTGGTTTAAACACTTTTTTTTTTTCAGTAGAAGTCCTTGAGTGAGAATATGACAATGCAGACATCACGTTATATCCAGCTCTGAGGTAAGAAAGGCTAGAAGGGGTAACAGTTTTTATATGGGAAGGCTACAGGGTTCATTATGATGCCAGGAGTTCAAGCTAGCATTCAAATAATAGATTGAGACTATAGAAGAGCTTGCTGGTCACAAAATTTTCAGAACCTACATAAAATGGTGGGGGAGGAAGAGAGTGGGGGAAGGAAAGGAAGACGGGATGGTATTATCCTAGCTGTTCTTTACTTACTAATTAGGAAATGGAATTGTCAATAATTTTTGTCCTTTGTTATCTCTGGTAAATTATCTCTGGTTCAGTCACTGTGCCATAATCTGACGGTACTTTTATCACCCTCTCTTTGGAGCATGGTCTTCTCTGTGTAACTCCGTTCTAGGTAGCCTGATGCAGTAGCCTTGGTTTAAGTATTTAATTATGTTAGGTATTTAAATGCATTAAAGTAGACCTTTCATTTTCTTCCTTGTATCTAATTTAAAGAACCATTAAATAAGTTTTTAGAAAAAAAATATGATATTTTATCTAACAGGACAAATAGAATGATAGGTATGTCATAGTCTCATTCTCAGAAAACTTGATAAAGATACAGGAAGTCCTGTGCAGACAATTAATTGACTATCCTCCAACTTTCCCTCATAATATGTTAATGTTCTAATTAACACGTTACTTATTTTGGTATTGTGACAACAAACCCAACACCAAAACATGGCTAGTGAATCTCAACTGAGGGGATGGGAATGTTTTTGGCCCTCTGTCTCCCAATACAACGTCTAGAGACATCCTGGGTTGTCACATTCGGGGAGTGGGTGGGCAAGGAAGGGGTATTGCTAGCTTTCTATTGACCTCTACTAGGTAAAGGCCAGGGATGATCCTATGCATCATAAAATGCACAGGCAGGTTCCACAACAAAGAATGATCCAATCACAAATGAAAAATCCTGGTGTGAGTCACACATGGCATTCCTGATCTCCTTCCTTGTAGCTAACCACATGTAGGTAACCACATGTTGTGAACTGAACTGAGTCCCTTCAAAATTTATATGTTGAAACCCCAACCCTCAATCTATATATATAAAAGGCTAATATGCAAAGTGTCCCCTGGGGAATTTGATCCAGAGACCGGGAGTTTGATTGCTCTCTATGATGCACGTTGACCACCAGGGGGTGGCTTGGAACAAAGGAAGGCCCTGGCCAGCAGCCAGGGAAGGGAGGCCCTGGCCCACAGCAGGAAGGCCCTGATCAGCCCTGATAGCAGGCCAGGCCTAGGGACCCTACCCATGCATGATTTCGTGCACCGGGCCTCTAGTGTTACTATATTTGAAAATAAGGTCATTAGAGGAATAATTAAGGTTAAATGAAGTAATGAGGCTGGGACCCCACCCCAAATCTCTCATTGTGTGTCCACACCAAGGAAAGGTTATGTGAGGACACAGTAGCAAGAAGGTGGCCATCTACAAGCCAGGAAGAGAACTATCACCAATCTTGGTGGACCCTGATCTTTAATTTCTAGCCTCCAGTCTGTGAGAAAATGAATTTCTATTGTTTAAGCCACCCAGCCTGTGATATACTATTATGGCAGCCCTAGCAAACAAATACACCATATAACCCATTCTAGCACTGGAGATGCAAGGAGAAGGAGAGCTCTTGCTTTTTTTCATAAAAGAGGATGAATGTGTCTGGAACTTCTTTTTGCTTACCCCCTTTCCTATGGTGTTATAGCAGCCATCCTACATCCCTGAGTTGACAGGATGTCTAATCTCAGAAAACTGAGACATCAGCTCTGCCATTGTTATATCTCTAAACCAATGCCAGGAACTTATCACTGAACTTTTTTTTTTTTAAATAGAAAAGAAAACTAACCTTTCTTTGTGTTGTAAAATTAGCCAAAACAATTCCTAATACATGATTTATCTTTATTCAAGGAAATAACCAAAGAGTTTCCTGTTGAGGTGCACTCTGAAAATATCCAAGAAATAGCCAGTGGATCTTCAAACTGAAATATCTAATTTCCAGCTCTGAAAATTACACCAGGTAGAAGAAAGAATCAAGATATTAGAGAAAAACAAAACTATTTTCTGTATTTCTGAAGAAAAAATGTGTTCTGTGTTATGGTTTAGGAAAAACATGAAAGCTATTAAGTCGAATTTAGTTTGATTTCTGTCTACAACAGGATTAGAGGGAGAAGTTGAGCTTCTTTATTACAGGTTTTAACTCTTAGTTTTTAATTTGACATTCTTCTTTATATGTACTTTTTATAAAGTTTATAAGGTAATTCTAATGTGTGTTTAGCTCATTTAAAATGGTATTTATGATGATATGTTTCTTTCTGACCCTTTATCTATGACTATATTTTAATATTTTTATTTTCTGCTAATGAAATTTCAAATCTATTCTTTATTTCTTTTGGAATTCTTCAACACAGATCAAATTTCCTAAGTTAACTTGAGCTTCAGTTTGGCTACTTGGAGCATTCACTGATGAATATATTCATATGTTGAATGTCTAATTAAATTTTTCCACTCCTTAAGAAAATAAATGATGAAAAGTTGATAGCTGGACTATAATTTTTTCATTGGATATATTTACCAATGGTAATGGCAGGGAGACAAAGAGAAATATTTAATAACATCCAACACATAGGGATTCAAAACATTATGATTTGTACTTTTTTAAAAATGTATTTTATTGATTTTTTACAGAGAGGAAGAGAGAGGGATAGAGAGTTAAAAACATTGATGACAGAGAAACATCGATCAGGGCAACCAAGGTACATGCCCTTGACTGGAATGGAACCTGGGACCCTTAAGTCCTCAGGCTGAAGCTCTATCCACTGAGCCAAACCGGTTAGGGCAATGATTTGTACTTTTTAGTCACAAAGCAAGCCTGATGACCGAGAATTAAGAAGACCAAATGTTTTTTTGAATTGTCTGTTAGAAACTCAGCCATTACTGTTTTTATTTTGACTTAAAAAACTGCTGAAGTCTTTGCTGAAGAGAAACTGGCTTAAAATTAGCTATCATCTAACGAAGAGGCTACATTACAATGGGACACCTAAACTTCAAAACATTTATATGTCCCTCATGGAACTGGCTAAAGGCAGCCACCACTTATTTTAATTCTATCTTCCATCAATAAGTTTATAGCTCTTTATATATATGTACTTAACCAAATCTCAGTACCAAAAGTGGATATGATTGATTATATATATACTAGAGGCCCGGTGCACAAAAATTTGTGCACTCGCAGGGGGGAGAGGGGGTCCCTCAGCCCGGCCTGTGCCCTCTCGCAGTCTGGGACCCCTCGGGAGATAACGGCCTGCTGGCTTAGGCCCGCTTCCGGGTGGCAGAGGGCAGGCCCAATCCCTAGGTGCAGCCTCTGGTCGGGCTCAGAGCAGGGCTGATTGGGGAGTTGGAGTGCCGGCCCCTGTCATGCACAGAGCAGGGCGGATCTGGAGGTTGTGATGCCACCCTCAGTCACGCTCGGGGTAGGGCCGATTGAGGGGTTGGGGCACCGCCCCCTGTCACACTCAAGGCAGGGTCGATGGGGAGGTTGCAGCGCCCCCCCCCGTCATGCACAGAGCAGGGCCGATCAGGGGGTTGAGGCGCTGCCCCCTGTCACTCACAGAGCAGGGCCCATCGGGGGGGTTGGGGCTCTGTACCCTGTCACACACAGAGCAGGGCCGATCAGGGGATTGGTGCACTGCACCCTGTCACACACAGAGCCGCAGGGCAATCGGGGGATTGGGGAGCTCCCCCCTATCAGGCACAGAGCAGGGCTGATCAGGAGGTTTGGGCGCTGCCCCCTGTCACGCTGATCCCAGTGCCGGGAGCCTCGCTGCTCCGCTGATCCCAGTGCCGGGAGGCATATTACCCTTTACTATATAGGATAGAGGCCTGGTGCATGGGTGGGGGCCGGCTGGTTTGCCCTGAAGGGTGACCTGGATCAGGGTGGGGGTCCCCACTGGGGTGCCTGGCCAGGCTGGCTGAGGGGCTGAGGGCTGTTTTCCCACTGGCAGTTGACTAAAAGCTCCCAACTGCTCCTTGTTTTCTTTTTTTTTTTTTTTATTCTGGGCCAGCTTTAGCTCTGAGGCCTCGCTGCTGAAAACATGGATACAATGTTGCGTTCCGGGGCTGACTGAAAGCCGGTTTTGTTTAGCTTCTTATTTGCAACATAGTAATAGTTGCTTAGAGTTGCAGTTGAGAGGCCGGCAAGTGAGGCGGGGAACGTTGGAGTCTGCATTCCCTGGAGGAAGCAAGCCTCCCTGCTCGCTTCAGTGCCTGGCTGCCGGCCGCCATCTTGGCTGACAGTTAATTTGCATAAGGATACGCTGATTAGCCAATGGGAAGGGTAGCGGTCGTACGCCAATTACCATGTTTCTCTTTTATTAGTGTAGATG
>NW_005871168.1:511698-531545 GCF_000147115.1 Myotis lucifugus | reverse complement strand
TCATGAACAGAGCAGGACGGATAGGGAGGTTGTGCCCCGCCCCCTGTCACACACAGAGACACAGGGCGATCAGGGGGTTTGGTCGCTGCCCCCTGTCACACTGATCCCAGTGCCGGGAGGCATATTACCCTTTTACTATATAGGATAGAGGCCTGGTGCACGGGTGGGGGCCGGCTGGTTTGCCCTGAAGGATGTCCTGGATCAAGGTGGGGGTCCCGCTTGGGTGCCTGGCCAGCCTGGGTGAGGGGCTGATGGCTGTTTGCAGCTGGTCACACCCCCTTCAGGGTGGGGGTTCCCACTGGGGTGCCTGGCCAGTCTGGGTGAGGGGCTGAGGGCTGTTTTCAGGCTGGCGGGTGACTGAAGCTCCCAACCGCTCCTTTTTTTCTTTTTCTTTTTTATTTTCGGCCAGCTTTAGCTCTGAGGCTTGGCTCCAGCTCTGAGGCCTCAGCTGCTGAAAGCAGGTATCTGGTTTGTTTGGGTTCTATAATCGAAACACTGTTTCAACTCCAGCTCTGAGATCCCGGCTGGCTGAAAGCAGGTTTCTGGGGTTTTGTTTAGCTTCTATATTTGTAAAAATGTTTCAAACTGCAAGCTCAGAGGCCGGCAGCAGCAGGCGGGGAACGTTGGCTTCCTCCGTCACTGAAGCAAGCAAGCCTCATGTTTGCTTCAAGCTGCCTGGCTGCCAGCCGCCATCTTGGCTGGCAGTTAATTTGCATATCGCCCTGATTAGCCAATGGGAAGGGTAGCAGAGGTACGGCTAATTACCATGTTTCTCTTTTATTAGATAGGATGTAATGCACATAGAAAGTTAGACTGTTAGCCTCTATAAATGTTTAAAATGGTATCAGAATTTAGCTAGTTATGAATTATAATAATCATAGTTAATAGTTGGTTATTTACAGTACTCACATGTCCCATAAGTCTGTTACATTTATGAGCTTGTTTGAGCCTCATATAGTCTTATTAAGTTGGTATTTTTATTATATCCAGTTTACCCAGAGTAGAGTTGGTATTTAAAACAAGGAGTCTTATTCCAGAGTCTGTCTCCTAGCAATTACATTCATTGCCTCTTGGACAACACAATTTGAGAGTTATACAATAGCTGCAATAGCTAAATAATTAAAGACTTCCCAAACACATGCTGGTGAAACCAAAGCTAAAATCCAGGCCTCCAATCCAGGTACTACCATCTGCACTTAGAGAAATGCCTCAATATAGAAATATACTATGTAAAAATGCAACTTGACTCTAATCCATTATGAGCACTAAAAATTGAACAACAGCATTATCTGATGTCTTCAAATTCATGCAAGTCTAATGATGGTGTGGATAATCCATGCCTCTAAAAAGATGTTTTAACTAAGCATTGTTTTCTTTTTGACAAAATTTCTGTGAAGTAAATAGAGACTATTAAAGCCTTCAATTGAACAAATTGAATGTTTGGTGTGGTTGAACTGAGAAATAAATGAACAACAATAATGGCAATACATAAGACTACCCAAGGAGCCATTTATTTTTTTTCCATAATCTTAATATTTCCAACAAGCATGTGAATGTTAAAAGTCTAATTGTATCTAAAGCCTATAATTAATTCATGTGGGAATGAATAGACAAGTCTGAGTAAAATGACTGTACCTTAGTTTCTTTTCATATATCTGATTGAAATGAGCCAAGAACTTAGTGATAAGTACAAATCTATTTTTGTACATTTTAAGACAGGTTTTTTAATCTGATGATTATTCATTCTTGCTGTAATATATTCATAAGTGAAGGTTCATGAAATTCATAAATATCTTAAGTACTTCCAATATTGAGGCCTATCAATTTTCTCCTAAGGTTTCTAACACTTCTCTCCCTCTTCTTTCTATTTATAGGTGATTGGAAATGTCTTTTTAAATCTATAAAAATTGTGTGTGCTAGTGTTAATAATTGTCTCTACTTCCTCACCACCCAATGACTCTAACTACTTGCATTCAAATTCCATTTCCCACTTCTCTATACAACATGCTTTCTCAAAGGATACCACTGATATCACAATTGCTAAATCCAGACATCCATTCTCAGTCTGCATTTTGTTAAGCTTTAGAAGCATGCACCTTTATGAATTTGAGATCCAGAGTCATAAAAAAACAAGATTTTAATTTCAATCAATTCCCTTATCAGCTTCAGATAATAATAGATTCTTTTGAAGATTAAATGAAGCAATGCACATAGAAAGTGACAAAAATGTGAGATGAGAATAAATCATTTATTTTTTTCTTGAAAATGTCTTGAGATTTTTGGACACAAGTTATTCCAATTATGTTGTCTCTGTAAACATTGTTTTTCTGTCTCCTCCTTGTTTTACTGTTCCTTCAATGTACAAATTTTTCAGAATTAGTTTTTAGTTCTTTTTTCATCTACATCTATATCATTATTCCTTAATGATCTCACTTGTGTTGCATGGGTTTTATATAGGCCTTGTACTACTAATGACCTCCAAATCTATACCACAAGCTCTGGATTGTCACTCCTGAATTTAAATCTTACATTTCTAACATGTAATTTATCTGTAGATGTCCCACAACAGCCTCAGTATAGCATATTAAAAACAGAATCCACCTCTGTCCCAGAAAGATGGTTTTTCTTATTTAGTTGATGGCATCAGCATAGTATGATTGAGTCTTTGATCTTTACCATGCTCTCAACATTACATCCAATTAGTGGTCAAATCCCATGAGTTCTACCCTCCCAATCACTCCTGAGATCCTCAATAAACCCCTAAATACTCTCATTGTCTATGGTCTCTTCTGCCACATACAATTCATCTACTACTTTAACCGTATAATCTTCTTAAGCTACAGTTAACAATGTGATTGCTGTTTTTTGGACTAAGTTTCATATTATTCCTTAATTCAGGAAGTATTTCTTGAGTGCCCATTATGTGCCTGACATAATGCTGCTTGAGAACTATCTGATCAGATTGGTTATTTTTTAACTTGTCTTTTCATTGCCTCTTTTCTGAACATTACACTGAATCTATTTGTTTTGTCCACTTGTATCTTTTGTCTAATCACCTGAACTGCTAACCTATAAATACCCCTCTTGTATATGTGTTTATTTAACCAATGCTCAAAACTCTTGACCATTTCAGTCATTCATTTACTAGTAGCTAAGGCATATTAGTACCTGTTCTGGGATTAGGGAATGAAGATATAAAAGTTGGTGAAATTAGTAATGTCTCTGCCCGCAAAATGCTTACCTTATAGTGGGGCTTACATCCTCATACATAATTCATATCAACTTCTTTTATTTATTTTCTGAATATAACATCTTTTAGGAAAAAGCTGGATTGCACAAAGTTACTCTTCCCCCACTCCACTTCAAACCAGTCCTGAGATGCTTCATAACCAAAGCTGATCTTCACTGGTATCACTCAGATACCACTTAACACTAAAAACTGAGTGCATCCTCCTGCTTATCACATAAAGCTTAAAACACTTGTTTTAAGTTCTAAAGTTAGGCATAACTGCATGTAAATTAACTTGCATTGAAAATTATTTCCTACTATTCTCTTCCCCTACTTGGGTTTTTACTGAATCATACTACTTGTTCTTCCTCAAGCTTTTATACATGGTTCCCTGTGATCTGAGTTTCCTTCTTGCCCATTCTACTGTCACAATTATACACATTTTTAAGGCTCAAATTGGCTATTGCTTCTTTTATAAATCATTTCATGGCCAGTAAAGCATAAAGAATTTTTTTTAATGTCTTATATATGTACTAGTCGCCCGGTGCATGAAATTCATGCATGGGGGAGGGGGTGTTCCTCAGCCCGGCCTGCACCCTCTCTGTAGCTGGACATTTGTAAACAAGGATCTGAAGTCCTTCCAAGAAGAAGTGAATGTTCTATCAGGAGCACAGCGTGACTTGCATGAGAGTCACCCTGGGTCAAGATTGCACACGATCTTGAATTCCAGGAACATTTACCTCCCTGAGAAAGGCTAAGATTACTCGTGGGTGTAGAGAAGGAAGGGAGGGCACAGCTGCAAGTTGTCTTCAATACGCTATTGTAATAATATAGAACAGAACAAAATTAAGTTGATTAACTGCTGACGCACTAACCTTGTACCAAACCCCAATAAAAGTGATGGTGAGAGTGCAGAGTTTGCTACATGCCTGAGCGAGCTGTAGCCCTCTGTCTGGCATCAATCATCCTGTGTGCTCCTCTTACCTCTGCATCTTCGGTTCATTAAACATCCCTCAACACTTGGTGCCCAACATGGGGCCCTTAAGGTAAGTGCGGGGAATGCACAGGACCAAAAAGGAAAAAGTCTGCGACTGTTTACGCAAAACTTTCGGCAAGCCAGGCAAAGAAATGGGGAACTCCCCGACGGCAGAGTCAATATATGACTCTGCTGCGTTCAGTGCTTAAAAGCACTGGGGTTAGTGTGTCTCAAGACACTTTTAGGAAATTAGCTAGAGAAATAAGAAGGCATTGTTATTGGTTTCAGCCGACAGGCAGAAATCAGTTAAATCTAAAGGCTTGGAAACAGGTTGTTCGTGCGCTACGGTGCGCTCATCAGAATGGAGATCCTATAGGACATGAAGTTTGGTCCTTGTGTACAAATGTCCAGCTACACTCTCCAATCTGGGATCCCTTGAAGGATGTCCTACTGCCAGTTTACAGGGATTGGGCCTAAACTGGCAGTTGGACATCCCTCTCACAATCTGGGACTGCTGGCTCCTAACCACT
Organism: Myotis lucifugus; assembly: GCF_000147115.1. Classification (NCBI taxonomy): domain Eukaryota; kingdom Metazoa; phylum Chordata; class Mammalia; order Chiroptera; family Vespertilionidae; genus Myotis; species Myotis lucifugus. The sequence continues at coordinate 526,810 of NW_005871168.1, read as the reverse complement.
CACCTGCCTGCCTGCCTGATTGCCCCTAACCACTCTGCCTGCTGGCCTACTTGCCCCCAACTGCCCCCTACTGCCAGCCTGCTTGCCCCCAAATGCCCCCCACCAGCCTGATCACCCACAACTGCCCCCCTGCTGCTCTGATCACCCTCCCCACTGGCCTGCTCACCCTCAACTGCCCCCCTGCTGGCCTGCTCACTCCAAACTGCCCCCCCGTGTCCTGATCACCTCCAACTGACCCCCACTGATGGCCTGTTTGCCCCCAATTGTTCCCCCTGATGGTCTGCTTACCCCTAATGGCCCCACCCCCCACCAAACTGATCACCCACAACTGCCCTCCCCTCTTGGCCTCTAACCACCTCTACCTCGGCCCCACAACCTTGGCTTTGTCCAGAACATCTGGAAGGTCTCCTGGAAGGTCTCCCAGTCTAATTAGCATATTACCCTTTTATTAGTATAGATAGAAGCCTGGTGCACGGGTGGGGGCCGGCAGGTTTGCCCTGAAGGGTGTCCCGGATCAGGGTGGGGGTTCCCTTGGGGCAGCCTGGGCGAGGGGCCTGTGGTGGTTTGCAGGTCGGATGCCTGGCCAGCCTGGATGAGGGGCTGATGGCTGTTTGCAGGCTGGCCAAACCCCCCAGAGGGGACCCTCACCCCATGAACATGTGGCCAGCCTGGGTGAGGGGCTAAGGGCTGTTTGCAGGCTCGCCACAGCTCCAGGCAACCCAGGCTCCCAGACCCTCCTTGAGCGGAGGCCACAGAGGCTGGAAGCAGGTATCTGGGATTTATTTATCTTCTATAATTGAAACTTTGTAGCCTTGAGTGGATCTCACAGCCAGCCAGGGCAGGTGGGAAGCTTGGCTTCGTCCATCGCCAGAGGCAATGTAAGCCTCCTGTTTGCTCCAGCTCTGTGGCCGTCTCCATCTTGGTTGGGTTTTTTTGCATACTCGCTCCTGATTGGCTTGTGGACATGGATGCTGGGCGTGGCTTGTGAGTATAGCAGAGGTACAGTCAATTTGCATGTTTCTCTTTTATTAGATAAGATATGTCATATATATATATATATATATATATATATATATATATATCTTTGAGTCTCATAATAAATAAAAATAATAACAACATGGTTTGAGAATTAAATTAGTTATAAAAATAAATAAAATGAAATTGTGCCTGAAACATAGTAACATAGCTATGATTAATAATTTACACTGGAAGTTGTGTAGTTTATCTTAGATTTTACTATTTATTCAGCTCCTGTACTCCAATGCAGTAATATAAAAATAGAATTGGTTTGTTTCTAATACTTTACAGTCAGGCACATCATAATTGCTCTATGTAAATGCAGTTCAGCTTTCATTTATGTTCCCCAAATTGAGATTCTTTTGGAGGCTTGCTTTTACTTGATTAGTAAATGTCAGCTGATATAGTAAAAAACTGCCTGATCAGGGAACAATAAAATACAGCTCTTGTTATTAGTAGGGGTAAACCACCAAAATGATGTAGAATTTGTTGGCTATAAGTAGCCAACTTTTATTGATCAAATAAATTAGAATTAAATTTAAGAAAACAGACATGTAGTATTTTACTCTTTAATAACCATGAAGAAGAATCAATGATGGTAGTTTCATAACAAGCTTTTAAACCTTGAATATGTATCCCACTGATGCTTGGGAGAATATAGCCATTTCCATTAGTTCTAATCAAAGTTTAGAAACAAACTTCTCAATCTTTTACCTGACATTGTTCTTGTTAAATTTAACAGAGAGGTAATAAACAATATTGGTTCTTCAGTGCAGAAAATGCTTTAGGGACTCTTCATCTTTTATAACTCAAGAAGTGTTCTAACGTTTTTATAAATGCTTTTACTTCACAGGTGCTTGAAGCTGGAAGGAATCCTGAGAGGTCATTACCCTGCCTTAAGGCAGAGTGAACCTTACCCTCCCAGAAAAAAAGATGAAGAATTTAAGAAATATTCTACTCCTCTTTAGGACTGCCCTCCTTGACTCCCTAATTTCCCAAAGCAATCCCAACTCAATCAGGGATGCACATAGGAGCAAAGCTCTTTGTTGTTTTCTTTTTTTAATTGAGGCATAACCTGGTTTAGGTACAACAATTAATTTAAATGTAGGAAATAATTCTTAATAGAAAAAGTTAGTCTCAATATTTTAATGTCTATTATTATTATCATCATCATTAAATTCAATTATTAGTTTTCAATCATTATTGTTTAATTAGGTTTAAATATTTGTGCATTTTGCATTAGTAGTAATTCTTTTGAGCAGTGTTGTCCTCACTTTATTTCCACAAGAAACTGTTGCTTAGAAATAAAGGAAGACAAAGGCTTAAAAATTCATCTCAAAAGAGAATGGTGATAGCCTTGGGCAGAAGTGGGGGGGTGTCTAGAAGGTTTCAATGGGGGGGGAAAGGAGACTTAATACTTTCAACAATAAAGATTTTAAAAAATTCTTCTCAAAAACATATTGTAGTAAATTATAATATCTAAAGGTATGCTTGATGTGAAAACTCAGTGAGAAAAGAACTGTTTTCTATTAGCTTTAACAGCAGGGTTTGTTATCATTTAAATACACGCTCTGATACACTTAGTGTTTTGTGCTACATTTAACAAGATTAAGTGAACACACACTGTTTCAACTCAAATTTTTATTGGAAATCAGAGACAAGCCTCATTTCTTGCCTAAACATTCTCTAGTGGCTCATTCTTGGAGCAAATTCCACATAAGTAAATCTGTTTACCCGGTGGACCATTGATCAACTAAAGAAAATTTTTTTCAGGTAACTTTTTGCTTTACTGAACCTTGAAAACTTTATTTGAAAATTCTAAAGAATAGATGTATCTGAGAAGTGCTTATAGACATAATTACAAACCATAATTTGTAATAAAATAAAAATGGCATTTGAACACAGAAAATTGGAAGGACTGGCACTCAGAGTTCTTACAAGATTTCATTGTAATGCTACAAATAATTTGATCCTGAGAACAGGTAGTGCATACTAGATGGCCTCCCTAAAAAACACATCAAACTGTCCCACGCATTAATTTTTACCCTTTGATTGAAAAATTTCTAACTGCCTGAACTAAGCTCCCAAGAATATTAGTAAGGGGGTGCCTGCATATCAACTTTCAGATAATCTTGTTGAAAATTCTAACCTGTCATTCATCCTACACATCAAATTCTCTTTCAAAGCATAATACCTTTTTAGTTTCTTCCATTTTATATTATCTTATGTGGTGTTCCTCTTTGCATTTCTATGGTGACCGAAAGTATATATAATTCAAATATAAATCAACATATTCCTACATTTTATAAAATTTTTTATATTTTATTCTAGCACAACTTCAATAGATATTTACAACTCTGATTGTTTTTAATTTTTACATTTATAAATAATATGACTGCATAATACAAAAAATGAACATACTTTTGCTATACTTCTATATGTCTTGTAGGTACTTTTAAAAATCCAGTTATTCGGGCATTATACTTCTTTCTTTTTTAAAAAATATCTTTATTGTTGAAAGTATTACATATGTCCCCGTTTTCCTCCCATTGATCCGTTATAGCCTGTCCCTGCCATCCCCATCCCCCAGGCCTTCACCACCCTATTGTCTGTGTCCATGGGTCATGCATATATGCATACAAGTTCTTTGGTTGATTTCTTCCCACACATCCACCCAGCCTCACCTTCCCCCTGAGATCTGGCATCATATTTCTTTCTTTTTTTAATATATTTTATTGATTTTTTACTGAGAGGAAGGGAGAGGGACAGAGAGTCAGAAACATCGATCAGCTGCATCCTGCACACTCCCCACTGGGGACGTGCCCGCAACCAAGGCACATGCCCTTGGCTGGAATTGAACCCGGGACCACTCAGTCCACAGGCCGACACTCTATCCACTGAGCCAAACCGGTCAGGGCTGGCATCATATTTCTTGAAGAGTCTTTCAGCATTTTCAATGGATTATAGTTCTCTATAAAAGAATAAAAACTTTTCTAAATGTACCACAGCTTTTTAATCCACTCATCTACTGATGGGCACTTGGGGTGATTTCTGTAATTTATGTTCTGTTACATTGATCTACAGGCCTAGTCTTATGCCAGAACCAAGCTGTTTTTATTTTAACGGCTTTGTGATATAGTTTGATATGCGGTATCACCAAATTTCTTTTTCTTTGTTTTTCTTTGCTGTGGATATTTGGGGTCTTTTATGGCTCCATACATTTATACAATGGAATACTATCTATATCCTATCTAATAAAAGACAAAAAGGGTAATTAACAATACTGCCGCTACACTTCCCATTGGCTAATCAGGGAGATATGCAAATTAACTGTCAACAAAGATGGTGGCCTGCAGCCACGCAGCTGAAGCGAACATGAGGCTTGCTTGCTGCAGTGATGGAGGAAGCCAAGGTTCCCGGCCTGCCGCAGCCCGGCTCTGAGCCCGAAAGCAACAAAGTTTCAATTATAGAAGCTAAACAAACCCCAGATACCTGCTTTCAGCAGGCCATGGCCTCAGAGCTGGGAGCGCCAGTGACAGAAACAATGTTTCAATTATAGAAGGTAAGTAAATCTCAGAATAAAAGTAAAACAAAAAAAGGAGAGGCTGGGAGCTTCAGTCGCTGGCCAGCCTAAAAATGGCCCTCAGCCCCTCACCCAGACTGGCCAGGCACCCCAGTGGGTACCCCCACCCTAAAGGGGGTGTGGTCAGCCTGAAAACAGCTATCAGCCCCTCACCCAGGCTGGTCAGGCACCCCAGTGGGGACCCCCACCCTAAAGGGGGTGCGGGCAGCCTGAAAACAGCCATCAGCCCCTCATCCAGACTGGCCAGGCACCCCAGTGGGGACCCTCACCCTGAAGGGGGTGTGACTAGCTGCAAACAGCCATCAGCCCCTCACCCAGGCTGGCCAGGCACCCCAGCGGGATCCCCTCCCTGATCCGGGACACCCTTCAGGGCAAACCAGCCAGCCCCCACCTGTGCACCAGGCCTCTATCCTATATAGTAAAAGGGTAATATGCAAACTGACCCTAACAGCAGAAAGACTGGGAATGACTGGTCACTATGACACACACTGACCACCAGGAGCTGACCTCTGGTGGTCAGTGCACTCTCACATGGGGGAGCTCTGCTCAGCCACAAGCCAGGCTGATGGCTGCCAGTACAGCGGTGGTGGTGGGAGCCTCTCCTGCCTCCTCAGCAGCACTAAGGATGTCTGACTGCAGCTTAGGCCTGCTCCCCACTGGCTAGTGGACATCCCCCGAGGGCTGCTGGGCTGCCAGAGGGATGTCTGATTGCCATCTTAGGCCCAATCCCCCGGGACCAGGCCTAAGCCAGCAAGTGGTCATCCCCCGAGGGGTCCCAGACTGAGAAAGGGCACAGGCAGGGCTGAGGGACCCCCCACCCCCGAGTGCACAAATTTTTGTGCACCGGGCCTCTAGTATATATATATATATATAAGCCTAAGCGACCGAACGATAGGAATGACTGGTCACTATGATGTGCACTGACCACCAGGGGGCATATGCTCAACGAAGGAGCTGCCCCCAGTGGTCAGGGAGCTTCCACAGTGGGAGCACCGCTCAGCTGACTGACCCATCGTGGTGGCCCACCAGCCCAGCAGCAGCCTCTCACTCCCTCAATAGTCCTGCAGGTCCAATCTCAGGAGAACAGGCCAGGCACTGATGGACCAGCACCGCCGGCACAATCCCGACAGTGATTTTCATCTGGAATAAAAAGAGATCCTGAATAGCTGTAGCAATCTGGAGAAATAAGAATAAAGTAGGAGGGATCTCAATACCAGATAATCAAGCTATATTACAAAGCCACTCTTCTCAAAACTGCCTGGTACTGGCACAAGAACAGACATAAAGACCAATGGAATAGGATATAGAACCCAAAAATTGACCCAAACCACTATGCTCAATTAATATTTGACAAAGGAGGCAAGAGCATACAATGGAGTCATATTGTTGGTGCTCTTGTCCCAGCATCAAGAAGGGTTCAGGAATCTGGAGAAGGGGCTGTGCATAGATAGCATAGAAATCCAGAGACTAATAAAGAGTCCGGAGACAAGATATAATTTTGAAAAGCATTGGGGGTCAGAGGACCTTCAGCCAAAGGAACTGAAGAGTTCCTCCTTGTCTAGGACTCTTGCTTTTATTAACACAATTTGTCCTAAGGCAAGGTGGAGATAATACACTTCAACGGGTAAGGTTTCAAAGGGTACAGAAGCATTGTCAGTTTGGGGAATAGCCTACGGCTGTTCAGGTGTTTGGCCAGTAGGAGGCAATAACATGTAGATTAAGATGCCCTTTAACTGTCTGGCAGCCACAATCAGTTTCCTATTCAGGTTTGGGGAAATGCCTTTAGCCATTCCCAATAGGTGACTACATGTGTGACTCAACCCTGTTGAGTCCCCAAGTCTCATCAACCTTTTGATGAAACTCTCGAAATTATGACATGCTGGAATTGGTTCCTGGCAGAATCAAGATATTCTCTTCAACAAATGGTGCTGGGAAAATTGGACAGATATGTAGCAATATCTTTACTGATACAGCTCCTAGAACAATAGAAACTGAGGAGAAAATAAACAAATGGGACTACATCAACATAAAAAGCTTCTACACAGCAAAAGAAACCATTAACAAAACAACAGGAGAGCCCACTGTATGGGAGAACATTTTTGAATCTCCAAAATTTATAGGGAACTCATACATTTTAACTAAAGAAAGATAAACAAACCAATCAAAAAATGGGCAAGGGACCTAAAAAGATACTTTTCCAAAGAGGACATACAGAAGGCCAATAGACATATGAAAACATGCTCAAAGTCACTAATCATCTGAGAAATGAAAATCAAAATGACAATGAGGTACCATCTCACACCTGTCAGAACGGCTATCATCAACGAATCAACAAACAACAAGTGCTGGTGAAGATGTGGAGAAAAAGGAATCCTCTTGCACTGCTGGTGGGAATGCAGACTGGTGCAGCCATTGTGGAAAACAGTATAGGGTTGCCTCAAAAAATTAAAAATGGAACTCCCATTTGACCAAGTAATCCCACTTCTAGGAATATATCCCAAGGAACCAGAAACACCAATCAGAAAGGATCTATGCACGCCTATGTTCATAGCAGCACAATTTACAATAGCTAAGATTTGGAAACAGCCTAAGTGACCATTCGCAGATGAGTGGATTAAAAAGCTGTAGTACATCTACACAATGGAATACTACGCTGCTGTAAAAAAGAAAGAACACTTACCATTCACAACAACTTGGATGGACATGGAGAAAATTATGCTAAGCAATATGAGCCAGTCAGAGAGGTTAAATATCACACGATCTCACTCATTTGTGGAATATAATGAACAACATAAACTGATGAACAAAAATAGATCCAGAGACACAGAAGCATCAAAGAGACCATCAAACCTCAGAGGGAAGGCAGAGGAGTTTGGGGTGGGTGGGTAAGGGATCAACCAAAGCACTTATATGCTTGCACATAAGCATAACCAATGGACACAGACACTAGGGGTGTGAGGGCATGCCCTGGGGCATGGAAGTGGCCAGGGAGAGGTCAATGGGGGAAAATGGAGACATATGTAATACTTTAAACAATAAAGAATTTAAAAAAAGAAAATTAACTCAGTTGTAAACATGCTAATTTTCTTATACATTTTTCTTTATATTAATCCAGGTTGTTTTTTAAATAGGAAAAACTATCTCATTATCCTTAAAGCAAATTACATTAATAATTACTTTTATTCATTGAACATGTTTTTGCTAACAGGTACAATAGATTTAATCATTTCAGCATAAAATAAGGATTTCTAAGAAGTCAGCCAGAATGCATCAAGGAAATTTAAACAAAATAGCAGGTCATTTAATATTTTGGGAAAACATAGAACAATCCACCCCTCTCCTCACATAGGAGAAATTTTACCAAAAGCAACTGGAGTCAAATAGGAAAAAGTGTAGTAAGAAGCTAATATATCAGAGAATATAAACTAAGCATGGAGCGTCTCAGAAAGAGAAAGCAAAAATGAATCCAGGTAAGGGCCACTCCAGAAGGAGCAAATTCAGCATTATTTTTTTGAACAGTGGAAACAGTACTATACTGGCAGGTAGCAGGAGAGTACTGAATTTAGTTTAGTTCTGAGAAACAGGAGGTAAGGCTAAATAAGAATTAATAGATAAGTCATCTTTGCAGGAGCCAGTTAACCAATTTGTCATAGTGATAAGCAGAAGAAAGAGGAACCTTACCATTATAAATATAAAAATTAAAAAAAAAGCAATGAAACAAAAATAGGAAAAAACATATTCCCATAAAGTTGTGTAACTCTTTGGTTGTGGAGAAGTAAAAGAAAATTAAATTTACATAAAAGATCTCAGGGTTATATTTTTAAAAATCAATTCATCTTGAACCCAACCTTAACCACTTCCTAAATAATAACTGATCCTTGAAAATATTCATATATATATAATTGAACAGGATACAAAGATATTTTTTAAAGGAGCTAAAGAAAAAAAACATAAAAAGAACATATAAATTTCCTAATAGAAAAATGTTATTAGGGTGCAGATAAAAATCGTTACCATATTTTTTCACCATGAGTTAAAAAGTATAATTGCTTCAAAGAATACTTTTGGAAAACATAGAACAATCCACCCCTCTCCCCACATAGGGGAAATGTTGCCAAAAGCAAGTGGGATCAACTAGGAAAAGGTGTAGTAAGAAGGCAAAATGCCAAGAGTACAGTATATAAATGACAAAACAATTGGGAGAGATTTAAAATCTGAGCCATGAGAATTTGATTTTTTTAAAAGGAAGAAATTATAAAAACATCATAGAAATAAGATGATTCTAAAAGGAGCACAGGAAAAAATATAATGGCTAAATTAATAGTAAAGGACAAAGGATATGAGAATTAAAAAATAAAAGGAAAACAGATATAGGAGGAAAAGTGAATAAAATGACAGATATTGACAATAATCAAAGGAAATCTAAGATAAGCTCAGTTGATCTCTGTAAAAAATAAAATAAAAATATTGGGATAGAAGAAAAATGTAAAAATACCATACAAGAAATTTCAAAAACAAAAGAAGGCATTATTTCTAAAATTAAATAAGTGCCTATTGATCTCAGAGAAATCTGAAACATATCCTAGCAAAGGGGCATATATTTAAATGAAAGATCCTTTGTGGGGGAAGGCAAATCTATTAAGAAGGAAAACTCTGATCAGTCTCAGGTTATCTGACATCATTGAGATGTCAGAAGACAATGGGGAAACATTTTGAAAAGACTTTTTTCACCATTTTTATATATTTACTAGGGGCCCAGTGCACGAATTCATGCACCTTGAAAGAAACTGTGAGGCTTGGTAGGCACAGGGGTGGGTCTTGGCCCACCCTCCATGCCCCCGCCTGGCCCCTCCTGCCATGACCCCCAGTCCCCTGTCTGCTGACAGCCCCGCTCCTGCCACCACGCCCCCCGCACATGTGCTGACGGTCCTGGCCCCGCTCACACCTGCTGAAGGTGCAGAGTGATTGGGACTGGCGCCAGCAGCGGGTGTGAGTGGGGCCAGTGCCATCAGCAGGTGCAAGAAGCAGCTGCTGCCCCAATCACCCCTCAGGAGCCGGGGGAGGTGGAGAAGCCCTCAGGGGTAATCAGGGCCTACAGCTGCTGCTCACACCCACTGATGGTGCCGAGCAATCAGGGCCAGTGCCAAGCGCCAGCAGTGAGTGTGAGCAGCAGCTCCAGCACTGGCAGCAGGTGCAAGCGGGTGTGAGTGGTGGCTCCGGTGCCAGGTGCCGTTGCAAGCAGGGCCATCACGGGCAGTGGGTGCAATTGGCGGTTGCCAGGCCTGATCTCCCCTCAGGAGCAGGGTGAGGTGAAGAAGCCCTGAGGGGTGATCGAGGCTGGCAGCTGCCACTCACACCCACTGACAGTGCTGAGTGATTGGGGCCGGGCCGGGCACCAGCAGTGGGTGTGAACAGTGGCTTCAGCACTGGCAGTGGGTGTGAGCGGGGCTGGTGCCAGCAGCAGGTGTAAGTGCTGGGCAGGATACAGCACACAGGAGCAAAGAATTTTTCAGTAACCACCAAAGGCTCGCCCCAATGACAGCTACTGGCACCTTGCCTTGGTCTGGTGCCCCCACTCACCTGCTCCACCATCCTAAGGCTGATGCCAGCTGTGTCTGTGCATGCTTCCCTGGTGGTAAGTGCACCTCATAGTGAACAGTTGTTTGGTTGTTCGTTTGCTCTGGTTGTTCTGCCATTTGGTCTATTTGCATATTAGGCTTTTATTATATAGGATTATATTTATTGAGATGTAATTGACATATAACATTGTATAAGTTTGAGGTGTAAAACATATTGGTTTGATACATTTATATATTTCAATATGATAACTAAAGAAGTGTTAGCTAACCTTATCACCTACATATTACCTTTTCCTTTTTGTTTTGAGAACAATTAAGATTAGTCTCTTAGCAAATTCAAGTTTATAATATAGAATTTTGGTCAATTTCTACCTCCCTCCCTCATCTTTCCTCTGAGATTCATTAGTCTGTTCCATGCTTCTGTGTCTCTGGATATATTTTGTTCATCAGCTTATTGTGTTCATTAGATTTTACATTTGAGTGAGATCATGTGATACTGTCTTTCTCTGACTGGCTTATTTCTCTTTGCATAATACTCTCCAGGTCCTCCATGCTATCTCAGATGGTAAGAGATCCTTCTTTTTTACAACTGCATAGTATTCCATGGTGTAAATGTACCACAGCTTTTTTACTGACTCATTTACTGATGGCACTTGCACTGCTTCCAGATCTTAGCTATTGTAAATTGTGCTGCTACGAACATAGGGGTGCATATATTTTTTTCTGATTAGTGTTTTGAATTTCTTAGGATATATTTCTAGAAGTGGAATCACTGGGTCAAATGGCAGTCCCATATTTAATTTTTTGAGGAAACTCTATACTGTTTTCCATAGTGGCTACCCCAGTCTCCATTTAATTAGCATAATGCCTTCAAGTTTTATCCTTGTTGTCATAAATGAGAGAATTCCTTCTTCCTCATGGCTGAATAATAATCTGACACCTTTTTACCTATTCATATGTTGCCTGGCACTAAGATTGTTGTCATATCTTGGCTATTATAAATAATGCTGCAATATATATGGACGTACATATATCTCTTTGAGAAGCTGATTTCAATTCTATTGGACAGATATTCCTATGAGTGAGATTGCTGGATAACAGAAACACAAAGTGACTTTACAAAGCTGATCTGTGTTCCAAGTACAAAATACCAGGCATACCTTTTGAATATGCACACTATTGATATAAATCATTCTTTAGGAATATAGTAGAGGGCAAGCTGCAAAGATTCCAGGATTGACTAGAAGTCTTATGACAAAGAACTCTGTTTAGGGTTAACATATAAAGTGCAAGGTTCCTAATATTCAAAATGTTATGAAAATTCCTATATTAAAGAAAATAAATTCTGCATTTATTTGAAATTTTAATTTAAGTGGGTGTCTTTTATTTCCTAAAATTGACAACTCTAACTTCAGTTAGAGAACATTGAATCATTTCAACTATATCAATAATTGAAAGAAATGTGGGTAAAAGTGTTTCAAAATAGAATATAAATATTTTATTGACTGGAATTTTTGGAATGGCAAAATAGAAAATGAGAGGGAAGAGAGGGAAACAAGGCAAAAGAAAAGCATGTTCACAAATTCCCTAATCTTTAGTAGCTAAAGTAAAAATACACCATAAAAGTTAACATGTAAGAAATAGATGCATATTTAACTATACAACTGTGCACACTAAGGCAATTAATAACATCGACTAAAATCGGATGACATCAAAGGAGAAAAGCGGAAAAGAAAGAGAGGTATATTAATATTTATAGATTCTCAGGTAGGAAGAAACATTATCTAAAGAAAGAAAATAAACAATTTACATATAGTTCTATAACATTTAAGTGATAACACTAAACATTTGAACTGAATTATAATGCTTCAGCAGGAAAATAAAAACCTAGATAAAAATACTATACAATATACAGTAATATGCTGGAAATAAAATCTAACATGATTGTCACACAACAAATGACTCTCTTATTTGTTTTCCTAAAGTAAGGGTCTATGAGAAATACACCTTAGACAACCTAATTTAGAAAATTAAAAACCAGAATGTCAGTTTACAAAAATACATACATAAAGAAATCTAGGGTTGAGATCTTTTATCAGGCAAACATTAAGTCAGGCTGCAAAATATTAGACAAATTGGAAAAGCATATATTTTTGTTTTAAGTTTCAGTCCATAACGTTACAGCCTTAATAGGCATAAATCAAACTAGAGAGAATATACAGGGCGAGGGAAAAATAAATTCATTAGTCTTGTCTTTCCACTCATGAAAATTAAGGAGACAAAATAAGTAAATACCTAGGATATCTACAGTACATAACTAATAAACAGCCAATAGTGTACACCAAGCTCTGTATCTTGAAAAAAGAATAGCATGCAATCTGCTTTCAAGTACCCATTGATTATTTATAAGGAGTGGAAATATTTTTAGGCAAAAAGGAATATTTAATTAAATTCTAAATGTAGAAAAAAGACAGAGTGCATTCTCTCCTCACTCTGCAAGTAATTATAGTAAGAACCACAACAATAACAAAGCCATCTGAAAGTAAAAAAACAAAACAAAAACAAAAATCTCTCTTCTTGGGTCATAGAGAAAATCCTGTGTAAAATTGGAAAATATCTGAAATAAATTCAAAATATCATTTTAGACATAATTCACAAATAAACTCCTAGAATACGATATTGTTTCCCTTATGTTACATGTGGTAACATTTGAGATACAAAAATCCACATAGCCACATAGCCAGTAAGGAGAGGAGTTGAACTTAAACTCTTGATTGATTTCAAATTTGTTCTACATTGCTCATTAATGCCTTTCAAAGCATCAGCATCTTTCTTCCTTCATTTGCAAATGAAGGACTTGAATTATAAAATTATAGCTAGTTATGTATTGCTTACAATAGGGCATACAGTATTACAGGAATTTTCCATGCATTAATATATAATCTTCATATAAATTCTATGAGATAAATATTATTATGATGCCTGATATAGAATGAGGCAAAAGTAGGTTTACAGTTGTTAGTATGGGAAATAATACAATAATCTATATATATAAGAGGCTAATATGCTAAGTGTCTAATCATCGGACCAGTCGCTATGATGTGCACTGACCATCAGGGGGCAGATGCTCAACGCAGGAGTTGCTGAGCTGCAGTGGTTCTTGGGTAATGCATTCTGGAACCAGAGAGAAGGGAGCCTGATTCCTTGTGGGGCCACGGGATTCTACCTTCGGCCGTGGGTTATGTTGTTGCTGGGGCACTGTTGTCCACGAATATGGTTTACTGCACACTTGTGCTTGCATTCTACACCCTGTACGACAGCAACTTTTCAGAGTGCCCTCTCTCACTCCAGGACTCCTCTGGGGATATCAGAGAGCTGGTTTTGGCCCAATCCCTGCAGGCCAGGCCGAGGGACCCCATCTTCCAGAGGGACCCCGTTCACTCCACAGACTCTGGGGAGGGACCACAGGAGGTTGGCTCCAGGCGTGCTCAGCCCATCTTGCCCAGTCCCACCCTGCCAGCCACCTTCTAGTTAATTTCCTTTCAATGTGCACGAATCCGTGCACCAGGTCACTAGTTAATAAATAATAATAAAGAATAAACTCTGTTTTGTGTACTCACAACTGTAAACCTGCTTTTGCCCCACTCTATATAAAGGAAAATAAATGGAGGCACAGAGTTACCTAACTTACATAGCTACTTAATAGTCAAGTCACGGTCTGAACCCAGAGAGTCTGGTTGTCTGTAGACTTAGCGACATTTTAGAGGTTGTCTGCTTCCAAGGTACCTTCTACTTCTAGAGCTCTGTAAGACACATACCTTTGTATTGACGACATGAAGTTAGTTTATAAATGAAATTGTACAACCTCAATAACAAATAACTGTGAATCTGCTTAATAATCATTTTTGTACCATGTTTAGAACAGAGTACTAGAATTGTATTCCCTGATTATAAAGAATTTGGAAATGAATCACACAGTTGCTTTGCTACTTACAGTTAAAAATTATTTCCTTCCTTCTTCCTTACTATCTACACTAATAAAAGAGAAACATGGTAATTGGCGTACGACCGCTACCCTTCCCATTGGCTAATCAGCGTATCCTTATGCAAATTAACTGTCAGCCAAGATGGCGGCCTGCAGCCAGGCAGCTGGAAGCTAACATGAGGCTTGCTTGCTCCAGGGACTGCAGACTCCAACGTTCCCCGCCTGACTTGCTGGCCTCTGAACTGGCAGTTTGAAACATTCTAACAAATATAGGCCGGGATCTCAGAGCTGGAGTTATACATTGTTTCAATTATAGAACGCAAACAAACCAGATACCTGCTCTCAGAGCTAGAGCCAGAGCTAAAGCTGGCCCAGAATAAAATAAAAAAAAGGAACGGTTGGGAGCTTCAGTCAAAACCGCCAGCTTGAAAGCAGCCCTCAGCCCCTCACCCAGACTGGCCAGGCACCCCAGTGGGGACCCTCACCCTGAAGGGTGTGTGACCAGCTGCAAACAGCCCTCAGCCCCTCACCCAGACTGGCCAGGCACCCCAGTGGGGACCCCCACCCTGATCCAGGACACCCTTCAGGGCAAACCAGCCGGCCCCCAGGCCTCTATCCTATATAGTAAAAGGGTAATATGCCTCCCAGTACCAGGATCAGCGGAGCCGCGAAGCCTCCTGGCACCGGATCAGCATGACAGGGGGCAGCGCCAAACCTCCTGATCGCCCTGTGACTCTGTTGTGTTGACAGGGGTGCAGCGCCCCAAACCCCTTAATCGGAACTTGGGTATGGGAGGGCCCCGGGGGTGGGGGGGAAAAAGGGAAGGGGACAAAACCCTCCCCCGTGGGGCCGAGGGCGGGAAGGTAACAAAAAGGACACACTCCAAATCCCTCTTTAGCGTTTTGTAGGGGGGGAGATATAGTGCTTGGTCATACCCCCCCTTTTCCC
>NW_005871168.1:458693-511598 GCF_000147115.1 Myotis lucifugus | reverse complement strand
AGTGGCTGCGCCCAACCCCTGATTGGCCCTGCGTCTGTGAGTGATAGAGGGCGGTGCCCAACGCCCCCCTCCCCACGGCCCTGCTCTGTGTGTGACAGGGTAGAGCCATAACCTCCCCATTGGCCCTGCCTGAGTGTGACAGTGGCGGCACCCCAACCCCCTGATCGGCCCTGCTCTGTGGGTGATAGAGGGCGGTGCCCTAACTCTCCCTATCAGCCCTACTCTGTGCATGACAGGGGGGAGCTCCCCAACCCCCTGATGGGCCCTGTTCTGTGCGTGACGGGGGAGCTCCTCAACCCCCTGATCGGCCCTGCTCTGTGCATGACAGGGGGGAGCTCCCCAACCCCCTGATTGGCCCTGCTCTGTGCGTGACAGGGGGCAGTGCCCCAACCCCCTGATTGGCCCTGCTCTGTGTGTGACAGGGGGTGGCACCGCAACCTCCCCATCGACCCTGCCTTGAATGTGATAGGGGGCGGTGCCCCAACCCCCCAATCGGCCCTACCCTGAGCGTGACTGAGGGTGGCATCGCAACCTTCCAATCCGCCCTGCTCTGTGCATGACAGGGGGTGGCGCCCCAACTCCCCAATCAGCCCTGCTCTGTGCCCGACCAGGGGCTGCACCTAGGGATTGGGCCTGCCCTCTGCCACCCGGGAGCAGGCCTAAGCTAGCAGGTCGTTATCTCCCGAGGGATCCCAGACTTCGAGAGAGCACAGGCCGGGCTGAGGGCCCCCCCCCCCTTCCCCCCGCCGAGTGCACAAATTTTTGTGCACTGGGCCTCTAGTCTATAATAATACAAGCACAATATGTTAATTAGACTGGACGTCCTTCTGGACAAAGCCAGGGCTGTGAGGGAAGCCCGGGTCCCGGGTGCCGGAGTGAAGCCAGTGTGGCAGCCGGGGGAAGGAAGGCCTACTCTTGCACGAATTTCTTGCATCATGCCTCTTATCTAATAATATTTCTTTATTATTTTGAACCTGAAAAATTGAACCAGAAAAGGTAAATCTAAGTCAATATATTAAAGACAGTAATCACAGTGATAGCCATCAACATTAAAGGAACAAAAGAAAGAAAAACAAGTGGGTCATACATGGTCTTTAAAAATCCCCCCTCCAACCAGAGATTATGGCTTCTGATATCTACTCCAGAGTCTCAGAGTATACTGGTGTAAAGTAAAGTTGGCTCTTATTTTGAATGTCATTTTCTTCTCATGATAATATGACATTTCCAAATGTTAAAAGTACAACTGCTTATTATAAAGTTAACCCCAAGTTTGCCTCTGAATTCTATAAGTGATCTTTACTTGATAATTATAGAAAAACTTTAATATTTTATTGGGTTGCAAAACAATTATGTACTTTAATTAACCTATAATTCTGACAAGATAATCTTAATTTTCAGTAATTTGCATGAGTTGGTGAAAAAACTTAGAAATATTTGTAATATTGGCATTCTGGTCATAAAGATAAAAATATTTTATTAACTAAATTATAGTAAAAATATTTTATGAAAGTTATTTATAGAGCAAAGTAATGTTTTATATATTGTGTATGCTTAATTTGAAGAATGAACAAGCCATTATAATAGTGCACTATTTAGTTCATTTGACCCATCCAAAATTGATTTGGTGCATGAACCAACAGTGAATTCATTTATTACTTTAGAAAAGCAATGTTAAAATTCTATTTATTCATGAATGGAAACACTTCTATTTACATAAGCAATTTAACACAGTTCATTTTGCTCAGGTGTACATGGTGAGAAACAATTTATAAACATTATATTTCTCTCTCTAGACACTACATTCCCATATTGTATTCATTTCCCAAAAGCAGTTGCTTAAAAAAAATCATCTTAAGGAGATTCATTTTCATTTTCCCCATAGCCAGATGGTTTTCTAAGCAAAGACATATACTAACATAAACAGCTTTTGCCCTATATTTTGAGAGTTCAAAAAACCCGGCATTCTATATATGACACAGAAACTGCCACAATCTTTTTAGTTGAATGAACAGTTTTGAACAGTATTTACAATACTGTTGTTATTGATATTTGTACTAGAAGTCTTCATGATAATAGTAGTAAGAGTATTTGTACTTGACATCTCTTTACATTAATCACAAATTCCTCCTGCTAAGATTAGAAAATAGTTACATTTTTCAGAAATACGTATAGCTCATATGTGAGGGAAGTTAGAAAAAAAAACAAGTTGATAAAATTCCTAGAGATGAATACATTGAAGGTTTCCTACTTTGCTATAATCTTATTGTGCATCCAACAAGTGTGCATCTAATAATGAGAGAGGTTTTACCATAATCCTTGGCATTTTCAAGTTTTACCATGCTTCCTCATCTTAATGTTTTTGAAAGAGCCTGAAAATCTCATTTCTATCAGACTTTTATCAGTCTTTCTCATCTAGGGAAATAGTACATAATCTTGCCATAGTAAATATCTGAAGGGGCTCTTTCAAGCTATAGAATTCACCTCCAACACTAACAAATAAACTTGAATTTTAATACACATCTTATAACCCACAATGGAATAAAATTCTCTAATGATCCATTTCCATCATTAACACAGGAGGTGTAACAGATAACACTTGGGAACCAGTGCTGCAAATAACGAGTATTCTCCAAGCAGTATTCCATTGTACCTGTAGTTGAAGACTCTCTCTCTCTCTCTCTCTCTCTCTCTCTCTCTCTCTCTCTCTCTCTCTTTCCTTCAGTCTTTCCCTCCCCCCCCCACTCCCAATCTCAGCATAGTTGGTAGAATGTGAAGAATAATGCCATTCACTTTTCTATTTATTTATTTCTATGAAAAAAATGCTTTCTTGTTGCTCTTCTTCGGTTTCAGGCAAACTTCCCCTGGCCACTGAGATTATATCAGTTTTTTTAAGAATAAAATTTATTTATCAAATATTTAAGAAATTTATACAGTGTTCATATAATAGTTTTTTATTTAAAATTTGTCCTTTTCTGTTGACATCTATCTTCCCCACTAGAATGCACCATCACGGACAGCAAGAAACAGAATTTGCTTACTACTGATTTAAATTGCAAAACCTAGTATGTCACCTCAGAGAGATTGGCTATCAGAGTCTATAGCTTCTGATACAAAGCTACAAGAAGTTGTTCATATGGATTAATTATAAGACAAGAGCGAAAGTGTTAAATTGGACTTGAGCTCCTTCTCATGGCTAGTGCTGCCATTAGGGAAACAATCAAGATTTTGTTTGCTACTTTAAAATTTTCTAGATCAATGCTAGAAATACTAATATTAATGATATTAATAATTATATTTACTTTGATAAACTTTACACATGTGATTACATTTGCATCTCATAATAATCATATTGGGGGATCTATTTATATACTACTTTTACACACCAAACAGCTGCAGATGAAACCATAGATTTTCTAACTCACACAGCTAGTAAACATTAGACCCGGGACTTGAATCCTCAAAGTCTACTTGAAACTCCTTTCATGGTGATAAGGTTGAAATATTTCAGATAATTAGAACAGAAGAAATAAAAAAGCAGAACTAATTGTTGTATTATACAAAGTGGATTTGCATTGTTATCACCTCTTGTTACCTTTTTTCTTCTGATTGGTACCTATAATTATGCAAGAGAAGGGGTCTCCCTACAATAGAAATACTAATGGACATGGACTTGGAGTTAAACAGGCTATAACTGTCTCACTAGTGGCATTTCTGAAAAAGCAACTTAAGTCAAATTTAGTGTTCTTATTCTTTACAGCCAGTCATGATTTATTCAAAGTTGAGGCTCCTAACCATAAGAATATGTGTTAAAGATCTAGTTTACTGCTACTGCAGGTAAATCTTTTCTTTCAAAATGGGATTCTTAAAATCTTTTAACTGTACATCTACTTGTAAGGACTACTGGATAACAAAAATTGCATGTGTAGGTCACATTTAAAGCCCCAATATTAGTATTTGTAAGAACCTTCATACAGAACACACCACTCCAATAAACAGTTTCTAATATGAAGGCTGCACATAACACTTGTGCACAGAATGTTCATAAGTGGGTTAGTGCACACAAAATCACCCTGCAGGAACAACAGTTTCTAAAGATGTACACTGATTCTTTGCTGGAGGCACGAAGTATGAGTGCACGAACATGTATCACATTGAGAGAATAAGTCATTTAAAATCCATTTGCATGAAATCTAGGAACTAGCACAAATCATAACCTCACTGAACTGCAAGTCACCTTGATTAGTCACATGACAGCAAAGCACACTTAGGGATGGTGTCACACCCGGAGTGTTCAAGCAAGTTGCCATTAGCTACTTCGGTATCTGTGGTAGCACTCACAAATGATCACGGTACTGTTTTATAAAAGTTGATACTGTGGGGCAATTATGTTTCAAGATTTCACTAGTCATGTTTCTCAATCTTGGCAGAAGATACTCTGTATATTTTTAGCATAATAAATAAATAGACTAAAAATAACATAGGCACTAGATTATCTGGGTCTTAACTTCAATTTGAACTCTTTCTAGCTAGGTGACCATGGCCATATCATTTAACCACTTTAATAATCATTTTTTTCATCTGCTGTGAAGTGTATGGAAAATGAAATAAAGAATTTAATATTCTGACATAATCTAAGCAGGCATTAAATATTACTTAATGATGATGTGGTTGCTATTATGAATATCACTTTTATTAATATTGCTCCTCCACTGAAAGGTTGTAACTAGGGATCACAAAAACGTGACACCAGTTTTTCTTGGATAGAATTCATTCATTCTCCTAGTAATACTCAAGGTATCACATGAAAAGCTCTCACATACTTTAAAGTTTAGATGTTCCCAAATTACTTGGGCCTCAAGATATTTTTATCTGGATACAAAATTAAAATTCACTTTAAATTAGAACTATACCTTTTTTAATTGGAAAAAATAAATTTTAAACACTTCATCAAATGAAGTAGTACTATCAGCTCATGGCTGTGAGCCATTCACATTCAGCAAAGAAATTGAATTACTGAGTTATGACTAGGAAGATGGTCCAACTTGCCTAAAATCCACAACACCATTGTGCATGGCAATTTGGAAATAAGAATTAAGAAACTTAAATATTTTTGCATGGTTTAGATCTAGCAATTAAATATTTTCATATTTGTGCAAAGAAAATAATCTTGAAAGTCTAAATATAGTACAGAGTGTATCATTCTAAAATTTCATAAAATAGTCCAGAACAGAGAAATGATCAGATAATTATGACAGTTATTTAATTTATTGTAACAAATAAAAAGCAATTAAAATTAAGTAGTAACTTCAAAATTGCAGTATAAAAGAGCTGTATAAAATTATTATCATTATTAAAATTTTTAAAAAGATGCCTAGAGTTAATGACCGAAGGGGAACATAACAAAACCTTTGGGAGTTGCTCCTTTTTTATCCTTTCAATTATTCTTAATTTTTTATTTTTGTAATGTGTTGTTGTTACTTAACAATGAAAGCAAGTAATTTATAAACATTTATATCAATCCTACCCTTAAATTAGACTTGAGATTACAGAGAAAAGTGGAGCACATGTTGCATGTTGCTTTATTATACCTACTCTACCTATTTCTCCTCAAAGAAAAATCTTTATTATTCAAGTGGTGTGTGTGTGTGTGTGTGTGTGTGTGTATTAACCAGCTTTGAAGACTATATCTCTGGTTTGCAGTTTATTTGCCATAGAACTGTGTTATCACCTCATGCGGATGAAAGTTTGCAGTAGACAGTGCAGAGGCATGAGTGTTTAGATACTACCTCCCAAAAACTTGTCAATAATAAAAACTAAAGGAAGCATTGATTCTTCTCTGGTTAAAATAACTGCAAAGGTGTCCTATTAGTCAAGTATAACATAAAAAATAATTTAGCACAAAAAGTCTTCCTTGGTTAATGAAAACATTTTAGCAAAAACAAACATAATTTTTAGGGAAAAAGCTTAGAATAAAATTTTAAAAAATTAACAGTCTGTGTGACTTTATATTGTACTCTTTTTCCAACTTAACTCTCTTTTAACTTATTTTATAAGCACACATTAATTTTAAAATCATGGAAATACAATTTTTAACTTCAAGTGCTGTGATTTTCCTATGGCCCAGTCTTAATACCTTCATTACCTTTTAGTTACTGTTGACATAACTTTGAGGGCGAGATCAGCAGAAGGGGCTGTTGCTACGAATCTGGTCATATATTCACTGCTAAGGTTTCCGTGTCTTTTGAATAATAATGTCAAAGACCTAAAGACAAAGGCCTTTGCCTTCAGTAAAATCTTAATATAATAATATTGATAATTCTTCTTAGTATAATTCCAAATAGTAATCTAAGATTTTTATACAAATTGATCTTAACCAACAGCATTGTCTTAAATATAATTTTCAGACAGATATTTAGAATTCAGCTCTTTGGGCTACTGTTCATCTTCAATAATACCTTTCACTTAAATGTAGCCAATAAGGTTGCAAAAAGAAGTATGGTGCCAGGTAAGTACTTGAAATATTGAGGAGGGACCACTTTGTAAAGTATATAATTTTCTGACCACTATGCTGTACACCTGAAACTAAAACAAAATGATATTGAATGCAAACTGTCATTGAAAAATAAAATAAAAAACAAACATTTTCTTTATATCCATTTATTGGCCATAACAAAGAATAATAATCTATATCCTTAATAATGAATGCTGTTTTTCCATCAAGAGTAAAAGTTATTTTTCAAATTTGTATCTTTAATTTATTTTTAAATTTATGAATATGGCAACCCAGCAAACATATAACATTTATATTATCTGTGGACATTATTTCACTAGATTATATGCAAGTTAATTGTACTGACAGAATTATGCTGCACATATACTTATTAAACAGGAAATTTCCTAGGTCAGTCATAGTCTACTGAAAATGTATTTAATTTTATTAAATTTGAAACAAAATTTTGTTGAGGTAACATTGGTTTACAACATTATGTAAGATTCTATAATTCAACATCTGTATATACTACATCATGCTCACCAACTAAAGTCTAGTTTCACCACACAATTATCCCCCTTTATCATTTCACCCTCCTTCCATCTTGTTCTGCTCTGGTTGCCTGCCTATATGAGTTTGTTTTGTTTTGTCTATTCATTTATTTGTTTTGTTTCATATTTCACTTAGTATAATACCCTTGATGTCCACCCACGTCGTCATAAATGGCAATATTTCATCTCTTTTATGTCTGAGTTGTGTTTCATTTATACATTCATCCATCAATGGACACTTAGAGTGTACTGTATCCATATTTTGACTGTTATAAATAATGTTTCAATGAACATAGGCATGCATATAACTTTTAAAATAAGTGTTTTCATGTTCTTTGCATGAATATCCAGAAGTGGAATTGCTGGATCATGTGATAGTTCTATTCTTAATTTTTAGAGGTCTTGTATATTGTTTTGGGTTTTTTTTAGTGGCCATACCAATTTACATTCCCATCAACAGTGTACAAGGGTTCTCATTTTCCCCCATCCTCTCCAACACTTGTTGTTTCCTGTCTGTTTTATGATAACCATCTTAACAGGTATGAGGAAATATCTCATTGTGGTTTTGATTTGTATTTACCTACTAATTAGTGATGTTGAACATCTTTTCATGTGCCTGTGGCCATCTCTATGTCTTTGGAAAAATATTTATCTGCCTATTTTTTAATCAGGTTGTTCATTTTTGTGGGTTCTTATGTTGCTGTTAGGTTGCATGAGTTCTTTATATATTTTGGATATTAACTTCTCATAAGATATCTGATTTGAAAATATCTTTCCCCATTTAGTAGTTTGCCTTTTTGTTTTCGTTTGCTGTACAGAAACTTTTTGTTTGATTCAGTCCCATTTGTTTATTTTTGCTTTTGTTTCCCTTTCCTTTGGAGTCAAATCCACAAAAACATTGCTATGATTAATGTCAGGGAGTTCACTGCTTATATTTCCTTCCATATGCCTTATGGTTTCAAGTATTACATTAAAGTCTTTAATCCATTTTGAGTTAATTTTTGTGTATGGTGTGAGACAGTGGTCTTGTTTCATTCTTTTGCATGTGGCTGTCCAGTTTTCCCATCACCATTTATTGAAGAAACTTTCCTTTCTTCCATTTATATCCTTTACATCTGAAGAATAACTTTGCTGGATACAGTATTCTTGGCTGGCAGATTTTTATCTCTCAATATTTTGAATATGTTTTTCCACTCTCTCTTGGCCTGTAGAATTTCTGTTTAGAAAACTGCTAATAGTGCCTTAGTAGGTTACTGATTTTCCCTCCTGGCTTCCTTTAAAATTCTTTTTTTTATCATTGCATTTTTAAAATAATTGAATATATATTCACATATATATAATGTGTCTTGGAGAAGGTCTTTTTATATTGAGATAATTAGGTATTCTGTTAGCCTCTTGTGCTTGTATGTCCAGTTTCTTCCCTAAATTTGGGAAATTTGCTTCTATTATTTCTTCAAATAAGTTGTGTTTCTTTATCCCTTTATTGTCTTTCTGGGATACCCATTATCCTTATGTTGCCTTTTCTGGTGAAGTGAAATTGTTCTTGTGGAGTTTCTTCATTTTAAAAAAAAATAGTTCTCACTTCTCTTCCACCTGAATTATTTCTAGATTTCTATCTTTGAGCTTGCTATTCTCTCTTCCATAGTGTATGCTCTATTTCCAGTGCTTTCTAGTGCATTCTTCATCACATCTATTGAGTACTTCAGTTCCAGAATTTCTGTTTGCTTCTTTATTAGAGTTCAGTCTCTTTGGTAAAGTACGCTTCCTATTCATTAATTTTACTCCTGAATAATTGAACTGTCTTTCTGAGTTTTCTTGTAGTTCTTTGACTTTCTTCACCAAGGTTATTTTGAATTATCTTTCAGCTAGATCTCAATGTTTCATTAATTCATGTTTGGTCTCTGGAAAATTGTCACTTTCGTTTTGATACCATGTTACCATGATTTTTCATGGTGCTTGAGGAGTTGTTCCGTTGTCAGCACATTTGATGTAGCAAAAATCTCTTAAGTAAGACTTCATTTACTAACACGTTGGTAATTAGAAGCCTTTCTTTTTTTTTTCTAGTAGTTGGCACAATAGCACAAGTTTTTGGTTTCTCTTGAGTTGCTTCTTTTAGAACCAGCATTTTCCACCCTCAACTGCCTCTGCCAGGGGTTCCTGCTTGTGCTTCCGAGGTTGCTGGTGTCCTGCTACTGCTGGTGTCCCTGTGGCCATGGGCATCACCACTGGAGTCAGATGGCAGGTGCCTCTCCAGTGTCCAGGGTCATGGCCACCTTCATTGTGGTGGGGAGAGGGGGAGAGACACAAGTGCAGCTGAGAGGACATGGGTTGTGGTGCCTGCCACCACTGCTGCCCAGTTCCTCGTGGCCTTTGACTCCACTACAGCCTGGAAATTAGAGTTACATGCACTCCAATCTCAGCCTGCTATTACAGTGTTCTCTCCTTCTGTGTTGCTGTCTTTACAGGGCTGTCTGCCCTCTGTGTTTCTTTCTCTTCTTCTTATAACAACACAGTCATATTGGATTAAGCTTTCACCCTACTTTGATGTGACCTTGTCTTAACTAATTACACCTGCAATGACCCTATCTTATCTAATAAAGAGGGAATATGCAAATTGACCATCGTGCTGTAATGGTCAAGATGGCTGTGTCCACAGTGGAAGCTAAGTCCCCGTAATAAACCTTAACGAGCAATCAGTAGGGACCTGAGGCTGTGCCCCCTGCCTGGTGGGGCTCAGGCCACTCCCCTTGCCCCGGCACCAGGCTGGAGGACCTCAGGCTGTGCCCCCTGCCCTGGCCCAAGGCTGGGGACCTCAGGCCGTGCCCCCTGCTTCAGTGCCAGGCTGGGGGACCTCAGGCTGTGGCCCTCACCTGGCAGGGCTTGTCGGGGTACCTCAGGCTGCAACCCCTGCCTGGTGGGACTTGACAGGGGACCTCAGTCTGTGCCCCCTGTCCTGGTGCCAGGCCAGGCGACTGAGGCTGTGCCCCGCACCCGGCAGGGCTTGATGGGGGTGGAGCCAGCTGGGTCTGGATCTAGCCCAATGGGGGTTGAGCCGGCTGGGTCTGGGTCTCGCACAATTTCAAGGCACATGTGGGTGTGCAGGGACTTGACTCTGGTTCCCATGGCATGCCCCAGACTCTGACAGGAGGAAGCTTTTCATATACATTTTACTAATTTTCTTTCATTTCTGACACTTGTATTATAGAGAAAGGGCAAATAGCAATATTAAAATATTTCCTCTAATTAATTCCCTCTTAATGTACATGAATTTCATGCACCAGGTCACTAGTTTCCAAATAAGGTCACATTCTGAGGTACTAGGGCTTAAAACTTCAACATATGATTTTTAACACACAAACATAACACTAGGTAAACCAAAAATTTGGCAAAACCAACAGTATTTTTGCTTATTTCAGAGTTTGATTGGCTGGCTAGAAGATTATGTCTAGTCAGTTTGAGATGCTATAACAAATATATCATATATAAGGTGGCTTAAAACAAACAAACAAAAATATGTCTCATAGTTTTGGAGGCTGCGAAGTGCAAGATCAAGATGCCAGCTGATTTGGTCTGGTGGGTGCTCTCTTCCTGGTATGTTTCATGTGGTAGGAAAGGAAAAGAAGTAGCTCTCTTGTCTTTCTTTTTATAAGGGCAATATGAAGTGTCTATACTAATGATCTATTACCCCTCCAAAGGTCCTACACCAAATACAATCACAGTGGAAATTAAGATTTCAAAATATGAATGTTGGGGATACAAACATTTAATTAATAGCAGACAACATTAAAATAATATTTTTTCTTCAATAAAAGTTGAAAAGTCAAAAAGCAATGTGATGTTTTAATGTTTATCAAAGTGTGCAAGGTTTAAATGTAGTATTTTATGATTAAGACTATTTCAAACCAAGAAAAGTGATAAAATTATTAATTTTTATTTCATTATTTTTTTAGCTTTCTAAAGCATACAACATTTTTTCAAGTAAAATTTGTTATTTTTGTGGCATACAATATTGTAAGATAACAGCTGTATTTATAACTGAAAATATTATACCAGAACATATAAAATATTTATGAATTTTGTATAATTTCTGAATTTTTTATCGCAATGATAAATATCATATACAAATATGACCTAAAAAAGTTAAACATTACTTTTATTTGAAAGATATTTCCCATGAAATTTAATATATTAAATAAGTTTAAATAAATTACCTTAATATCAATTAACTCAATTTCAATAAAATCCAATCATAATTAACACATTTAGAGATGGTTCAATAAGGCTAAAATAAATCTTAACTTTGAATACCTAAGTTAGCCTCATAACTTCTTTTTCTTCTATATTTTCAAAGTATTATTTTATCCTAATACCACACTACAGAAAGATTTAAAAAGTACTTTCACTCTCTCAAATTCCTATAGTTCGTAAAATTTATTTTCCTGTTTGGTCTTTAATTCTAAGGAATCAATGTCATATTATTTCTATTTTGCATTTAATTTGTAAAATTCATTATACCAAACACAGTCATTACACTATTCAAATTTTATTTCAAGTTAAAAAAATGTTCTAAGGAGAAGTCAGGCCTGGTGTGGTGGTTAAGAAAATGATCTGAAGCCAGAATGCATGGGTTCAAATCCTTGTTCTACTATATCTTTGCTTTGTAATATTGGTCATAATATTAAACTTTCTACACCCCATTTTCTCATCAGTAAAAAGGTGATAATAATAATGTCTACCTGGGAGAGTTATCCTTAAGATTAAATGAGTTAATGTACTTAAAACATTACAATTTTTTTGGCAAGTTGAAAGTTGTGTAAGAATAAAATATTATTACTAATATATAGACTGCCTTTGAAATATGATTTTTAGGAAGCTTTCTCATCTATCTAATTTAGGATAGATGGAATGGGAACCTGGGAAACGATCCTGTTTCTGATACTTACTAGCTATGTGAGCTTAGACTAGCTCTGGAAATTCTGCAATCCATACTCAATTTCATGTCCTGCAAATTAGGACTAGTCTGTCGCACAAGGGTTGAAAAAAAATGGATAAAGGGCTAAGAGAAGTATTTGACAAATGACAAGCTTGCAATTCTAACTTCTCCCCTCTTTCTTCAAGTTCAACTTTGGGTGGTGAGAAAAAGAACTGGGAATATAGAAGGCTAGGGCACTAGGGAGCTGCTGCACTACCAATAGTAACATGAGAAGAGAGCCAGATGGTCAATAGCAAGGAGAAATGGAAAGTATAGCAAGTAGGATTCACATTCTTGGTAAATGACTAAATGGAGGCATGAGTGATGATGTAAAGGCTTCTGCAAAATGAGTTCTTTAGGGTGATAACACTTCACTTTGCATATTTTTTAAAAGCACTTTTTATATGTTTTTGTTGATTTCAGAAAGAAAACGTGAAAGGGAGAGAGAGATAGAAACATCAATGATGAGAATCATCCATCAGCTGCCTCCTAGATGATCCTGACTGGGGATCAAGTCCCCAATCCAGGCATGTGCCCTGACCGAGTGGAACCATGACCTCCTGATCCATGGGTCAATGCTTAACCACTGAGCACATAGTCCAGGCTGCTATGCATATTTTATCACACAAGTCACTAGTACCTGAAATATAGCATTTTCTTATCCTTCTAAATCTTCAAACCTCATACTTCTAATTTTAAATTTTCTTTATTTTTATTCCATTATTGCTCCTAAATTTGTTCCTACCTAGCAGTCATGGTTTTCTCTGCAACTTGAGAGAAGCATTCTAATATAGCTATAAAAAAAGCATTTTCATCAGGGAAATGCTGTATCAGATTTTATTATACTGTGGGCTCTGTTATGCTTATGAGTTTGACTATGAGTAGTAAGATAACCCTCTGGCAATAATTTCAATATTTCCAGTTATTTGAAAATCAGTGTCAGCATTATTAATGATTTTGGAGAATATTTTATCCATGTTAGTTATTACTTATGAAATAATGAACTAAGAAGTGATTTGAAAATCATAACACATATAAGTAGTAACAATTACTAGTATATTATCTAATATAACTAAAATCAATTAACAAAATGCATATCTATATATAACATGGTCTGACTTTTAATTCTATTTTAAAAATAAAGACTTACAAAATGTAAATAAACACAAAATTCCAATCTTAAAATTAGTTAAATTCTATTAACAGACTTTGATTAGAAACATAGCAATTTGTATCCAATGAATGATTTTTGTTTTAAACAAAAATTATTTATAATTTATTTATAAATAAGGAAATATTATGTTATTATTATTACTTCCTTGGCCTTGAAGATTTGTTGGAAATTTGGGCTCTTTTAAGACTTTACCTCCCACTTTAAGTAATTCAAAATACAGAAGGATAAGAATACAAAATACATAAGGTTAAGAACATCTTGACAAAAACTTTATAGAATAGAATCTAAGATCTAAATAAAACAACAAAAAATGTTGATATAAATACAAGAAACAGTGATTATGTTCAATGCAATCCATCAGTGAGATTTGAAATTCAATTTTTCTATGAGATGAAATGATAAGTTATACTAAATTAAAACAACTAGACCAGTTTTTCATTAAATGATTTCAGTCTATAATATAAAGAGAGCAGTTAAAAGTCACTGAAGTCTCAATTTCAAACTATCAGATTCTAAACCCATAATTTACATTCCTAATTTTGTGACTAGCATGGTAGTTCTAAACAGAACCCAGCAGATGGCAGTAGGCTATTATAAAGTTATCAGGAAGACTGAAAAATAAATCATACATTGCCATTACATATGTACATAGAGAATTTAATGAATAAATTATGCTATCCTTTCTAATGTAATACAGATACCACATCCCTAAATGCATTGTATTATGTTCTGGTTTTGTGGTAGTAACTCAAATATTTCAGAGTATTACAAACACATAATACTTTTCTCATATTAGATGGCAACAATTACTCTAAACTCAAATCTCAGTAAAATCCAGTCATAATTAACAAGATGGTTCAATATAAGTAAAACAATATTAACTTTAAGATCTCTAATTCATTCATCTCAAGTTCTATATACATAAAATAAAACAAGATATAAAAGTAACTCTAAAACACTATGCAAATATAAGATTATTTTGCTCACATAGATGTCAAAGACAAGAAGTTTTAAGATGAATATCTAGCCCTAGCTGGTTTGGCTCCGTGGATAGAGCTCCAACCTGCTGACTGAAAGGTCCCAGGTTCTATTCTGGTCAAGGGCCCATACCAGTTGTGGGCTCAATCCCCAGTGGGGGCCTTCAGGAGGCAGCAGATCAATGATGTTCTCTCATCAATGATGTTTCTATCTCTCTCTCCCTCACCCTTCCTCTCTGAAATCTATACTAGTACTTTAAAAACAAGATGAATATATATTCAAAAGCATCAAATGCTTCAGTATAATTAAATAAAATGAAGCCCAGGAGAAAAGTCACTAGGTTTAGTGCTTTTAGCATTTTTGAGAGTATATCTTGAATAAAATGGTAAATGTGTTTTGAGCTGGATGAAGAATTGCCTTCCCATGGCTTCTATTTTACAGTGTAGTGGTTTTGCACACTGGTTCCAAAGTCAGACCACCTGGGTCCATAACTCACTTTCCAGTTGTGTAACCTTGAGTAAATCACTTAAAACTCTGTGCCTCAGCTTGTTCATTTCTATGAAGAGGGTAATAACAGCAACTGCCTTAACTGGAAAAACTCCCTGTCATTGTCTCCTCTGTAAAATGAAGGCAACATCTCATTTTATTGTGAACTTCAAATGAGAGAATGTATACAAAAGCTATCCTATATTATAAAAGCATAATATGCAAATCGACCAGACAGCAGAATGACCAGTCACTAAGACATACACTGACCACCAGGGGGAAGACGGTCAATGCAGGAGTGGCCCCCTGGTGGTCAGTGCACTCCCACAGGGGGAGCACTGCTCAGCCAGAAGCTGGGCTCACGGCTGGAGAGCACAGCGGTGGAGGCAGAAGCCTCTCTCGCCTCCACAGCAGCGCTAAGGGTGTCCGACTGCTGGCTTAGGAGTGGGCCTAAGCCATCAGTTGGACATCCCCTGAGGGCTCCTGGACAGCAATAGGGCACAGGCCAGCCTGAGGGACCCCCCCCCCCCCGAGTGCACAAATTTCATTCACTGGGCATCTTTATACAGATATAATGCAGTAATTTTTCCATTGACTGATATTTCAGTTTGATTTTGGATTAATTATGTTACATATTTTGTCTTATAATGATAAATACATAGCAAGGTATATTTGCACCCACACAGAAATGATAACTAGTTAGATAATTCTCAGATACCATATCCAAGAATAGCCATCAGGTAGCAATAGAAATCCCCCTGTGGTAGCAAACAAAGGATGAAACATATCTGGAACATAGCACACACTTTAGTATTTTCCCCATTCCTTGAACAACAAGGGATTTTCCCTTTATCCTTCCACCACAGGTAAGTCAGAAATCCTCACAGATAGTTCACAATTCTGTCATTATTCTAGTATCCTGTTTCCAATATGTGAATGCTGTTATATTTTCCTCAAAGCTTACAGATTCCTTGGTATCATCTTGTACTTTCTCATTCAAATTATGATTTGAAATGGTTTATCAATTTTAAGGTATAACCT
Organism: Myotis lucifugus; assembly: GCF_000147115.1. Taxonomy (NCBI): domain Eukaryota; kingdom Metazoa; phylum Chordata; class Mammalia; order Chiroptera; family Vespertilionidae; genus Myotis; species Myotis lucifugus. The sequence goes on along the minus strand of NW_005871168.1, from coordinate 495,906 downwards.
GAGGCCATGGAAGAGAATCTATTTACTTGGTCTATATGGAGGTAAATAAGTCATGACTCAAATTATACTTCAGTAGCCAAGTTAAACTGGGAGGGGTCTGGAAACTGGGAAGGTAAGCAAATATTCAAATAGGTATATAGTGGTAAATTAGGACATATACTTATATGTGTACATGTTTTTTTGAATTAATGCACAATCTATATGAATACAGATATTCTTATTCTGAATTATAATATACAAATATATACTTTCAAACAGATTAAATTTATTTTGTTTTTAGGTTTGTCTAATTGCTTTTGTTGCAAGACATGCATATACACTGAGTGGCCAGATTATTATGACCACCTGACGTAGGCAAATTAGCTATAATTTTGTGCTGAAGTTGCTAGAGAGCCAGACCATTATAAATAGGGAAGCAGGTTGTTTACCATGACAGTAGAAGTGATTTTTTTCTGAAGATATGGGTAAACAACGCTATTTAACAGCCTTGTCCAACTCAGATTAATGAATCCTGTCCCTACAAGTGAAACAGGATCCCCTCAGTTCACTAATCCTGTAATATAACACTATCTCAAAAAATATTTTAATTTTGGATTTTCTGAATATGGGAAAGAATGATGATTAAGCCTATAACCTCAAGTAAACCTCTATTAAAAATTTATTATACATAAACTTATGCAATAACTAAAATTATTATACAGCAAGGCTGTGAGATCAACCTTTTGTTCCTCCTTACTGGAAGTAGGTGGTGATAACCCTCCTTAATTATGGACAAAGGAATTCACTGTTGAACTCCATTTATTTCCTTGGCTTCTGAAAGTACTCTGCACTATGCTCTTTTGTCTTAGCTGCACACAGAGATACCGGTAGACGCATTTGGTCTGCTCCTGTGGGCAGTATCATTCACCTCCACAGGAGAAGGTTTACAGGTGTCCTGCCCTTTGAATGAATAGGTTACTCTATTCTGGATTTCGGAATTCAGGAGTTCACTGTTGGTGTACAACTAAGCCTGTACTCTTTAGGCCAGCAATCACTATCTAGCTACCTGACTTAATCTATTTCTCAAGTGGTTCTGAACCTAAGCAAATAAAACAGTTGCTATTTGTTAAACTCCATCAAATTCCAATAATGAAAAAATACAAATATTTTATTTAGGGATTCATAACTATGTAGTAGAAATATAAAAGTAAAGGAATAATGTATTCTAACCTTGGGCATTATAAAGACACTAGAGGCCCATGCACAAAATTCATGCACACGAATGGGGGGTCCCTCAGCCCGGCCTGCACCCTCTCCAATCCAGGACACCTAAACCGCTGTCGGACATCCCTCTCGCAATCTAGGACCGCTGGCTCCTAAATGCTCACCTGCCTGCTGGCCTGATCCCCCTAACTGCTCTCCCCTGCTGGCCTGATCCTCCTAACTGCCCTCCCCTGCTGGCCTGATCACCCCTAACTGCCTCTGCCTTGGCCCCACCACCATGGCTTTGTCCAGAAGATGTCCAGTCTAATTAGCATATTACCCTTTTATTAGTACAGATTAATTCTGCTTATAATGTTAAATTTTTTTTTTCTTTTTTAATCCTCACCCAAGGTTATTTTTCCATTGATTTTTAAAGAGAGTGAAAAGAGAGGGAGAGACGGAGAGAAACATCAATGTGAGAGAAACACATCGATTGGTTGCCTCCTGCACATGCCCAGACAAGGGCCCAGGCCGGGAGGAGCCTGCAACCGAGGTACATGCTCTTGACCAAACCCAGGACCCTTGGGTCTGCAGGCTGATGCTCTATCAACTAAGACAAACCGGCTAGGGCTAATGTTCCATTTCTTAAACTAAGTAGTAGATCCACAAAGATTTGTTAAATTATTCTTGAATACATTGGTGTAGTTTCTTTATTTTAAAATTGATTTTTAGAGACAGAGGGAGAGAGAGAGAAACATCACTGTGAGAGCAAAACATTGACCAGCTGCCTCCTGCACTCAAGTCAGCAACCTGGGTATGTGCCCTGACTGGGAACCAACTGGCAACCTTTCAGTGCACAGGACAACACACAACCAACTGAGACACATGAGCCAGGGCTGCAGTTTATTTAACTAAGCTGAGTACTCTAGCTTGATTCTGTTTTCTCTGCTTTTGGCAGTTCTCTGTCAGTGTGGAGTGAGAGGATGGTTTATATCCAGCAAAAGCTGGCAAAAAAGAGAATAGTTTTTTTTTACACACTGAAAAATGGATTTTCCTTTGCTCAGCACCATGAAATTTCCTCATTTAAATTGGCACAGGCTGTTAACTGTGTAACCTTTTAACAGCTGATATTGAGAGTTTGTGATCTACCTAGCAGCTAGATCTCTTCCTTTTCCCCTTAACCTAACAAACATATCAATATATCTCTTAGAGTTAGGGTCATCATTGTTTCAGTAAGTTTGAAAGGTGTTCTAGGGTAATGTATGAGCACTTACTGGGTCCTTGAAAAAGGTTAATATCTTTAAATCATTCCCATATGAATGGGAATGATTCAAACAGCAGCCAAATGTAATAAGCTAATTATGGGTAAGATTCAAGTGTCATTTCTTATTAAATCAAACTCCTTCCTAATAAGTTTCCTAATAAGTAGACATGTACAATTAGCATCTAATTAGTCATTCACTATCCTTTATGTTTTTAAAGGAAATTCAAAGAGATTTCTCTCATAATTATTTCACTGAAAATGTGCGATAGTGTCCATCTTCACTTACTTATCCATTGTTTGCTATCTAGTAGCCTACTTGGTAAGATGATTTAAAAAACATAGAAAACCTATTAATTGGAATATTCCAATATTATTCAAGAATATCATTATTATATGTCTCCAAATGATTATATTGACAATTCATTCAACCAATTTACTTTATAGATGAGGACATTGAAACTACTGGGTGTTTAACTTGTTGAAAAGCCACCGTTGCATAGTGCAAGGGTGAGTATTTAAGACCAGGTCTCAAAGCAATGTTCCTTCTATCCACCCTTCTTCCCATTATAGCTTTGAAAGAGCATTTTAATGCATTCAATCTACTTCACAAGATCACTGAGTTACCTATTCCTGTTATTATGTGAGCACAATTACTAATATGCATGTTTTTTCCACATTCTATCTGGTGTTAGCAAATCTGGATAATTTAGTAAATAGAAGCTCAGGATTTAGAGTAAGAATACCTGGTAGCAGCACTTATTAACAGTGAGACTTTAAGTCAGTTTCCTAAAGTCTCTGTACCTTTCCTTCCTCATTTCTGAAATGAAGATGGATAATGATGCTGCTTCTAATTATGATGATGATGATGATGACAGTATCTACCCCCAAAATTGATTTTTGGGTTAAATAAAGCAAGGCCCTAAATGATTATATCAGTCAATGGAAAACTTGAGAGCTCATTGACTGGTATCTATTTATAATACATCATCTATCAATTTTTCTCCTATTTCCTCCAAATTCATTTTCTTTTACTTTTATTTTATTGTTTAAAGTATTACAAATAGTAGTACATATGTTTCTTTTTTTCCCCATTGACCTCCCCCCAGCTCCCCTACCCTCTGGTGCATGCCTTCACCCCCCCCCAAGTGTCTTGTGTCCATTGGTTATGCGTATATGCATGCATACAAGTCCTTCAGTTGATCTCTTAGACACCCCCACCCCGAACCTTCCCCTGCCTTCTTGCTGTAGTTTGACAGTCTGTTCAATGCTTCTTTGACTCTGTATCTATTTTTGTTCATCAGTTTATAATGTTCTTTATATTCCACAAATGAGTGAGATCATGTGGTATTTATCTTTCACTGACTGACTTATTTCGCTTAGCATAATGCTCTCCAGTTCCATCTATGCTATTACAAATGGTAAGAATTCCTTTTTCTACAGCAGTGTAATATTCCATTGTGTAGATGTACTACAGTTTCATAATCCACTCATCTGCTGAGGGGAATTAGGCTGTTTCCAAATCTTAGCTATTGTAAATTGTGCTGCTATGAACATAGGGGTGCATATATCCTTTCTGATTGGTGTTTCTGTTTTTTGGTATATATTCCTAGAAGTGGTATTACTGGGTCAAATGGCGGACATTTGTCGTAGCAATATCTTTACCAATACAGCTCCTAGGGCAATGGAAACTAAGGAGAAAATAAACAAATGGAACTACATCAAAATATAAAGCTTCTGCACAGCAAAAACAAAAACAAACAAACATCAACAACAAAACAACAACACAAAAAAACATCAACAAAACAATGAGAAAGCCCACTGCATGGGAGAACATATTTGCCAATGTTATATCCGAGAAGGGTTTAATCTCCAAAATTTATAGGGAAGTCATACAACTTAACAAACGGAAGATAAACAATCCAATCAAAAAATGGTCAAAGGACCTAAATAGACACTTTTCCAAAAAGGACATACAGAAAGCCAAGAGACATATGAAAACATGCTCAAAGTCACTAATCATCCGAGAGATGCAAATCAAAACAACGATGAGGTACCACCTCACACCTGTCAGAATGGCTATCATCAACAAATGAACAAACAACAAGTGCTGGTGAGAATGCGGAGAAAAAGGAAATCTCCTTCACTGCTGGTGGGAATGCAGACTGTTGCAGCCACTGTGAACAGTATGGAGTTTCCTCAAAAAGTTAAAAATGGAACTCCCATTTGACCCAGTAATACCACATTCATTTTCTATTAGACAATGAATACACTTGCCTACAATGGAATGAGAACACTGTTCAGACAACACAGTTTCTGTACTTTGTATGATCCCACCATGTCTATCTAAGACCAACAGAAAAGATGCATTACCAGGAAAAGTGGAACATGCACTAAGTGAGGGAAGGGGAAAATGAAAAAAGTCCACCATTATGTCATTTCCAACCATTAGGCTGTTCTCATGTTCATTCAGGTTTATAGAGAACTTGGATTTGGTATACAACATTGACATTTGCATGATTTCAAAAGCAGCAGCTTATCTATGGCACATTCTTAAAATGGAAAATTACCAAAAAACAACAACAAAAAAGTTAACCTAGTTAGGGCCTGAAATAAAGTTATAATGGATATCAAGAAACCCAGTAATACCAACTGCCTAGACTTGACAGAGTGTGGAGGGAAAGTGACTCAAACATTGTTCATTTCTTTTTCATTAACCCTATGACAGGTTCTGCCCTAGTGTTAATATATTTCCATAAAGTTTCTTAGCTTCCCTTGGTTCTGGGCATCCACAGAGCATACAATATATTATGTACATCTGAAAACACAATCAATGTGTAAATATAATGGTACTAATATCCCTCTCTTCTATCTTCCCATTCTACAGTAGAAATTCCAAAAATTCTATTCTCATTAACAAACATTTCACATTTAAGAACTGTTGATTGTGGTCATAATCTGCATAGCAAACTTGCATATATTTAAATATTCAACATTTGTGTTTTCTTTAGATACTAAATTTTTGAAGCTGTATTAGATATGAAACACTTCATAGTAGATATTGAAAATTATACAAGAAAGAAGAAATAGTTTCTATTATCTTGGAGCTAGAGTTTAATGATATAGACACAGTTATTTAAAATGTGATGAGTATTCAGGTAGGAGGTCTTTCTTACTCCACTTAACAGAATCTATATATTATCTATTTTTACTTTCTCCTGTATCTGAATTTTTCCCTTATTTTCTGAATGACTCTCTTGGCTTTTAAATATGTTCAAATCTCTCTATATTAAAACATACCCCTTTATTCCATGTTCCCTTTATAACCTAACTTTTAAGATTTGTCTGTCCCCTAATCTCCAAATTTTTACATTTTCATTCATAAACATTCAGACAGATAGCTTTAACTTATCATTCTCCTACAAAATAAATATCACTACTGTCCTAAAAATTCCAAGTCACTAAATCTAATGCACACTATCAGTCTGTGTCCATATCTTTTATGACTTATGAGCAACATTTAATAGAGAACCTGTCTCTTAAACATACTTTTTGCTTTTAAGTATTATTTTTTTCTTACTTCTCCAATCATTCTTTCACAATATATTTTGCAGCTAAGCATGCTCTAAGACATTAAATATTTTATTTTCTCAAAGCTCGAGTGTAGGCACTTTTTCCCCCTCACTATACCATCACTATCCAGTAGAAGTATAAAGTGAGTTACAAATGGCACAAGTATAATTTTAAATGTTCAGTAGCTCCATCAGAAATGTAAAAATAAACAATTGAGATTAACTTTAATAACCCAATATATCCAAAATATTATCATTTCAACATGCAACCAATATAAGCAATTGTTATTATTTTTGTTAATCCTTACCTGAGGATATATTTCCATTGAGATTTTTAGACAGAGTGGAAGGGAGGGATAGAGACAGAGAATCATTGATGTGAGAAACATGGATTGATTGCCTCTTATACTCACCCCAGGGACAGGGATCTAGCCTGAAACCAAGGTACATGCCCTTGACAAGATTCAAACCTGGGACCCTTCAGTCTGCAGACCAATGCTCTACCCACTGAGCAAAAAGGGCAATATAACCAACTAGTTATTCCTATATCAAATGGTTCAGTTTTAATCTTTTAAGAGCTATATAACACCTTCCATCTCCATGTCTTGAATTACTACTTCAGAACCAAGATTTCAAAATATCTATCTTCAGCCCAGACCTCTTCTGAGTTCTGTATGTTTGATATCTTCCCTTAGCTGTTTCAAATTCTCCTCAAATTCAATGTACTTATGTCCAAAAACATGATCTTCAACTCCCTATTTGAACTTGTTCCATTTTCCCTTACCTTAATAATTGCACTACTATACAGTTTTGCAAAATGAAAACCTAGTTGTTGCCTTGCTAAATCCCTTTCACATCTATGATTATTCTGTTATTATATCTATATCCAATTTAATAGTAGACATTGATAATTTTACTTCCTTTGAGAAGTAATCTTATCACCCTTTCCTCCACTCCAGCTCAAGTTAATTTTCTCTCAAGCATAAAATAGGGTTTGACTCTCTGGATAAGATTTGGCTCCCTGAATATTTTCCTTGAGTCCCTTTATAAATAGCACTAATTACAATTTATAATTAAAATGTGTTAACTTACTGACAAATTGCTAAATTGTAAATTGAATGAGCAAGAAGCATGCTTGTTTGGCTCACATTTGTAGCCCACAATGTTTAGTAGGTTCCTGGTATATCATAGGCACTTAGTAAATACTTGTTAATTGAGGAACACCTAACCTAGTATGAGAGGATCAGGAAAAATCAGAAAGTGCTGTCCTCTTTGCTGGGGTGTACAAATTGGGCATAAGGCAATTTAGGTCTTACCTTTCTAAGTTAAAAGTGCATTTGTCTTTGATCCAAATGCCACTTCTAGGAATAGTAATGATTCACATTGCTTCAGGGCATATGTTGTGCCAGGAAAATCATTTTACCTTTATTATTTTACTTAATCTCCCTAACTATCCTATGAAATAGATATTTTTTCACCATATACAAATAACAAAAATAATATTCAAGTTTAAAAAGCTGACTCAATTTACATACTGAGTAGTGAAGCCACTAATTCACTAAGGCAATTAGACTTCAGAAGTTGTTTTATTTATATTTTTTACAACTCCTGCCTCAAGTTTATTTGTACAAATAGCACAGAAGGACACCAGCTCCATGCACACAGCAGCCATGTTCTTCCATCCTCACATCAGCAGACAGAGGCCTGTATTCTGGAGCCTTCATGGGAGTTTGGGAACTTTTCGGAGCCTGAGCCTGAGATAGAGCCTGAGTGTAAGCTGCAGCCACAATCTGGGCCTTGGATTGAGCCTTGGCCTTAGCCTTGGCCTTGGACTTTGGCTGGCAGAGCCTGAGACACTTGGCAATGTGGCATGAGCACGTTTCCCGAGCTAGGAGTGAGTGCTGTAGGCAAGTCGATTGAGCTTGCAGTTGCCACCCTTTGGGATCTTGAGCTTGACCTGCTGGGGCTTTAGGAGGGCCTTGATAGGCTCAGCACATGCACCCACGGCTCAGTGGTTGGCCGATACCTTCTTCAGGCCCTTCTTGTTGTGCTTCTTGGCAAAGGACATGTTTCTCAGGAATCTGAAGTCTACTTCCCTTTAAGAGACTCATATCTTTGTGATCACGGTGTCATGATACTGTTTCTGTGCCATTTTTGGGACTGGCTGTGCATGGTGTGGTTCTTGGACTTGGGCATCTCTACAGCTCCTGAAGTGCCTGGGACCGGAAGCTAGAAATATTTTTTTTTAAATATTAACCTATATTACCTCATATCATATATAATAACTAAATATTTCCCAGCTGAAATTTCACAAGTAGAGAAATGTCTCAATATTGTATACCATATTCATGCCATGGAAGAAATGTAGTAATGTCATAAAAAAAAAACCTGAAAAAAATACAAAAGTATTACATCCACGAAAATGTTTCAAAGACATGTTGCTATATCTTATTTTTTAAAGTAATTTGAACACTAACTGAAGAGTGGAGGCAGAGTTTTGTTTTGTTTTGTTTTAACATTTTATTGATTTCAGAGAGAAAGGGAGCAAGAGATAGAAACATCAACGGTGAGAGAGAATCATGGATCAGTTGCCCCCCGCACACCCCACACTGGGGATGAGCCTGCAACCCAGACATGTGCCCCCACCGGTAATCAAACCCTGACCTCCTGGTTCATAGGTAGACACTCAACCACTGAGCCATGCGGCCAGGCTGGAGGCAGAGTTTTGACCTCCATGATCACCTCCCACTGGTGTTACAACCATAAACATGTGTCCTTACATGGCAAGAGACCTTGCAGATGTAACTAGTGCCACTAATCAGGTGCCCTTCAAGTAGAATGATTATTCTATATTATCCAGGTGTGTCCAATGTAATCACATATGCCACTGAAAGTAGAACTTTCTCCTTGCTGAGGGCAGAAGGGAAATAAGAGCAGGAGAACTCGACAGACCACTGCTGCTGTGTAGTTGGGGGGCATGTCAAAAGATGTGGGTGGCTTTCAGTAGCTGAGGGCAGCCTTTGGTCACTAAGATCTCAGATCTGCAGCTGCAAGGAACTGGATTCTGCTAACCACCTAAGTGATCTTAGCGGCAGATTAATCCTCCAAACCTCCATGTAAGAAGTAAGCCTGGCCAACACCTTAATTCCATCCTTGTAAGACCCAAAAGAGAGAACCCAGTGGAGCCATGCCAGTTCGCAGATCTAGGTAACTGTGAGCTAACAAATGTATTAATATAAGCCATTACATTTGAGGTAATTTGTTAAGCAGCAATAAAAAATTAATATAGCATGCAATATGATACTATTTTTTTCAGTAAGCAATAGTAGCTATGTGTGCAATTAAAATTTATAAATGCACAGAATTAGAACTAAAAAGGTAAACAAAATATTGAAAAAATATTTAACTCCAGAGCATTGGGAGGTTGCAGATAAACAGTGGATTTCACTTTCTTTCTATATAGACATTTACTGGTTGACTCCTTTATCGGCATAATGTATTTATGTATTATTTGTAAAATACAAATACAAAAGATGATATTTTAAAATGTGGTTATTCCATTAAATTAGAAATCAATCATGATGTTTCTCTTTCAAAATTGTATTCTAAATCAATCAAGACATACAATATCATCAGTCAGAACCTAGACACTAAAACAAATCAAGCTGAAAACATTGCTCAGGGATTCATGCGTTTCAAGTAACTGAATGATAAACAATTACAGAAATCTGTTCCAGTTCATCTTCACAATGCTCTTTCCAGTGGTTAAAAGACATTCATGATCCCATGAACCCGATGCTGTTTGTGAGCCCACATAATCTGTATATTTAGAAAACAAAATTAGAGCCATCATCTTTAATCCTCTTTCTTACCTACCCTGACAAGATTGCTGAAAATTTGGCCAATCTATCAGTGAGAATCCATATCAACATGACCAAAGGCTATAGAAGCTAAGCAATTTCTTCACTTAAAATCAGCCATCCCTAAGAGCCCCGCCCCGCCCCTTCTCTTCCTTCCTTCCTTCCTTCCTTCCTTCCTTCCTTCCTTCCTTCCTTCCTTCCTTCCTTCCTTCCTTCCTTCTTTCCCTACTATATCTGGGGAATCATTTAAATGCAAAAACCCATTTATAGAAAAACAATAAAATATTATTACATTTGAACAAGTAAAGTATACTTTTTGGTATTAGTATGAAATGCACAGAATCCTATAATATAGAGTTCATTAAAGATATATATATATATATATATATATATATATATATATATATATATAGTTAGTTAGTTAGTTAGTTAGTCATTTTCTCCAAGCATTTTAACATTTTAACTTCAATATGAAATATCCACTGCTTTTCAGTCAAAATCAGCTAACTTCAATTTGAGACATTCTCTATAATTTAGTTTATTCATATTTTAGAAAATCTTGCAAGTAGGAAGTATGTGACTTAGGAAAAAATGGACCTGCAGCAATTTGGTAATTACATTCTTTCATCACAGAATGCAGATCTATGGTCTTCACTTAAAACATAAGATGGGTGTTCAAAAGCCAAAGAGTCCACAGAGACACCACAGGACTAACCATATTGTTCTTGAAAACTAATTCTGTGATTTACAATTCAGAACCAACTCCTTAAGTAAAGTGACAGATTTTCACACTGTCCCGTTGAGAGGTATAGGAGGGAGAAAAGGCCAGGCTCACATCTGTCTCTGCAGCCAAGGAGCCGCAGTCACAACCAACTTCCTAGTGACTTGCTAAAATCACCATTTCCATCTGTGTTTCTTTAAAGCACCTCTTTTGAAGAAAATCCACATATCATTTTACTTTACTGGATGATGGAATAAAAAATAGATGCCCACTGCCAGCCAGCTATATTGATTACAAGTGAAAATGCCATTTTGCATTGACTTGCCCCAGAGCATTGCGTTCCATCAAAGCGGCAGGAGGAAATTAATGCTTTCATATTGTGCCAAAGAAAAATGTGAGATGGTGTTCACTTTGCCCTCTGGACAAAGAGGTATACGCAATAGCTGAAAGGTAATAGCTTTCAGAACAAGAACTCTAAACTTTTATTAAAATCATTATTTAATGCATAAAAAATAATGAACCCACTGCCATGGCATTTAAAGCAGTCATTTGTAGTCATTACCTCTTAGACCATAAGGTTTACTTTGTTAAAATCCAATAATTCTCAAATTAAAAGTATGCCTTGCTCCATCTACATCATATGTCTCAAATGATAACTTTTTGTATACACATATCAATCAAAGAGTATAACCGTAAAAATTGTGAATTAGTCATGATAGGAATTGTTATTTGCTTATATTTATGTGACTTCTATTTTACCAAAAAGACTAATAATCTTACTAGTCAAAAGACACCTCTCTTGAGTGCAGCACATATATTTAAATATATTTGGATCAATATAAGTTGGCTTGCAAAATGACTTTAATATTACATTAGTGGTTACTAGGATATAGGATTTCACTTAAAAATAATGCAAAGCAATTGCATTACTATTTTAAAAACAGAGTTCCAGCGCTCACTGTGCTCACGCTCCCTGGACTTCATATTCACCATCCCCTGTGTTCTGCATTTGATTCACTCCCTACCTTTTTCAGGTATTTTAGAAAAAGTTAGCTTCTTTGTATTGAAGACCCGTAGCTGGCCAGCAAGACAGCATCAGGAGCTCTTCTCAATAGGAGTCCTTGCAGCAGTTTCTAAAATAGTCCTGACAGCTGTCCAGGGGCCTTTCAGGTGTAAGAAAATGAGGTACAGGGTCTTCCTAGATGGATAGCCTAATAGGCTAGAAACCAGTATTTCTTTTAACAACTCTGTAGCAATTACATGCCCCTTTACAAGTCATTATGCTCTGGAAAGTCCAAAGTATGGCATCCCCATGATAAGTTTATAGCTTTTTCATATTTTCTACCAGTTCAGATGCAATTGTCCATGCTGAGGTTATTTTTTATCATAAGTAATGCTTTTGAATTATAGAGTGGATTATCTATGCTATGAGGTTTCAGGGAGGCAGAACTAGAGTGCTAGCCAAAGATCAGATTCCTATGTAGCAAAAAAAAAAAAAGAGTTTTATTAACTTTCTGGCCACAATTATTTTATTCTAATGAGTTTCTCACAACACTGCAAGTATCACAAAGGCATGGATGTTCATCTATTTTGTTCATGCTGAATGCTGATGAATCAGTCTCTATAATAAGCATGAAACATAGTTGAATTGGCATGTAAATGAATGTCTCAGTTTTCTTTCCTATAAAATGAGGATAATAACAGTACCTATCTAGCCAGGTTATTATAAGGATTAAATGATACAATATTTATAAGACACTTAGCACAGAGCCTAACTTATTGCCAATGTTCAGTAAGTGTCAAATGGTAATATTTTTACAATTATTGTCAGTAACCTATGGAAATTCAAACAGAAAAAATCTAAAACAAGTCAATAAACCAAACCAAAATAAATAAATAAATATGCCCAAATACATTTGTTTCTAAACTGAGTTATGTTAAAAATTCTCATATATGTTATTAACTTTTTGATGCAGGTAACTTTAAAAATCCTACATAATAAAACCCTAATATGCAAATTGGCCGAACAGCAGAATGACAGGTCGCTATGATGCTCACTGACCACCAGGGGGCAGAGACTCAATGCAGGAGCTGCCCCCTGGTGATCAGTGTGCTCCCACAGGGGGAGCGCTGCTCAGCCAGAAGCTGGGGTCACGGCTGGCTAGTGCAGCTGTGGTGGCAGGAGCCTCCCCACCTCCGCTGCAGGCAGGCAGTAAGGAGCGAGGTGACCGGAACTGCGAGAGCCCTGGACTGTAAGAGGGATGTCTGACTGTTGGCTTAGGCCTGATCTCCAGGGATATTGGGCTTAAGCTGGCAGGCAGACATTCCCCAAGGGAGAGAGCAGGTTGGTCTGAGGGACCCCCACTCCAGTGCACGAATGCTGTGCACTGGGCCTCTAGTATAATATAATATCTTTCTAGAATAAGTTAATTTGCCCATTAAATACGTCTCTTTGGGATAGATTTATTTTTGAGGATTAAAAATATTTTTTTTCATTTTTTAATCTTTATTGTTGAAAGTATTACATGTGTCCCCTTTTTGTCCTCCATTGACATCTTCTAGCACCCCCACCACAGGCTTTCACCACCCTACTGTATGTGTCCATGGGTTATGTATATGTGCATACAAGTTCTTTGGTTGATTTCTTCCCACCCAACCATCCTCCCCTGCCTTCCCTCTGAGATTCATTAGTCTGTTTCATGATACTATGTCTCTGAAATTACCAGGTGTACTGGTTAATAATGCAGATTTTTTAATCAAAGAAACCACTATAATTTCAAGAGAAACATCAAAAGTGCTTTATTCAAAGTAATATCCATAACTACACATTGTACTGGTTAATAATGCAGATTTTTTAATCAAAGAAAACACTATAATTTCAAAGAAACATCAAAAGTGCTTTATTCAAAGTAATATCCATAGCTACACATTTCCCCCCATCTTTCAGGTAATTTGTGGATACCATCCCAGTAGAACTTTTCTTGTTTTGAGGCAAACCATTTAGAGACCCAATTTTCCACTTCTTCATATGTTTTGAAGTGCTGCTTAGAAAGTGCATGTGCCATTGATCAGAACAAATGGTAATCTGAAGGAGCAAGCTCTGGTGAATACGGCGGGTGGGTTAATACTTCCCAAGATATTTTAACATGTCTTTAATTGGGTTTGAAGTGTGTGATGGTGCATCATCATGAAGCAAAATTACTTTGCTGTGCTTTCTGGCACATTCTGGTCATTTCACAATCAAAGCGTGGTTCAAATTGATCAGTATTAACGGTTTCACCTGGTTTTAGAAGCTCATCATACACACCTTCCTGATCCCACCAAACGCAGAGCATTGTCTTCTTTCCGAAGCAATTTGGCCTTGCAGCCGATGTTGATGGTTGACCTGGATCAACCTATGATTTTGTGCATTTGGGATTTTCAAAATAAATCTACTTTTCATCTCCAGTCACAATTCAATGCAGAAAAGGCTTTCTTTTATGCTGCTGAAGCAACATTTTACTGATGACTTTTCGGTTTCCCATTTGTCTTTGTTTACTTCTGTTTAGTTTCCTTAGCCCTAGGAGATGTATCCTTAAACATACTGCTGTAAGAGATGCCTGAGATTTTGCTGCAGGCATCTCTTTGTTTTTTTCTAAGATTTTTATGATTTCATGACTTACATTTAAGTTTTTTATCCATTTTCAGTTTATTTTTGTGTATGGTGTAAGTGTTGGTCTAGTTTCATTTTTTTTTTTTGTGCATGTACCTATCCAGTTTTCCCAAGGCCATTTACTGAGGAGACTGTATTTACACCACTGTATGCTCCTGCCTCCTTTGTCAAATATTAATTGAGCATAATGGTTTGCATCAGTTTCTGGTCTCTCTATTCTGTTACATCAATCTATAAGCCTGTTTTTGTGCCAGTAACAGGTTGGTTTGAGTGCAGTGGCTTTGTAGTATAATTTGATATCTGGTATTGTGACTCCTCCAACTTTTTTCTTATTTCTCCAGAGTGCTGTGTCTATTCAGGGCCTTTTTTTTTTTTTTTTTTTTGTTCCACATAAATTTTTGGAGTGTTTGTTCTAGATCTGTGGAATATGCCATTAGTATTTTAAGAGGGATTGCATTGAATCTATAGATTGCTTTGGGTAGTTTGGACATTTTAATGATGTTAATTCTACCAATCCATCCAATCCATGAACTTGTTATATTTATCATTCCTCTATATCTTTATCCAATGTCCAGTAGTTTTTCAATATACACTTTTACTTCTTTGGTTAAGTTTATTCCTAAGTAATTTAATTTTTTGTTGCATTGGTAAATGGGATTATTTGTTTGGTTTCTCTTTCAGAGCATTTGTTATTGGTGTATGAAATTGTCATAGATTTCTGGGTGTTAATTTGTATCCTGCTACATTCCCAAATTCATTTATTAAATCTAATAGTTTTTTTGTTGAGTCTTTAGGGTTTTCTACGTACAATATCATGTCATCTGCGAATAATGAGACTTTTACTTCCTTCTCTCTAATTTAGATGCTTTTTATTTCTTCCTCTTGTCTGATCATTATGGCCAGGACTTCCAGAACTATTTTGAACAAGAGTTGTGAAAGAGGGCATCCCTGTCTTGTTCTTGTTCTTAGGGGAAATGTTTTTTTTGTTTGTTTGTTTTTCCCATTGAGTATAATGTGGGCTGTAGGTTTGTCATTATGATCTTTATTATATTGAGGTATGTTTCCACTTTGCTGATATTTTTTATCAAAAAAGGGTGTTGGATTTTGTCAAAGGCTTTTTCTGCATTAATTGATATGATCATGTGATTTTTGTCTTCTAATTTGTTTATGTGCTGTATCACATTTATTAATTTGTAAATATTGTACCAGCCTTGCATCCCCAGAATACACCCCACTTGGTGTATGATCTTTTAAATGTATTGCTGGATCTGGTTTGCTAAAATTTTGTTGAGGATTTTAATGTCTATGTTCATCAGGAATATTGGCCTGTAGTTTTCTTTCTTTGTTGTATCTTTATCTGGTTTTTAAATAAGTGTTAAGCTGGCCTTTTAGAAAGAGTTTGGAAGTGTTCCTTCCTTTTGAATTTTTTGGAATAGTTTCAGGAGTAGAGGTGTTAGTTCTTCTTTGAATATTTCCATTTGCCTGAAAAATATTTTTCCATCCCTTTACTTTCAGTCTTATTCTGAGGTGGGTCTCTTGTAGACAGCATATATATGTATCATGTTTACTTATCCATTCAGCCACCCGATGTCTTTTGATTGGAGCATTTAATCCATTTATGTCTTAGGTTATTATTGATAGGTATGTGTTTTTAGCCATTTTTATTTTTTATGCCTGTGTTCCTTCTTTCCTTTCTAGTTCTTCTTTTTACAACAGTCCCTATAACATTTCTTGACTTGCTAGCTTGGTAGTGATAAACTCCTTTAGCCTTTTTTTTTTTTTTTTTTGTCTGTGAAGCTCCTGATTTCCCCTTCAACTTTGGAATGATAGCCTTGCTGGATAGAGTACTCTTGGATTCAGTTCCTTGCTTTTCATCACTTTATATATTTCATTCCATTCCCTTCTGGTCTGATGTGTTTCTGTTGAGAAATCTAATGATAATCTAATGAGGGACCACTTGTTGGTAATTCTCTGTCTCTCTCATGCAACCTTTAAGATTCTCTCTTTGCCCTTAACGTTTGCCATTGTAATGACTACATGTCTTGGTGTGGGTCTTTTTGGGTTCATCGTGTTTTGGACGCTCTGTGATTGTGTGACTTTTTTCTTCCCCTATTCAGGGAAGTTTTCTGTCATTATTTCTTCAAATAGATTTTCTAATCCTTACTCTTCTTCCTGTCCTCCTGGCTCCCCTATTATATGGATGCTGTCCCAAAGCTCCCTTAGGCTCTCCTCCTGCTTTCATATTTTTTCTCCAATTGCTGTTCAGATTGGGGTTTTCTACCCTGTCTTCTAACTCTAATTTGGTCCTCCACTTCTAGTCTACTTTTGAAACCTTCCATTTTGTTTTTTATGGTAGCTATATCATTTTCATTTCTTCTTGATTCTTATATAAGTTGATTTTTTCATCCAGCCAGTTTAGGAACTGTATGACCCATACTCTGAGTTCTTTTTCTGAAATATTGTATCCTCTGTTTCACTTAGTTCTTTTCTGGCTATTCCTTCCTTTCTTTCTTTGGGGGTTGTTTCTTTCTCTCCCCAATTTTGCTCTCACCAAAGGGTCCAGGCACCTAGTCGCACAGGGTCTATGGTTGAAGCAGCAGGCTTGGCAGGTCACGTCAAGACTCACCAAAGGCCCAGGTGCCAAGTAGTGCGGGCCTGTAGCTGAAGTGGTGGGTTTAGGGGAGAGGAGCACACTCTGAGGCTAACAGGAGCCTGCAGCTGGGGAGGCTGGAGTCCCGTTGACTTTGGGTCTGCAGATGAGGTAGCAGGTTTTTGGCTGGAGTGGCTGTAGGGTCCGGGATGGTATCTGAGGCCAGTCTGGGTGATGGTAAGACTAGTCTTCTAGTCACAGCAGCTCTCTCCTTTATGATGGTGTGGTTTCTGTGCCAAAGCCGGACACCCTGGGAGTGCTTGCAGAGGTAGCAGGGGTAGATTCCAGTCTGCCAGCCCCTGAGACTCCTGCAGTATCTAATTGTCACACACACACACACACACACACACACACACACACCACACATCCACACACTCCCCTTTCACTCCTTCACTCACTCATACTCTCTCCCTCACAGCCGTCCTGCCGGCCACCATCTTGACACCACCCCCCCCCCCAATGTAATAATATTTTTAAAAAGAAAATTAAAGTAAAAATGAGAATAAATTGTTTCCGGGACTGTTATTTAAATAAGGTGAATGAGGTTTATCTATGTAAAGTGGCAATATTTGAACAAAGACCTGAAGAAAAGTAAGGACCAAAGTCTTGTCACTCCTTCTCACTGTGATTGATATCTACTAACTTGTCACTTCCTCCTAAACAACCTCTTCCACAGTAACACAAGGGTTATTTTTTTTTTAAGGATGAGATTCATTCAGGTAATTCTTCTATTTAAGAAGCTTTGTCACCCTAACCGGTTTGGCTCAGTGGATAGAGCATCGGCCTGTGAACTGAAGGGTCCCAGGTTCGATTCTGGTCAAGGGCATGTACCTTGGTTGAGGGCACATCCCCAGTGGGGAGTGTGCAGGAGGCAACTGATCAATGTTTCTCTCTCATCGATGTTTCTAGCTCTCTATCCCTCTCCCCTCCTCTCTGTAAAAAATCAATAAAATATATTTTTTTTAAAAAAGAAGCTTTGTCACCTGTAGCATAGAATGCATCCTCTTTACCTTGGCTGTTTACACTCTTGTTCTTGCTCTTCACTCCCCACCCACTATGCATCCTATGCTCACATCATCTAAATTTACCATTGTTCTCTGACTACATTATGCCCTTTTCTGCCTTTCCACAGCTGATTTGTTGGGGTTTTTTGTTTGTTTGTTTGTTTGTTTTTTGTTTTTTTATCTAAATGGAGCTTTCCACGCTCCTGCTTATTAAATATCTGTGTAACATTCAAGGACCTTCATTAACTCACCCTCTCTGGTCAGACTTGCGTAACTTCTAGTGGTGACAACAGTCACACCATCTGTTACACCTACTTTGTCATGGTATGTAACACAATAGATTCAAATTGTTTATTTTTTACATCAGTATACTTTTAGAGTATGGCCAGCTTTAACTTACTTGAGCATATGGCACAAGGTTAGATAAGTTAATAAAATCGATATGTGTTCGTTGACCAAATTAATTAGCTTGGGATAAAGAAACTAGCTCAGTTATCTTTGGCAACCCCAAAAACTGGTGGCTTGATTCTAATTGTATTAGAAAAATAAAGTGTGTTTTATATGCATCGGTATTTCTCTCCATTTGAGTTTTTTTGTTATTATTCTTGAGGTTTTCTTTTATATTTTCTTTTAGTTTTCTGGTGTGTGTGTGTGAGTGGGGGGTGTATCTGTGTGTGTATGTGTGTGCATGTGTTCTCACCATGGTACCATTTTCTATTCTGTGGCAGCAAAGTTGGGAAAGACTAGAATAAGACCTGTGAAAAGAAGAGCCTAAAGGTCCAGCAGCCTCAGATTTGGGTTGTTTCCTGATGACACATTTCTGTGTATGGGTGAGTGGAGAAGAAGCATGCCCAAAATATTCAATTTATTTCTGCTTCTGCAATGTAGATGGATTTTTATTTTTATTCAATTCTAGGGTAAGTATTCAGGCATATGGCTATAATAAACAAATAGTTATCAATAATAATTATTGCCCTAACCTGTTTGGCTCAGTGGATAGAGTGTCGGCCTGCGGACTGAAGGGTCCCAGGTTTGATTCCGGTCAAGGGCATGTACCTTGGTTGCGGGCACATCCCCAGTAGGGGGTATGCAGGAGGCAGCTGATCAAATGTTCTCGCTCATTGATGTTTCTAACTCTCTATCCCTCTGCCTTCTTTTCTGTAAAAAAATCAATTATATATATATATATAATTATTATTACTAATTAATTATTATTATTGCTACCACAATTTATTCATCACAACTTTATGAAGTAGAACTTAGCTCATAGTATCAAATATTTCTGTTTCCAAATCTCTTTGTTGAGGCATAGTTGTCCCCATTTAAAGAATAAACAGAATAAAAAGTTTGTTTATGTGACCATTCATATATCTATTAAGAAGCAGAGCTGGAGTAAAATTTAAGTATCTACATTAACTTTTGGAAATATAGATTGTTAATTTCCATTGAGTAAGAATCTGAGTAATATCTGCTTAAGAAAGAAAGTAGCCTGTACATATTATAGAATGCATCTGTATGGGTATATGTCATGTTATGAAAACTATAAAACAATATTTTAATAATTCTTATGAATTTGCACTTAAAGTGTTTTGAAAGGGACTGCTAATGCATCTTGTTCTCCTGCCATAGAGTGGTAAAAAGGCTTTATTTTTAAAGAGAAGCTATAAATCTCATTGAATTGCTGGTTTTTTCATAAACAAACCAATCTCTCTAGTATTAGAGAATATTTTAAAAGAATATTAATAGAGGAACAATAGTATGATTATATGTAATATTTTTAATATATTTTATTGATTTTTACAGAGAGGATGAGAGGGATAGAGAGTTAGAAACATCGATAAGAGAGAAACATTGTTCAGCTGCCTCCTGCACAACTCCCACTGGGGATTGAGCCTGCAACCAATGTACATGCCCTTGACCAGAAGTGAACCCAGTACCCTTCAGTCCGTGGGTCGATGCTCTATCCACTGAGCAAAACTGGCTAGGGCTGATTATATGTAATATTGATAAAAGCAAGGGATTAAAAATATTCTCTAAGGATACTTTAAAATATGGAAATTGCAGTACTCCAAAAAATCAAAGAAACAAAAATGACCTGTTTTCTCTACTTTGTTTGCATATAGAATATATATATATATATATATATATATATATATATATATATATATATATCTTACCTGCATATCCTTGGCATATTTAGATCTATTCTAGATGCTTAAAACTGAAATTTAACAGATAACTTGTCCCTCAAATAGGTGAAAGTAATGAAAATGCAAACTGATATCCCTTCTTAAAACACTTTCACTTATAAATGTGACATCTGAATAGACAGTGAGTAGACATATATGATCAAAAACTCTGTAAGCAACTTCTCAGAGCAATTTTATGGTAATTTGATTAACAAACAAGGTAGATATGATACCCAACATTTATGGCAGAAATTAGCATATTTTGCAAGAAAAAGAAGATACATTCTTAGGAAAGTAAGCTCTACCATAAAGGTTGAGATGCTTTTATTGTAATATAATATAGCCCCCAGTCCTCCTGTCCACCTAAAAGCCTCGCACAAGCTGGTTTCTTTGTTTATCTATCTGTTTATTATTTATTTGTTTGTTTATTTATAAAAAGAGCTCTATTTATCAGCATTCTGGCCAAGGTGTGCCAACCCCAATTAGAATAACTGTCCTCATTAAATTGCTTGTTAGCTGATGGCTGAATCATGTGCTTTCCTCTGGCTAGATTTTATCTCACCATGAACATGATAAATAAAAATGTGTCATGCTCCTATACCAAAGAGAAACCATTTAAACATCAATGCTTATGTGAAGATCAAACTATGTGACCTCATTCTCTACTGCATTCCTGATGCAAAATATCTGAAGGCAATAATCAGGCATATATCGATCCTATTCCCATTATTTCATTTTCCTGAGGACAATGTTTTTGGTGAAGACAATTTTGAGGATTTTTTCAGAAATTTTATTTTACGGTCAGTCCGTTCTTTATAATGTGAGCAATCTTAGCCAGACCTTACTTTAAAACTGAATTTAGATCAACTAATATTTTATGTAAACTCTTCATGGTTTCATTTAATTGAATGTAATTCCCCAAACTAAATTTCTAATCATAGTAGAACATCATTAAATAATGATTCCTAAATGAAAAATCATTTATATGATACAATTCTTCAAATAGAATGACTAAAGCTGTAATTGAATATGAAATATAAAGATAAAATGTTTACCTGTCTCTAAAATAGCTCAAAGTTATTTCAGAATATATTGTCTATTGCAATTACATAGTCCAAAATATTTGTTTTCTTAACCCTTAATACAATATTACACCAGTTAAGTTATTAAATAAACCAATAATTTTACCGCTGACTCAAATGTAGGATTCTATCACATAAAAGATGTCTCAAATCCTTCAAATACATCCATTTTATATTTTTATAAAATAACTTTATGGTTTATGTAATGGGACAGTTTTAAAATATCAACTCAGGCACATTAACAAAAGAAAATGACTGAACTCAGAACCAATAATGAAAATACAGGCTGTAACGATACTATCATGTGAAGGTTGTTTTAGTTTTCTAAACTTTTCTAATCTCAATTAAAAACATATTTTAGAGTATTAATTTCAAAAAATAAAGCAATGTTCTATGAAGGGAGAGTGAAGGTGGAAAAAAAAGGTTATTAGTAGTAAATCTTCATTGGCGGTTCATTCTCAGAAATGGAAGAATTATGATCATTGTTTTATTTGGGGGAGAAGCAAGTATGATTATCAATGAAAACTGGTAACTAGTATTTTTCTTTAATCTCAAAATAATTTCTATTTAAATTTATTCTCTCCCATGCCAATCAACTTTCTTGATTATTTCTTTTTCTATCTTACATTTTATTATTACATATTAAAATGTAATGTTATATCAATATTTACTTATTTTTTCCTTACATATAAAAGTCTCTAAATATTAGTGTTTCATAAACATATGATTTTCCTAGTCAGTCATTAGCATAATGAACCTATTTTTAAAATAATTACTCAGGCAAAATACTACCCAAGACATATAAAGTAATTAATTTAGTTTTTCAAAAAGAATCTTAATTTTGAAAACTTATAAAATTTTAAAACATATTATTAAACTTACATAAGATTTTAAAGTGGCATGTTTTGCTTTTCTATAAATAATGGAAAATATTTAGAACATAATCACTTCATTCTTGGACTTAATTATTTAAGTTGCCATCCATATTGTATTTATCATGTACTACAAAAAAATTAAGTTTTTAAAGTAAAAATGTAGTTTATTTTCCACTGCCAGAAAAGAAAACATAGTAGGATCTAGATATGACAAGAATTAAACAGATAAATATCTGGTAGTGAAAATATAGTTAATACTCCAACTTCAAGATAGATTCAACTTAGATGTCAAAGTTTACATAAAAGACCAAAATAACAATTATAATTTACCAAGGCTAGCTTGACAGTGCAATGGTTAAAATCAGTGAAGTTGTAAAAAGACAATGTATGGTATCTTTTTAATAACAGTTTAAATCTGTTCATCTAGATGCAGTAATAAACTGAGAAACACCAGGTTATATGCTCTTTGGGAAGGCAGAGATTGCACATAATACATATGGTACTTTTCAATTCAAAGCCTGATTCTTGGCTCCTGCTCCTGAAACACAATGTTTCATTATCATGAAAAATGCATTACTGTAGTAAGATAAGGTCATCAGCTGTTAAGTGCAATGCAATTTCTGTAATAAAATTAATTTTATAGCCTGCATAAAAGACTTTATGTGGGTTAAATACTTCAAATTACAAGCTAAATTTTGTTTCTTAGAATGTGTAAATGAAGCACTTTCACCCTCCATAAAAAGGAGGCATACGCTATAAAATATCCCAGGATTCTTTCTAACTTCAATTCTTTGTGTTTTGCTAAAATTCCAGCCACAGTAAACTGTGGGCTACTATAGCCTTCTTTGACCACAGGGACAGGTATCTACTTTCTGGCTTGTCAAGACTAAGAGCAGTTGTGCTAGTAAAAGCCCTAAGCAGTTCCCTTACAGATCAGTTATTTTTCAAAAACAATTCAGGCCAGTGACAGTTTAGGGTGATGGAGATATAGTGGTGCATAAACAAAGTCTCTGATTAATACAGTTTACTCTTGATTCAAAAATGGTGGGGGAGTAAGTGGAAGCTACACTGACATGCTCCCAAGACCAAACTGGAATTACAACTAAAACACAGAAAAACCATCCTGAATAATCAACTAGCTGGAGAGAACCCTGATAACCAAGGACAAAGTGGAGACTGCATAGAAACCGGTAAGAAGTGTGGAGGTGTGAAAGAGGTGGCCAAAATCCCACAGCCAGCAGCTGAAGTTCTGGAAGGATATCTCAGCTGTGGGGAGGGCCCACTGAGAACTCTGAGGTCTAAACCCCAAGCTGGGCCCCACAGGCCAAAGCACCAGAACTGAGAAAGCTATCCATCGATCTGGTGTGAAAAGCAGCAGGGTTGCTGTCTACCAGGGAAAGATGTTGGAAATGCAGGCACCCTCTTAAAGGGCCAATGGACAAAATTTACTGTGTCGCTACTCACCGTGGGCTCTGGCAGAGGGAGGGCAGACTGGACTGGAGCTGTGTGTGCAGAATCCAGGGCTGGGAACTCTGGGGTTAGAGCTCAGAAGGCAGACACCCTGGTTTCCTGTGCTGAGTCATTACCTCATACTGCAGAGGATGTCTTTCTCCCACAGACCTTTACCATCCACCCACATTTTGCCTGTGGGGGAAGACATCTTGTGACTACATTGTGGCGGCCATCTTGTGACGATGTTGCATGACACCACCTAGGCTTATATTTTATAGGATTATATTTCACATATTAATGAGATCATATGGTATTTGTCTTTCTCTGACCGGCTTCTTTTGCTTAACATAATACTCTCCAGGTCCCTCCATGTTGTCTCAAAGGGTAATATATCATTCCTTTTTTATAATTGCATAATATTCTATTGTTATAAATGTACCACAACTTTTTTATCCACTTAACTACTGATGGACACTTGGTCTATTTCCAGATATTGGCTATTATAAATAATACTGCTATGAACAGAGAGGTACATATATTCTTTATGATTGTTTTTTTCTGGATTCTTAATATATATCCTAAGAATTATATTGTTTTTTATTTTAAGAATAGTATATTATAGTATAGCATACTAGAGGCTCGATGCATGAAATTTGTGCAAGGGGTTCGGCCCCGGTCACCACCACTGCGCCGCCTCTGCCTCTGCCCCTGCTGCTGTGGCTTCGTCCAGAAGGTCATCTGGAAGGACGTCAGATCTAATTAGCATATTACACTTTTATTATTATAGATTTTCAGAATAACAGTTTAAAACATAATTTGAGCCAAAACCGGTTTGGCTCAGTGGATAGAGCGTCGGCCTGCGGACTGAAGGGTCCCAGGTTCGATTCCGGTCAAGAGCATGTACCTGGGTTGCGGGCACATCCCCAGTAGGAGATGTGCCGGAGGCAGCTGATCGATGTTTCTCTCTCATTGATGTTTCTAACTCTCTATCTCTCTCCCTTCCTCTCTTTAAAAAGTCAATAAAAAATTTAAAAAATAAATAAATAAAAAATAAAACATAATTTGAAGTTTTCTGATACCAGGGTTTACAAAAATAAAACTTTAATTTAGTCTAGATTATAGATACCTATTTAATAGAAATTTATAAAATTCCTAGGTTATGGTACAAATTTCTAAGTTGTCTTATTTCTTTATTAATAAAAATGATTAGAGTATAAATAAAACATATTATTGAATAAACTGTTTAATATATCTCTAAGTTTTGTTTTATATAAATCCTAACATAAAAAGAAAATCAACTGAGAAATGAGGTATTAGCTATCTTTTGAAACAAATAGGGGGGGGGAAATGAAAAAGGTTCTTACACAATATTTTAAATCATTTTTTCTTTATATTTGATGTGCCCCAAGGAAAATCTAAGAAAGACCATTATCCAGCCACAGAGATTAGATTTAAAAGCCAAGAAAAACTTTCTGAGATTGTAGTATTATAGAGCAAACCGATCTTAAAATCCACAGAAACACCCTTAGAATGCTAACACATAATGTGCGTGAATAAACCTCAAGTGATTTGAGAAACATCAATTTTTTTTTATGTCCTAAACCACTGGTTTTTAAAGTATGAAAGAATGTGGTAGAACATAGATTTGAGAATATATTCTGTAGAGTTTATTATTAACAAACTTTTTGACATTGACGTATGTTCCTAAAATAGTTCTTTTTTCCTGTGTGAAGAAAATGGACAAAACTAAACTGAACTACAAGACTGAGGTAGCAGCTTGACATTAAGAACTAAAAGTCTATATTTATTTTCACTTTTAAAAATTAGCTTTTCATTAATAACTAGAGGCCTGGAGCACAAAATTTGTGCACGGGGGTGGGGGTGGAGGGGCTGCGTGTGTCCCACAGCCCAGCCTGAACCCTCTCCAATCTGGGACCCCTTGAGGAATGTCCAACTGCGCATTTAGGCCCAGTGGGATCAGGCCTAAACCAGCAGTTGGACATCCCTCTCACAATGCAGGACTGCTGGCTCCCAACCACGCGCCTGCCTGCCTGCCTGATTGCCCCTAACCGCTTCTGCCTCCCAGCCTTATGACCCCCTAACCACCCCCCTGCCAGCCTGATTGACGCCTAACTGCTCCCCAGCAAGCTTGATTGCCCCTAACTGCCCTCCCCTGCCAGCCTGGTCACTCCTAACTGTCCTCCCCTGCCAGCCCGGTCACCCCCAGCTGCTGTCCCAACTGCTTTCCCCTGCAGGCCATCTTGTGTGTTGGAATGATGGTCAATTTGCATATTACCTCTTTATTATATAGGATAAAAATGATAAGCACTAAATATATATCATGTCCCATTTTTATTAAAGCATTTTGGAGTTTTTACTAATCTTATAATTTATTACTAGTGTCACTATCAGTGTCTTCCAACTCAGTGAATTTAAATGGCAAGAACATTCCTTCACTTATCTATAATCTTAAAAATTGCATTAGAAAATTGCTCACAAGGCTGATATAAGTCAAAGCAAGAACTTTAATTTGAAAAACATAAAATCTTGACTAAAATAAGAAAACTTAAAAATGAAAATATATTCTAGATATCACAAAGCACATACCCAATTGAAATATCAATTAAAAAGTGCAATTACAGAGCATAAAGCCAGATAACCTAACTAGTTCATAATATTTTATAGTAATATATTATAAGTGAGATAGTTACTAATGAGATAATGGCTTTTGTAGGAAAGTCGGTAGTAATTCAGTAGGATGCCAAAGCAGCAAAGAGGTCAAATTAGTTCCAAAGTTCTTCCATTTATCTTTAAAAATGATGGAGGAATTCCAATTACAAAAGTGTTTTATGAGAACCTAAAGAACAAATTTTGACAAATCTGAGATCTTAAGAAAACATTTATGATGAAACAACTTGAAATAAACAATAATAGTGAATTATTAGAATCTGAAGATTTTGAATGGATTAAAGTATTATCACCTAATTGCATGTCCTAAAAATGCAATTATGAATGAAAACCAGTTAAATGTTATGACCAAATTAAAAATTTTAGCAATGTAGAAATTATAAACCATTATGCTGCCTTTGCCCCAGGGAATGCAACACTTAATTTGGTGGATGACTGAGATACTTACAACGTTTTCTTTATTCAGAATCCAACTGCTTTTGTCACATTAAGATTCTCAAAGAATTCTATATCCAAATAAAGCTATAGCCCTCTTCTCTGTGAATTTAGCTTAGACATTCTGTTAGCTAACACTCTGAATTTGTCCTTTGTTCTTGAGTTAGAGCTCACCATTGAGAATCATCCATATTAAGAAATGTCTCTTAAGATTTCAGATTGTTTTAAGGGCCATAAAGAACATAGTACAGGTACTTAAATGAGATAGCATAATTTATAAGTTAATTATATAAGACCCATATAATTATAATAAACATTTCAGAAAGAAAAAACTAGCCATAAACCTATCTAGGTTCCTCTGCTCTTGATTAAGAGACTCAAGTAAAAGACTATGACAATATTCCATTGCGATCCAATGGTGGCTTGCACCAGTGTAGTATCAGGGTGCAATGACTTCATTCTATATTCAATTTAAAAGTAGATCTGAAGGATTTCATAATGGATTGAGTTTGGGACAAAATACAAATAACAGTTACGGATGACTCGATGGGTTTTGGTTTAAATAACCAGTAAATAAAATTCATTTAATAAAATGGGAAAAACTGTAGGAGTACCAGGTTTGGGGGAAGATCAAAGGATCAATTTTACAAATAATAATTTTTAGTTACTTATTAGATTTCAAATAGAAATATCAACCTTATAGTTGAATATACAATTCCAGAATTCAGTGGAGCAATGAAGGCTGGAGATAAAAACTTGAGTTTCAATAGAGGAAATAGGGTCAGAATTTAGGTCTGTTGTGCTGCAATTTAGAAACCAGGAAGACGGGGGATCAGCAAAGAAGCTGAAGAGGCAGCAGTTAATTTGGTAGCTAGAACCAAGAATATACAAGAATATACTGTCCTGGAATCCAATTGAAGATAATATGTGTTGTTGTTTTTGTTAATCCTCACCTGAGAATATTTTTTCCATTGCTTTTTCAGAGAGAATGGGAGGGAGGGAGATAGGGAGGAAGCGAGCGAGAGAGCGAGCATCAATGTAAGAGAGACACATCAATTGGTTGCCTCCTGCACATGCCCCGACCAGAGTGGGGAATGAACCCACAACCCAGGTACGTGCTCTTGATGGGAATCAAACCAAAGACCCTTTGGTGGGCAGGCTGACTCCTAACCACTGAGCATGCCAGCCAGGGCAAAGATAATGTTTAAAGGAAAAGTAAATGATTACCCAAGTCAAACATTAAGAAAAGGATTGAGAGTTAAAGAATACAGAAGTTAATGCTATTCTTGGAAAAAAAGAATTTTGTGAAGTAGCAAAGGAGAAGACAAATTTAAGTGGAACCTCAAAAAACTAT
Source organism: Myotis lucifugus (assembly GCF_000147115.1). Classification (NCBI taxonomy): domain Eukaryota; kingdom Metazoa; phylum Chordata; class Mammalia; order Chiroptera; family Vespertilionidae; genus Myotis; species Myotis lucifugus. The sequence continues at coordinate 467,929 of NW_005871168.1, read as the reverse complement.
AAAGAAAGTATAGGGAAACAATGGTGATATGGAAACAATGTGTATAGACTATTACTGCAGTTTTGTTCTGGGGATAAGAGAAGGAGGTAATACCGGGAGAGGGTTGGGTGATTTGGAAAGGTGTTCTGTTTTAAAAGAAGAATAATTGTAGCATGTTTTATATGAAAAAAATTAATTAAAAAGAGGAGAGCTCTAACCGGTTTGGCTCAAGTGGATAAAGTGTTGGCCTGTGGACTGAAAGGTACCAGGTTCGATTCTGGTCAAGGGCATGTACCTTGGTTGCGGGCACATCCCCAGTAGGGATTGTGCAGGAGGCGGCTGATCGATGTTTCTAATCGATGTTTCTAACTCTCTATCCCTCTCCCTTCTTCTCTGTAAAAAATCAATAAAATATATTTTAAAAAATAAAATAAAATAAGAGGAGAATTGATGATGCATAAAAAGGGAAAAGTTGGTGGAATAATGTCTCTGAGTTAGGTGAGAGATGACAGGATCTAGCCCATAAGTAGAAGGCTTGGTGTTTCCTATGAACAAACCTTGGACTCTCACAGACTCTTATCCATAGCAGCCAGAGTGATCCTTTTTGATCTAAGCCATGATACATGTCTAGTTAAAAACCCTTCAGTGGTCTTCCATTTCTTTCAAAGTAAAAGCCTGAGCCCAGTCGGTGTGACTCAGTGGATTAAGCATCATCCTATGCAACAAGAAGTCCCTGGTTGGATTCAGGGCTCATGCCCATGTTACTGGCTCAATCCCCAGTAGGAGGTGTGCAGGAGGCAAGTGATCTATGTTTCTCTCTCATCTCTCTCTCTCTCTCTCTCTCTCTCTCTCTCTCTCTCTCTCTCCTTTTTTCTCTCTTTAAAATCAATAAGTACATATTTTCCAAAGTAAAGGCCTACCAAGGCACTGCATAACTTGGCTCTATTCTCTCTCTACTTCCTTCTATTCTCACTGTCCCTCTGGCTCACTGCAGCCTTGTTATACAGAACTCCTCGCTCTTCTACATGCATATCAGGCTCCTGTAGATTTCCTACATGCAAAGGTGTGCTCTAAATCACTGCGGTATGTTGCATGACCTGTCCTTTCTTTTACTCTGGGTTTTTCCTTGAATATCACTCTTAGTGACTCCTTCCCTGTCCATAATATTTAAAATTGCAACCTGTATCCCTCTGCTATCTATCTCTATCTCTATCTCTATCTCTATCTCTATCTCTAATCTCTAGAATCTAGAGTCTAGAGCAGGGGTCCTCAAACTTTTTAAACAGGGGGCCAGTTCACTGTCCCTCAGACCGTTGGAGGGCCGGACTATAGTTTAAAAAAAACTATGAACAAATTCCTATGCATACTGCACATATCTTATTTTGAAGTAAAAAAACAAAACGGAAACAAATACAATATTTGTATTTGCATGTGGCCCGCGGGCCGTAGTTTGAGGACCCCTGGTCTAGAGTCTAGATCTATATCATCATCTATATAGATATAAATATTTTCCCCTTAGCACTTATGCCATATGACATATTATGTGTTTTACTTACTTCATGACTGTCTTACTACACTAGAAGATCGGTTCTAAAAAGACAAGGATTTTTGTCTATTGTTAAGTGTTGTATTTCTAGCATCTAAATCAGTGTCTGTCACATAATAGATGCTCATTATGTTTATTAAATAAATTTTTAAAATATGAGTTTAGAGCTTAACCCAGAACATTGGCTTTTCAGTTCTTTGGAAATTCTGATATAGGCAGAGCTTTTGCTGTAATACCAAGTGCAATTAAACATTACCAGATAAAGAAGAATTTAAAGAAAAAAATTATGTAAATTGTATGTAACCTAAAGTACTTATGGGTCTTTAAAATAAACCACCATTCTTTGCAGTAATTCCAAGGCTCTAGCTTGCTTTACTGCTAGAAAAAGCAAAGAACTAAGACATTCCTAAGTCATTTGATTAAATTTGGTTGTCAAACTTGACCATGTTTTCCAAACATTCAGTAAAACAGATTCTTCTTGCTCTCTATTATTAATATTATGAATGATAACTACTACTTATTGATGTTTATTATGCAGGCATTGTTCTAATTGTCCTCTGGTCCTAACATTAATTAATTTAACCCAGCAACAAATCTATGAGCTGTACTATACTATGCATTATCTTCATTTTTAATAAAAAGGAAGCGATTGAGAGGCTATATAACAGATAACTTGCCTTTGGTCACATTTCTGATTTGTGGCAATTCTGGGATTCAAACCAAAACACCAATTAGAGGATCCATGCCATTAACCACCATACTCAACTACTGCCTTGATCTTCCAGTTACAGCCACACACCTTGGGTATCCTAGAGTCATGCTGACATTGTAAGTTGGAGATAGCCATGGGAAGTGTGTCAGTTGGTTCGGGATGCTATAACAAAATACTATAGATTGAGTGGCTTATAAACAACATAAGTTTATTTCTCACAGTTCTTGAGCATGGAAGTTCAGGGTGCCAGCATGACCCATTTCTGAGAGCCCTCTTCTGCTCTGCTGGTTGCTGACCTCTCATTGTATCCTCACACAGCAGAAGGACTGCAAGAGAGCTCTCAGTGGCCTCTTTTATAAGGACACTAATACCAGTCCTGAAGATTCCACCCTCATGACTTAATTATCTTCCAAACATCCTGCTTCGTAATACACATTCCTGGGTAGAATGTCAACATATAAATTTTGAGGGGACAAAGATATTTAATTCATAATGAAAGTGTCTTTGATTCAGAAAATTTTATGAAGAAAATATTTTAAAGCAAAAAGAGAGATTAAAATAAATTTTTACCCTCAACTACACAACCAAATAATAGCAGTTGGACTCGAGGAGATCTTGCTACCATCTAGGCTAACTTGATTGATCATATATATCAGCTTGATTATTTTTGGTATTTACATAAAATATTAAATCAGCAAAAAAGAATTTAGTATGAAGCAAAACTGAAATAAGTGTCTGAAAATCCAATTTATTATATTACTTCTTAGGCAGTCTGATTACATTCCTTAACAAGTGAACCTGTTAATATAATTTCTTATCTATATAAAAAATTAAGCCATATTTCTGTATTTTTGTGGATGTTAATTATAAAAAGAGATTTTTCTCCCAATACATTCTTGCTAACAGGAAAAATATTCATCAGAGATCTCTACAAAGTTTTATTAGTCTTACATTAATTGTATTACTCTTAAAATAATTATTTATAAGAAATAACTATTTGACATTGACATTTAATATTTTGTACAATTAAATAAATTTACTTTGATAAAATGTTATAAAATAATTAAATCATTTTGAGTTTCCATCTGCATTAACCATTCAAAGTACAAAATTGTGCAAGACTATAGATTTAAGAGCCTATATGCTGACTCATCATTTTGACACAAGTTGGCAAATAATAATTTCAACACTCTAAAATAAAGTGATTTATTGGTATGTCATGCTATTTTTTGTATGATATGATACATATGATTCACCATGTCATTCTATGAATATTGCAATGGATTATTAACGTGATAAAATCCAGTGGCAGAAATATAAGATGTCACATTTGTATAAAAGCTAGATGATAAATTGTGCCTTCTATAAAGGCTGCTTATAGGGCACGGCTATAGGGTTATGCCTCGGACTGACCCGTTGGCACAGCCACAAAGTCACAGCTTAGAGGGCACAGTCCTCTTAGCATAATTAGGCTTGACCTTATGATACTCCCTAGATCTTATCTGGGAAGCTAATGGGCTGTGGGAGGTGCAGCAAGTGCTGCCAAAACAAGTGAAACTCACAAGAACATTGTAACTATGGTGACCACTACCTTGTTTACCTCTGACTATAAACTAAAGGCTCAGCTTGCCTCTGGATCTCTCTCTGTGGCCTCAGCCTGGTACAGGAAGATCCACTTAGACCAGCGGTTCTCAACCTGTGGGTGGTGACCCCTTTGGCAGTCGAACGACCCTTTTACAGAGGTCGCCTAAGACCATCCTGCATATCAGATATTTACATTATGATTCATAACAGTAGCAACACTACAGTTATGAAGTAGCAATGAACATAATTTTATGGTTGGGTCACAACATGAGGAACTGTATTTAAAGGGCCAGAAAGTTGAGAACCACTGACCTAGACCCAGCTTATTCTCTTTGTCATTTCTTCATCCTTCACTGCCCTCACTCAGGCTTTCAAATCCTTGGCTGGGCTGTCTCGGCCCAGCTGCTATAATCTTAGAAAGGATCAAAAGGAGCATAAAGAAAGAAAAAAATCCTAAATCTAATTTAGAGTTCAATTAAAAACACTTATTAAGAATACTTGTTGAAGCACAGACTAACACAGAAATACAGAATGTTCATATTTAGGCTCTCTTGTGATGAACATGTTGTTTTTCATTGTAAAGACTAGTCCTTGAATAGTTAGTCAAAATATTTACAAACAACATTGGAGTAACTCTTCAAATGAATCAACATGTCTAAGTAAAAGCTCCAATATGCATCAGATATCTAGACAAATACATTTAAATTAAAAATTTGTATGCATATGAAAATTCGCATTAAATCACAGTTGTATGTTGTCAAAATATTACTTTGTTAAGTAATTTCCATTTATGCCCTCATACTATGGAAAATATATCACTTTGAAGGAAAGCTTATTATTATTTTTTTAATCCTCACCTGAGGACATGCTTAGAGAGAGAAAAGGAGAGAGAGGAAGAGAGAGAAATCAATGTGAGAGAGAATCATCAACCTGTTGCTTTCCCTATACACCCCAACAGTATGGAACCCAGAACCGAGGTATGTGCCCTGACCAGGAATTCAACCAATAACCTTTTGGTGCCCAGGATGATGCTCAACCAACTGAGCCACTCTGGTTGGGCTGAAGGAAAGCTTATTATTTAGAGAAATTTCATTCCCTAAATAGATGCTTGTTAGGTTTCTGATGCTTTATACATATGATATCCTATATAATAAAAGAGAAACATGCAAATTAACCATCCCTCCTCTATACTCAAGCCACGCCCACAAGCCAATCAGGAGCATGTATGCAAATTAACCCAACTAAGATGGCGGTGGCCACGAAGCTGGAGCGAGCAGGAGGCTTGGGTTGCCCCCGGCGATGGAGGAAGCCAAGCTTCCTGCCTTTCCTGGCCGGCCCTCATCTCCACTCAAGGCTACAAAGTTTCAATTATAGAAGATAAATAAATCCCAGGGAAAAAAAAAAAAAAGGAAAAAATGGAGAGGCTGGGAGCTTGGGTCACCGGGGGGCGTGGCCAGCCTGAAAATGGCCATCAGCCCCTCACCCAGGCTGGCCAGGCACCCAAGCGGGACCCCCACCCTGATCCAGGACACCTTTCAGAGCAAACCAGCCAGCCCCCACCCGTGCACCAGGCCTCTATCCTATATAATAAAAAGGTAATATGCAAATTGACCCTAACAGCAGAACGACTGGGAATGACTGGTCACTATGACACACACTGACCACCAGGGGGCAGACGCTCAATGCAGGAGATGTCCCCTGGTGTTCAGTGCGCTCCAACAGGGGGAGCTCTGCTCAGCCACAAGCCAGGCTGATGGCTGCCAGCACAGAGGTGGTGGTGGGACCCTCACCCGCCTCCTCAGCAGCGCTAAGGATGTCTGACTGTGGCTTAGGCCTGCTCCCCGCTGGCAAGTGGACATACCCCAAGGGCTCCCAGGTTGCCAGAGAAATGTCTGACTGCCAGCTTAGGCCCGATCCCCCGGGAAGCAGGCCTAAGCCAGTAGGTGGACATCCCCCGAGGGGTCCCAGACTGCGAGAGGGCACAGGCCAGGCTGAGGGACCGCCCCCACAAAGTGCACAAATTTTTGTGCACTGGGCCTGTAGTATTGTTTGTAATTGAGAATATGGGAAAACTAGTGGCTAATTACCTTTATACAGATGCTATTATTCAACGAAATCTTTATACCTTTAAAAATAGTAATAATAGCTTAATCTCTAGTCAGGACACATAAAAATCAACCAATAAATGTATAAATAAGTGGAACAACACCTCTCTCTCTCTCTCTCTCTCTCTCTCTCTCTCTCTCTCTTCCTTCCTCTCTAAAAATCAATAAACAAAATTTTTTTAAAAATTAAAAGCAAATATTTACCTGATAGTGGCATAATGTTTTTGATATAAGATTTGAAAAAAATAAGTTTCAATGAGTACATCTTTCTTTAAAATATCATAGATCTACTAGTATATGCGATTTGATATGTATGCTATTTTGTATTGACAGCAAGCTTCAAAACTTCATATGTCAAATTTGCTGAAGGTGTTAACATCATAGATATTTTTACACTTAAAAATGTCGAATTTTGTGCCAAAAAAAGAGCATTTGCGGGAAGTTTTAATTCATTACTGTATTTTGAAGAAAAGTGCTGCTGAATACTTTGGGAAGCTTATGGTGAACATGCTACATCTCAAGATACTTGTGAACGCTGGTTTAAACGCTTTAAAAGTGAAGATTTCGATGTGAAAGACAATGTCCAGGTCAACCTAAAAAGTTTGAAGACCAACAATTATAAGCCTTATTGGATGAAGATGCGTGTCAAACTCAAAAATAATTTGCAGAAAGATTAAACGTTGCTCAGCAAACAATGTCTGATCATTAATAAGCAATGGGAAAGATTTTAAAGGAAGGAAAATGGGTGCCACATCAACTGAATGAAAGACAAATAGAAAACTGAAAAGTCATCAGTAAAATGTTGCTTCAATGGCACAAAAGAAAGTCTTTTCTGCATCGAATTGTGATTGGCAACGACAAGTGGATTTATTTTGAGACTCCCAAACACACAAAATCATGGGTTGATCCAGGTCAACCATCAACATCGACTGCAAGGCCAAATTGCTTCGGAAAGAAGACAATGCTCTGCGTTTGGTGGGATCAGGAAGGTGTGGTGTATGATGAGCTTCTAAAACCAGGTGAAACCGTCAATACTGATTGCTATCGACAACAAATAATCAATTTGAACCATGCTTTGATCATAAAACGACCAGAATGTGCCAGTAGACATGGCAAAGTAATTTTGCTTCATGATGACGCACCATCACACACTTCAAACCCAGGTAAAGATACATTAAAAGATCTTGCCTGGGAAGTATTAACCCACCCACTGTATTTACCAGACCTTACTCCTTCAGATTACCACTTGTTCCGATCAATGGCACATGCACTTTCTGAGCAGCACTTCAAAACGTACGAAGAAGTGGAAAATTGGGTCTCTGAATGGTTTGCCTCAAAATAAGAAAAGTTCTATTGGGATGGAATCCACAAATTACCTGAAAGATGGGGGAAATGTGTAGCTAGCAATGGACATTATTTTGAATAAAGCACTTTTGATGTTTCTCTTGAAATTAAAGTGTTTTCTTTAATTACAAAATCTGCATTATTAACTGGTACACCTAGTATTGTGTTTTTTTACATTGTATTATTATTTCTGACCAGAAAATTATATTTTACAGAAAAAGAAAATCTGCTTAAAATTGAAGGACCAGATACAGATGTTCTATATTTGCAAATGGTAATGGTTAGAAAATTATTCTTATTATTTTTAAAAGGTGAGAGAGCTAGTTATACCTTAGTATTTAATTACATCTAAGTCATCAATAATTCACCTTTAAATTTGGTCATCAGAGGATTAAGCTACAATTTCTAATGCCAGTGGTATCACTCAACAGCCCTGCCCAGTGTGTGAGGAGCCTATGACAGTTCTCCTGGAATTGTTCATTACTAGTTCTTCTGACCTAGAAGCAATGATTCAAATAGGAACAATGAGAGGCTTTGTAGTCAGACTTCATGAATAAAATTATTTCCTCAGCCCCTTGACAGTTGCGTGACCTTCATCATGTATATTTTCTCATTCTACATAACAGATCCCACAGCGTAGAAGCTTCAAATAACCCAAACCCATCACCTCAGTTTCCATCCGTCAGGAATGCTGGTGTGACTCACTCGATGCTCTATTCAGGGACTTGCAAAACTGAAATCAAGGTGTCAGACTCTCTGCTGTTCTCATCGGGGCCTAGGGTCCTTCCCCAAGCTCCTTTAGGTTCATGACAGAATGAAGGAATACAAACCTCCATTTCCTTGTGGGCTGTCAGCAGAGGCTGCTCTCAACTCTCACAGACACCCCTCAGGACACCCCTCAGGTCCTAGCCATAGGGTCCTCTCAAAATGCAGCAGCTCACTTCTCTGAAGCCAGAGGAGGAACTAATCTGCTTGTATAAGTTATCACAAAAGGACTGTCCCAGTACCCTTGCCTTATAACTGGACTTAATATGTTCCCACAGACCCACCCCACCCAAGGGTAGGGTATTAGGTAGGATGTGTACAGAGGGGTAAAGATTGTTAGGAGCGCTGTGGCTCAGTAATGGATCCTCAAACAATGAACCAGGAAGTCAAGGTTCAATTCCTAGGCAGGGAACATGCTGGGGTTTCAGGCTCGATCCCCAGTAGGGGCTACAGAAGGCAGCCATTCGATCAATGATTCTCTCTTATTATTGATGTTTCTATCTCTCTTTCCCTCTCCCTCTCTGAAATCAATAAAAAAATGTATTTTAAAAAGACTGTTTGTGTAAAATTCTTCACCACTCTGCCACAAGTATGCTGTGTGATTTTGGCAAGTTATACCTCAGTGGCCTCATCTGGGTAATCATGGTGCCTGTCTCAAAAGTCTGGTAAGAAGAAAAGTTAGCATACAAAGAGTTCTTAAAACAATACCTATGCTAAGGGCTCAGTGAATAGCAGCTATTTTTAGACTTTTGCCCTGGTAACTCAAAGGTCCCATGACCTCTGCAAGATTACTTTATGCTCATGATTGATAGTTGGAAACTTGCATTGATTCCAAATTACATCACTAATTTCCCTTTTGAAAAATACACTTATAGGAAAAAAAATGGCGGAGGCTTAGATGGACGTGTTGGTGCTTTGTCCCGGAGCAGATAGGGGCGAGCAGCTGAAACGGGTAACAATCAGCCCGATCAAGCTGGGGAGGTTCAGCTGAGAGACAGTCTGCAGCCAGGAAAGACAGAGAACTCCTAAAAAATGCGGATGGTTAGAGATTGAGGCTGAAACCTCCCCCTGGGCGCCAGCGCAGCGGCGAGACCGCACCATCTTAGGGAGCTGTTACCGGCATCCAGAGTTCGGCTACTAACCCGGCGGCTACTAACCCGGAGGCAACGACTCGCAAGCAACGTGACTGTAAGAGCCCAGA
>NW_005871168.1:448222-457449 GCF_000147115.1 Myotis lucifugus | reverse complement strand
CAGGATGATGCAGCGATGACATGCATGGACTCTAGCTTGCACATTTTGTGTCAGCCTGATTCTGACACTTATAACTGTGTGACAAAGCCAATTACTTAACTTCTCTGTGCTTCAGTTTTTCTACCCATAAGATGGGGAAAATGGTACTACTGCCTAAGAAGGATGTTATGTGCTACTTTTTATAATCAGGGCAAAAAAATGTAGTTTTTTTTTCAAGTCCCTTTCACCTGTATGAAAAGGATGGTCACTGGTGCATGCAGCATCTCGGATTGTGAGAGGGATGTCCTACTGCCAGTTTAGGCCCAACATCCCCTGAAGAGTCCTGGATTACGAGAGGACGCAGGCAGGGCTGAGGGACACACCCCCATGCATGAATTTTGTGCACTGGGCCTCTAGTATAAGTATATGCTGCTAATCATCCTGTATAATAAAAGGGTAATATGCAAATTGACCCTTACAGCAGAAAGACTGGGAATGACTGGTCACTATGACACACACTGACCACCAGGGGGCAGACGCTCAATGCAGGAGATGCCCCCTGGTGGTCAGTGCTCTCCCATAGGGGGAGCTCTGCTCAGCCACAAGCCAGGCTGATGGCTGCCAGCACAGTGGTGGTGGTGGGAGCCTCTCCTGCCTCCTCAGCAGCGCTAAGGATGTCCAACTTCAGCTTAGTCCTGCTCACCGCTGGCAAGTGGACATCCCCTGAGGGCTCCCAGGCTGCCAGAGGAATGTCTGACTGCCAGCTTAGGCCCAATCTCCTGGGGAGAAGGCCTAAGCCAGCAGGTGGACATCCCCTGAGGGGTCCCAGACTGTGAGAGGGCACAGGCCAGGCTGAGGGACCCCCCAAGTGCACAAATTTTTGTGCACCGGGCCTCTAGTAGGTTTAATAAAGAATGCCTGGTAAGGCTGAGTATTATATAATAGTCATCTTTGAATCCTCCTTCACATGAATACCATCTCCCTGGTAGAAAAAGAGAGAAGCTTGGGTTTAAAGTTACTTATTTCTAATTGACAAAACCTGGTACATATTTCACTAATGTTCTGAAACATTTTAGTTACTCTTATTCCTATCATTCTTTTGGGATAACATTAATGAATTAATGTGACACAATAAATACCGTTAGAGTTTCTGATGGAAAATTGTGCTTCAATTTAAATATTTTAAGTTAAATTTTATTTTCCACCTATTTTAGAGTTGGTTTTGATTATTTTATTAATATTTTAATTTTACTATTGCATCAAAAAGAACAGGCTTTTCAAATTTTATTGTAAAAGTTGGCTCCATTCTTGTCATAGTCAGAATATGGCTATAATTCCCCCTCCCCATACAATGTGATGTCCTTAATCCTAATCTTAATCCTAAAACCTGTGACTATGTAGGATGACATGACCAAAGAGAAAGAAGATAATTTGAGATAACCTTCTCAGTTGACCTCAAAATGGGAAGATTATCTCAAATTATCTTAGTATGTACAGGGCAATCACAAGAATCCTTAAAAATGGAATGGAGGAGCTGCATAAGAGAGTAAGAGAGAGATATGACCACAAAAGAAAGATACAGAAAGATGCATTGTTGCTGGCTTTGAAGATAATCCAGGGCCATAGGCCAGGAATGGGTGGTGTCTAATAACTGGACAATATAGAAATGCAGCCCCGCTCATTCCTTTATTCTAGCTCAGTGAGCCCCATATTGGACATCTAATCTATAGAACTGGGAGGGCATAGACCTTTGGGATTTTTTTTTAACCACTAAGCCACTAATGATAGTTACAGCAGCTATAGAGAACAAATACAATTCTTCAGTGTGATTTTATTTTGTCTAGGGAAACATTTTTGATGCTTCAGATTGTATATTTAAAATTTGGGGGGCCCTGACCAGTTTGGCTCAGTGGATAGAGCGTTGGCCTGCAGACTGAAGGGTCCCAGGTTCGATTCCGGCCAAGGGCATGTGCCTTGGTTGCGGGCACATCCCCAGTAGGGGGTGTGCAGGAGGCAGCTGATCGATGCTTCTCTCTCATCGATGTTTCTAACTCTCTATCCCTTTCCCTTCCTCTCTGTAAAAAATCAATAAAATATATTTTAAAAATAAATAAATAAAATTTGGTGGCATATAGATCATCTAAATAAAGAGGTGTTTTTACAAATTTTATCAGAACATACCTTTAGTATTAAATGAATCTGTTAAACATTAATTCTGAATTAAATATGGAAAATATAGGCAAACAATAACCTATTTTATTTCTGTGTTTACAATTAATCACATAGAGAACAATGACTACAGACTCATTTAAAAATAAAGTTTTTTTTAAAAAAAAACTCCAAATGTGAACAATGAGGCTATCCTTAAAGAAATATAGAAAATTCAGATGGAAATGTAATACATTGCTTATTTATTAAATTGGTTGATGAACTTAAGAGGCAGGATGAAGGTGCTAAAAGGAAATATACACTTTATCTGAATTTATTCAGTAGAACAATTCAAGTTCATAAAACTAGCCTTAGCAGCAATCAATAATGATAAATTTTTAAAGTTTGACTTAATATGTTGATGAGGATTTTTATGTATAGTCACCTTGATATTGACGTTTGATGACTTTGTAAACAAGAATAAAATAAAAAATAACCATGGCCTTTATAGGTGGCTGCAAATCATGCTAGCAGGAATACGCCCTCAAATATCATGAAGTTTTCTAATAATCCTGTTCTTGGGTAAAACTGTAGCAAGAACATTGTTCTAGAAGTTCTGGTATTGAAACATTAGATGATGGACAAGATAGGAGCACATTAAATCAAACTCCATAGTGGGGACAGGAATGCTCACAAGACAGCAAAGTTGAAGATTTTTTATTCTCTGTTCATAATAAATTAGTTTCCCAAGTTAGGAATCATAAATAAGATCTTTTAATTATGTTTCATCTAGAAGATGAAACATAAAAGAGAGATGCCTATTCCTGACTTGAAAAAGCTGAACTAGTCAAAATCTATGGTGATATGACACATGACCTCACTCATATGTGGGATCTAATGCACAAAATAAAGTGATGTGACACTTTAAGCAAAAATCTTGGAGTTGCTATTTAAAGTTGTAGAGGGACCCAAATTAGCCAGGAGAAGTCAAATTTTACTTATGCTTCCTGTTAATGGGGATGATAATATTCAGTGACAGCCAGAATAGCTGCCAGCCTCAAAATAACCACCTTCTGGGAAGCCAGTTTTTTTCCAGAAAACTGAAGAATTCAAACCAAAATGTTCATCTTAAATAATAAAGAGGTAATATGCAGATTTACCCTCATGTCCTCACATCATCACAAGATGGCTGCCCTCATGTTGTTACAAGATGGCCACCCCCACATTGTCACAAGATGGCCACCCCACGTTGTCACAAGATGGCCACCCCCACATTGTCACAATATGGCCAACAGGGGAGGGCAGTTGGGGGTGACCAGGCCTGTGGGGGAGGCCAGTTGGGGGTGACCAGGCCTGCAGAGGAGGGCAGTGAGGGCAATTGGGCCTGTAGGGGAGGGAAGTTGGGGGTGATTGGGCCCACAAGAGAGCAGTTAGGTGTCAATCAGGCTGGCAGGGGAGCAGTTAGGGGGTGATCAGACCTGCAGGGGAGCAGTTAGGGGGTGATCAGGCTGGTAGGCAGAAGCAGTTAGGGGCAATCAGGCAGGCAGGCAGGCGAGTGGTTAGGAGCCAGCAGTCCTGGATTGTGAGAGGGATGTCCGACTGCCGGTTTAGTCCTGATCCCTATGGATTGGAGATTGGAGGGGGTGCAGTCAGGGCTGAGGGACAAACTTCCCCCCACCCCCCCAGTGCACAAATTTCATGCACTGGGCCTCTAGTTGCTAATAAAAATAAATCACTCTTGTATAATTTTATAAAACTTAGAGAACTGCAACAACAAAAAAGTTTTATCTTATACTGAAAAGTAAGTTATCTGTTAAGGCTATGGCTATATTATGCTCATTTGTTCCCGCACTGTGTGTATATCCTATATAATAAAAGGCTAATATGCAAATAGACTGAACGGTGGAACAACTGAACAACCGTCACTATGACGTGCACTGACCACCAGGGGGCGTGTGCGGAACATGTCAGGCTTTGGCCACAGCGAGATGGTGGAGCAGGTGAGCAAGGGTGCCAGACCAAGGCGGGGTGCCGGTCACTGTCATTGGGGCAAGCCTCTGGCGGTTACTGAAAATTCTTTGTTCCTGTGAGCTATGGTCTTGCCCGGCGTTTGCACCTGCTGTCAGCGCTGGCCCCACTCGCACCCGCTGCTGGTGCCTGGCACTGGTCCCAATCACTCGACACCATCAGTGGGTGTGAGCAGTGGCTGCCAGCCCCAATCGCCCCTGAGGGCTTCTCCACCTCCCCCTGCTCCTGAGGGGCGATCGGAGCAGCAGCCACCGCTCGCACCCGCTTCTGGTGCCGGTCCCAATTACTTCATGCCATCAGCGGGTGTGAGCGGGGCCGGCGCCTTCAGCACATGGGAGCAGGGGCAGCGGGAGTGGGGCTGCTGGCAGACAGGGGACTGGGGGCCGTGGTGGGAGGGGCTGGGCAGGGGTGCAGAGGATGGGCTGAGACCCACCCCTGTGCCTACCACAGCCTTGCGGCCCATAATTCCTTTCAAGGTGCACGAATTTGTGCACTGGGCTTCTAGTAGTAACATAATATCCATAGAGTTTTTTCTCTGTTTCTCATGTACACAAAAATATATTTGACTCTGAGAAAAACAAAAGCTATTTTATTTACACATGAAAGAATATATAGCATGGATATGATTACTAATAACCATCCTAAAGATGGTTTTCCAAATGTAAGTTCAGGGACAGGATTTATAGTCATGCTTATTGATAATATTAAACTATTTAAATCACATGGTCTTGTAAGAAAATTTGTTTTTAGCTTATTGTTTTGGAAAACACACCTAAATATTTTGATATGGTGATATTTTAATCATATGCAATATAAAAGTGTTGCTGCTTTTTCATCTGTGATATTTTATATGTAATACTCTCTAACAAGTTCAACAAGTAGGTTGTAATATATTTTATAATTATAAATGAGGTGCTTTATGCAAAAAGGCAATGTTACATTTATAGTATAAGTTATTAGAAGCTTTAAATACACTGAATAACAATGGCTACAGGATCTATCTTCCTGTAAAAAAAAAATTCCATACAATTCTGAACTTTCAATACTTCCCTCATAAAATAATCTTATGAGATTTACTTTTCTACCTCACACGTTTCCTTTCCAATCATATCCCTTCACAAACACATGATAAGTGCAATGATTTATTGTACTGAATTTTTAGCTACCTGTCTACATTTATGCTTTGCTATTAAATCTATCATTCCAGACAAATATAGCTAAAGCAAAATCATTTGTGTAAGGTATGAGATTGGGAACAAAACCTGAGAAAAAATGATTTAGAATAAAGAACAATCTGAATTTGCAGACAGGAACATCAAATTGAATTGTTATTTCAACAAGACAAGACAAAGGACATTTGGTGAATTCTAGGGAGGAGGGATGGAGGCTAGTCTCTAGTCTCATTGGTCGACAGTAATGATCTACAGCTCTGCATGATAGGCTTCCAGCTCTATAAATCTGTTCTGCTGTGCAGTTTTTTCCTGAGGAAGTGATATATTTCTAAAAGTTCCATCTAAATGTCACCCTGAAAGCTCACTAAACTGAAGATCATTCCCAGTGCAGAAGAGTGAAGTATGCTCTTTTCCAAAGGACCCAATACTAACTTAGATATCAACCTAGAAAATGGTTATAAAGTGAATACGAAATAAGTAAACATTTTAAGGGAATGGCTGTCTCCTTAAAGGAAACTCTAACTTTCAAAGCTTCCAAATGCTAACACCTCTAAAAACAAGTCTTTGTTTCCACTGAGGGATCAGTGTCAAGGGACTGAATTACTTGAGCAAAAAACATGGAGTGTAAACTAAGAGTGGGTAATCCTCATGCATTTATGGAACTCCTGCTGTATCCCATACATTGCTTAGTCTGAAGGATACACAAATGAGTAAGCCTGCATCAATCCAATACTGTATCAGATTCAGGTAAATATGAGGAAAGGAAGATTATAGAAGCAGAGAGGTGATAAAACCTTAAAACCTTACATACAGTGAAAGGGAATCCAGATTTGCAAAATAGGTTTTTAAGATCTCATCATGATTTTCACTGGTCTCTAGAAGATTAGGGAAAACCCAGAGATAAATAGGCAGAATAGTAGGATCAATTAGTTTAAACACACACACAATTAGGAAGCTATAATTTTTATCTTTTTGTTTTGTTTTAATTGGGAGGTTAAAACTGTCACTCCTAACATAATACAGGATATTCCCGCAAAATGAATACACACTTTAACAGCTGATGGCTCAATTTTGAAAATGAAATATATTTTAATAAGCACTGCCTTTATAATTATTCAAAGTCTGTGTATACATTTTTAGGACACACTATATATGTCCAAGAATTGCTCTGTCCTGCACGTGACGTTACACTTTCCTCCTCTATAGTCTAGTCTTAAGTGAATCAATTTGCAGATTTTAATTGTTTCCATTACCACCTCCTAATTTATATTTTACTTATGTATGCTTAGTTTTTCACTTGTTAAGTTATTAACCCTACCATTATAGCTGTCTTCCAGAATCAAACAGAGCTAACTTAAGTGTTTGCTAAACCTATTAAAGGCAACTAACTACTTCAATGCCAGAAATACATTTAAGAACTTTTTCCTTGTACTTTCTAACCACTCCTATAAAAAGGCAATGAGTGGGGGACATCTGTAATACTCTCAACATAAAATAAAGTAAACAAACAATAAAACAAGATCTTGAAGAGATATCTGAACTCCTGTGGTCATTACATCATATTTACATCAGCCAAGATATGAAAACTACCTAATTTTCCTTCAACAAATGACTTACTAAAGAAGTCATATATAATAACTAGTGGCCTGGTGCATGAAATTTGTGCGGGGGGGGGGCCCTTCAGCCCAGCCTGCACTCTCTCTAATCCGGGACCCCTTGAGGGATGTCTGACTGCTAAGATTGGGCCTAAACCGGCAGTTGGACATCCCTCTCACAATCCTGGACCGTTGGCTCCTAATTGCTCACCTGCCTGCCTGGTTGCACCTAACTGCTCCCCGCCCCCCCGCCAGCCTGATCCCCCCTCACTGCCTCTGCATGCCAGCCTGATTGCCCCTAACTGTGCCCCCTTCCAGTATGGTCACCCCTAACTGCCTCTGGGTACCAGCCAGGTCACCCCTTACTTCCCCCTCCCTGCTTGCCTGGTCACTCCTAACTGCACCCCTGCCAGTCTGGACACCCCTTCCTGACCCACCACCAGCCTGGTTCCCCTAACTGCCCCCCCTGCTGGGCTGATCACCCCCAACTGGCCCCCCTGCCGTCCTAGTCACCCCTCACGGAACCCCTGCCAGCCTGTCACCCATGCTACCTGCTGTTCAGTCGATTGGTCGTCCCTCACTAACCTCCCTGCCGGCCTGGTCATAAGCAGCCATCTTGTGAGGGCATGAGAGTTAATTTGCATATTACCTCTTTATTATATAGGATGATTCACATATTATATATATATATATATATATGTATATATATATACTAGAGGCCCTGGTGCACAAATTTGTGCACCAGTGGGGTCCCTCGGCCTAGCTTGCGAGATTGGGCCGAAACTTGCTCTCCGACATTCCCTGAGGGGTTCCGGATTGTGAGAGGGCACAGGCCAGACTGAAGGACCCCACCGGTGCACGATCAGGGCCGGGGAGGGACGCAGGAGGTTGGCCAGCTGGGGAGGAACCACGGGAGGGTTCCAGGGCATGTCTGGCCCATCTTGCTCAGTACCAATTAGCTGGACCCAAGTAGCAAGCTAACCTACTGGTCGAAGTGTCTGCCCCCTGATGGTCAGTGCATGTAATAGCGAGCGGTTGAGTGGCCTTAGCATATCATTAGCATATTATGCTTTGATTGGTTGGATGGACGACTGGAAACTTAGCATATTAGGCTTTTATTATATAGGAGATATCCTATATAATAAAGAGGTAATATGGAAATTGACCATCACTCCAACACACAAGATGGCCGCCCCCATGTGGTCAAAGTTGGCCACCACAAGATGGCCGGCAGAGGAGGGCAGTTGGGGGCGACCAGGCCTGCAGGGGATGGCAGTTGGGGGGGAACAGGCCTGCAGGGAAGGGCAGTTGTGAGCAATTGGGCCAGCAGGGGAGCAGTTAGGAGTCGATCAGACTGGCAGGGGGGCAGTTAGGGGGCGATCAGGCTGGCAGGGGAGTGGTTAGGGGGTGATCAGGCTGGCAGGCAGAAGCAGTTAGGGGCAATCAGGCAGGCAGGCAGGTGAGCAGTTGGGAGCCAGCAGTCCTGGATTGTGAGAGGGATGTTTGACTGCCTGTTTAGGGATTCCAGATTGGAGAGGGTGCAGGCTGGGCTGAGGGACACACATACCCCTGTGCACAAATTTCATGCACCGGGCCTCTAGTATATGAATATTATTCAGCCACAAGAAAGAAGAAAATCCTCTCATCTGAGACAAATTGATGAATTTAAAAATTTGAAGGGTACTATGCTAAATAAAATAAAGACAAATACTACATGGTATTACTTAACATTGCACTCAGAGAAACCGAGAGTATAATAGAGGTTGCCAGGGGCCAGGTGTGCAGAAATGGAGAGAGGTTGATAAGTTTCAGTTATAAGGTGACTATGTTCTGAGGATCCATACATAGTATGGTGATTTCACTTGATAATACTTTTTTTGTGCTTTCTTTGTAGTATTTATTTTACTTTATTGAATTTATTAGGGTGACTTATTATATAATTAAAATTTGCTAAAAGAGATCTTCAACATTGTCATAAAAAGATCTGTTGATGGGGATTTGGCGAATCCTTT
This sequence comes from Myotis lucifugus, assembly GCF_000147115.1. Lineage (NCBI taxonomy): Eukaryota > Metazoa > Chordata > Mammalia > Chiroptera > Vespertilionidae > Myotis > Myotis lucifugus. Next base: position 448,515 of record NW_005871168.1, on the reverse strand, counting down.
CTCAAATATACATGCACATATCTGAAATCATCACATTGTACATTTTAAACACATTACAATTCTATTTGTTAATGTACCTCAATAAAGTTGCAAAAAATAAAACACTTATTATTACCAGGGGAATCTGGATGAATATATTAAACACCATACAATTTTGCAAATTTTTGAAAGCTTTATACTATTCTAAATGAAAAGTTATGTTCTATTGTAGGTTTATAGCTCCTTATCTGGGTGTGTAGTGTAAAGTTAGGTATCTCTTTGTAAGGAATTTAATTCACATCTTAAAGGATGTG
>NW_005871168.1:354517-448122 GCF_000147115.1 Myotis lucifugus | reverse complement strand
AAGAGGCAATGAAGCTCACTATTTAAAAGTACAGTCCTTTTCAATTTGATGTTAGAGACGCCACTAGAACATATAGTTAAAACAAACATACCAGACGTGATCTTCCTTTAAAAATAACACACATTTTTAAAGAAAATGCCATATACTTTAAAAAATATAGATTTTATATTAAAGAGTTAGAATTATAACTATACCATATGTGCTGATGATGTCTGTCTAACAATATCTTTTGCTTTGGACTGTCTAAAATATATTTTTAATCCCAAAATGTTGATTGAGTCACCAAAACCTGAAACTCATTAGTAAAAGCAATTGATTAAATTTGTTTTTAAAAGCTGGTGATAAAAATAATAATAATAATAACAATAAATGAGGTAGGCTGTTTCAAATTGATAATCAACTAAAGAAATTGTACCCAGGTTCTTCACCTTCCCAATCTTTGGCTCAAGAAATTAAGGACACAGGCCATGTGAAGTAGGAAGCTTATGCAGGAGGAAGCATAGCAAGATGGCCGCTAATGACATGTAAGCTCCTCCACACATTTAATGATGAAATTTGAAAAAAAAAATGCATTGTAAAATTCCATGTTTGAAATTAATTTCAAAATAGTTATTATGGATCTACACTCATAGACTCCTAGGAACTAAACTAAAAATGAGAGGCAACTAATCTCACAGAGAAAACAACTAGAAGTATGTATGTTAATTTTGATAGAAAAATGAATGTAATGGTAACAGTGAGTAACAGGGATGTAATTAACTTTAGATGACCATTTCTGAATTTCTGTATAAATTCACTCTGAGTTTATTCATCAAGAGAAGTGACTTGTTGGTAAGTAGATGTTCAAGTACTAGAGGGGGGAGTGGGCAGAAGAGGACACCCAGGAATGTGGAGTGGTGTAGTGTTAGTTTCATAGCACTGGGGAAGCATTTAATCATGTTTATTCCCACCCCCACCCCCGCCCCCGTAAGAAATCCTGTCTTTAGGGGGGAAATGGTTACATCTAATACTGGTGAATATGTCATTATATTCATTGCAATTATTTTAATGGTTTACAGGCAGAAATTTTGTGTTATATATTAAAAACTAGAGGCCTGGCGCACGAAATTCATGTACGGGTATGGTCCCTAGGCCTGGCCTGCAATCAGGGCCATCTTCCCCAGCTGCCAGCAGCCGGCCCTGCCCCTCACCGCCACCCACCCCCGGTTCCCCATTCGCCATCTGGTGATCGGTGCCTGAGGGCCGGGGGAAGGGACCAAGAGGTGGTCAGTGCGCATCACAGTGACTGGTCCAGTGGTTGTTCTGGTCATTCTGCAGTTAGGGTCAATTTTACTACCCTTTTATTATATAGGATAGAGGCCTGGTGCATGGGTGGGGGCCAGCGGGCCTGCCCCGATCAGGGTGGGGGTCCCTGCCGGGGGGGGAAGGGCCAGCCTGGGCTAGGGGCCAGGGTCCAGGGGCAGTTTGCAGGCCGTCCACGCCCCTGGCTTTGTCAGGAAGGATGTCCAGAAGATGTCTGGTCTAATTAGCATATTACCCTTTTATTAGTATAGATGCGACTTTAAAAACTGGATACTCAATAAATACCACCTTTTGTGAGTCGATTTTGGAAACTGTAACCATTGCTGATAATAAATTATTTGCTGTAATATGTTTCCCACATTATTTTTCATTGTTGTGATTCTCATCTTTATCAATGTTTCCTGTAGAGAAGAGTTTTGGAAATATTTCAGGGAAAATAAATACTTTAAATAAGGGTTTGTCTTACAAGTTAGCTTCAGACATGCCCACAGGCACTAACTGTTCTGCTGGTTCAGCACTAATGATTTGATTTTGAAGATACAGTTATGGTAACACCAATATATTGTCACTACACCAATCTTTCAATTCCAGTGGACCTCACTGTAAGCACTTGGACTTTCTGGGCCACATGTCTACTATGTGGAGATAACATTAGACTATAAACATGGGTTGAAAACATCTGAATTAAGTGTCACCTACACCTGGGAGTTACCCACTAAGATGTTAAGAATCACCCCGAGTCATTTCCAGGCTTTCTCTACCTAGCCTATGGAAGTAAATTCAGATAACTTATTTTACATCAATTTAAACTGATACATTTCACTGGACCAAATCAGTATTCACTTACTATGAGGATGATTGCCCTATTACTTTAATTAATCATAATGCTTAAACATGGCTTAAAAATATTTACATAAGGATATAAAACTTAAAATGTCATATCAGGATGTTTGTTAATGTCTTTAGCAGATATAGTTTTAAATTTTATATTTAAATAAATTATTAATTTTTAATAATTTTTAATTTTATATTTAAATAAATTATTTAAGTAGTTAAAATATTACACAATTGATACAGGTATGTCAAATCAAGGCTATCCACCTTATATTTAGAATGCTTGCAGTATATTTTTGGGAAATAGGCAAATGTTTGTTAAATTGGATATTCCTTTTGCAAGTTATAATCTATCCATTAGCTCATTCAATCTACATCATTAAGAATACAAAATAAATAAAACAGGATTTCAGTCTTCTCTTACTACTGTATATAAAATTAGTTTCCAAAATAAAGAAGATGGTATGAGAGGTTAATGAACCCATTCATCCAAATGTGTAGTAAGTGCACTGCTAAATGCAATACATTGTATTTTATTTGCTAATCTCTACCGTATCTTACATTATAACAGATAAATTGTTCTTTTATAGCATCCTATAACATCTCTCATGACTTCTATTTGCATGAAATAATAGTTTAATTATAAAGTACTTTTACCATGTAGAATGTATCTAATGCTAAAATATACATGCTTGTCATTATTCTCACCACAGCTGTGACAATATTTTGCTTATTAATGAATATATATATGTTCAAAATATAAAAAAAAATTTGTCTAGATCCTTAAATAAAACTAAAAGAACATCTACATTGTAATTTTATTCCTCTTGATAGCTACAAAACAGTCTTAGACTTTCTTTGAAAGGCATTTAAATTTTACTTTAGAAACAACTTATACTCAATTTAGCTATATAAGTATAGTTTACCTTTTCCTTACAGGCCAAATGTAACCAAAGACCAAGATGATAGATTTAGCTCCAAGATATCTTATTAAAAAACTAGAGGCCCAGTGCATGACATTTGTGCACTGGGGGGGGGTGCGGGGAGGGAGTCCCTCAGCCTGGCCTGCACCCTCTCACAGTCCGGGACCCCTCGGGGGATGTCCACTGGGCGCACCAGCTGTGAACCTGGCTTCTGGTTGAGCAGCGCTCTCCCTGTGGGAGTGCACTGACCACCAGGGGGCAGCTCCTGCAATTGAGCGGCTGCCCCCTGGTGGTCAGTGCAGGTCATAGTGAGTAGTTGTTCAGCTGTTCAGTCGATTTGCATATTAGGGTTTTATTATATAGGATAACAAAACCAACCCTAGTTGGTTTGGCTCAGTGGATGGAGCATTAGCCTGCAGACTGAAGGGTCCCTGGTTCAATTCAGGTCAAGGGCACATTCCCAGGTTGTGGGCTAGATCTCCAATAGGGGGTGTGCAGAAGGCAGCCAATTAATGATTCTCTCTGATTATTGATATTTCTATATCTCTCTCCCTCTCCCTTCCTCTCTGAAATCAATAAAAATATGTTTAAAATATAACAAAACCAAAATGAATTGCAGATTTCATTTTAAAATATAAAACTGAATTTAAAAATTTGGGTGGGTGGCATGATTGTCAGTATTCTAGTTGAGATATTTCACTATAATTTTATAAAATATTACCACTGGCAGAAACTGCTTTCCAAAAATAAACTGGTCAAACCATGAATGAAGTGTCTCTGTATTTTATCTGATAACTGTGTGTGAATCTATAATTATCCAAAAATTAAAGTTTAATTTTTAAAAACAGGTTTATTTCAAATATAGATAATGAAAAGTTCTATTTCTTGAAGCAGAATTCAAACATTAACAAGTTCACTCTTAAAATATCCACAGTCAATCTAATATAAAATATGACCATTAGCTGCTTCAAAAATAATGACTTTTTATCCACTTGTCCCCAAATATTGAATAAGCTTTATAAACTATCACCTGCAAAGCAATAGTTTAGTTCATCATATCAGATTTGAATATATGAATGTCATATATTCCAGGACTAATTTCAATTTGGAAACCACAAACAATGATAATAGTAAAACCTCCTTTAATAAGAAGTCAATATTGTAAAAGATTAAATAAGATTCTGGTTTCTATAATTTGTCCTATAATGCAGCACTCTTTGCATTATTACCGAGAAATCTTTAATAAGAAAATGAGAAGGTAATTTAAATTTTGAAAATAGTAAATGCAAGATGTGCATCATGCTGACAACCTAACTTAGAAATCTCCAGGAGAACAACATGAAATAACTGGGATATGTATTGCATGATCAAACTTTACCAAGCGGGAATAATCTAGCATTTCTTCACTATAGGGTAAACCGTAAATCTGTCATTATTTTGTCCCACCTAATGAATGTATTGTGGAAAGAAACTTCTTGTCCGCTAAATCAGTGATCTGCTACGCTTGGGTAGTATCACAGAACTAAGAAAAAGGCACACCTTTTCATCAGTTTGTCATAAATTGAGGTGGGAGGCAAAAGGAAAGAGCCCTGCCAGCTGGCCTATCATCAGAGATGGACTATAGGCTGGAAATGAAATGTTTACAGACGCCATCTGGGCCTAGGAAAACACACACCTCCCTTGTTAGATAAAAAAAATGACAAGAATTAAAGGACACTGGACAGTAACTTCTATGAATTAAGTTCAGAGAAGAATCTGTGGAAAGAATAAAACAGATAGCTCTTTAAGGTCAAAATAATTTCCAACTTTTTCCTTTGGAAGTGTTGAAAACACATGTACATGATAAATGTGTAAGGCACAGATTAAAATTAAATACAGCCCCATGTGCACACCATCCAGCCAAGGTTAGAAACTGCCAGAACCTCGGAAGCTCTCGGTAGTGCGGCGCCTGGCCCCATGGTCCTCACCTATAGAAGTTACCACTGTTCTGCATCTTGTGTTTTTAGTCCTTTCTTCGTATTAATAGTTTACCATAATATCTAACCCTAACTAATAAGTTGTTTAGTGTTGTATGATTTTGAACCTTATTTACATGGAGTTAGGACTCTTTCTGCAAAGTGATGTTTTCATTCAACATTATGTTTCTGAGATTCATCTTGCTGACTTTCCTAGATTGTTCACTCATTCACACTATTGAGTAGTATTTCATTTTGTAAACATAGCAGGTCCTCGAATAACATTGTTTCGCTCACTGTCATTTCATTATAGAATGATGAGATGCCATAAAAACTTAACTCTTATCTATATATAGCCTATGGTAAACTTGGTTTTATTCATTTTGCTTAAAGTTGCAGAACCTATTGATGATATTAAGTGAGACCTTACTGTATACTGATTTGTCTATTTTGTGTGGCTCAGCTCTGTCGCTGCAGGCATAGCTACCATGGGCACTTCTGTGCGTGTATTCCCACCCAGGCCAAAGCTCAAGAGAAACTCTTCCTGCCTGGGTGACGTTGCTGGGATGTAGGGTGTGAGTATCTTCACATTTATAATTCCAAATTGTTTTCCAAACCTGCTGTGACCACTGAGAACCTCACTGGCAGAGTTTAAGTGTTGTGGTTTTCTCATGCTCTACTTGTTGCTTACACAATTAAAAAACAACAACACATTTACTAATTCCTTATTGTTTACTGCATTAGCTGAAACTGTTTGCAGTTTATACACAAACTCACTTCTTTGGGTTAATGCTCTTTGTGGTCTGCTCTGTAACATAAACCTGAGTGCCCTTCATAAATTATGCCTCTCATTGCATGAAAGAGTCACATTTTTCAAGTCACACAAATACAAGTAATTTTTATTTCATTTACCTAAAATCCATGTTTTCCATCAGAATTGCCCTAGAACTAGCAGAAGAAAGAAGTTTACAGAATCCCACTGACCAGAGGCAGTGTGCAAACTGGTTAAGGAATGTGAAGGCAACAATTTTAATCATCAAAAACATGTTGTGATACAAACACATTTCTCAGTTATCATTTATGTAAAGTTGGCAATGCATTCCATCATATGATTTATAAAAATTAAATGAGATAATAGATGGGATACACATAATTTAAAAATGTTCATCATAAAATGGACATTTAATACATTTTAGCTATTGCTTTTCAAAAGTGACTCATTGATCAATCACTGTTTTAGAGCCACTTTAATGAATAGCCTACAGCCATAATATAGCCATGTTCATGGAACAAACATATTCCTACATGTTTGACTTCAATGTCATTAAATATTTTAGGTAAGGTTACCTTATTGGTACTGAAAATCCCAGGAATTCTGTTCTGACAGAATAGTAACCTGCAGAATCGATTATTAGGTCACAGACAAAAAGAGCACAGCTCTGAGTAGCAGTAAACTGAGGTCTACAGATGCACACACTTTCCAGACACTCATACACAGGCATGTTGTCTCTGGTCTCCAGGATAAATTCAATGCTAGAATGCTGGACCACTACAACATATAAGTCTTATTAAGTTATGTTTATGTGAAGGTAAAGCATTGTAAAATAATTATCTCTGAAGCTCATCACCACTCACAATCCCAGAATGAGCATGTTGGACAATACACTGAGCCACAGATGCAGATCCTAAGTATTAAGCACAACTCATTTCCACCCACACACAGTGCAGGTCCCATCGTCACCGATGGAAAGCTCCATGTCACAAACAGGCACCGCTGTCACAAACACATGCTTAGTGCAGTCCAGAGCCTTCCACTTCAGAAGAGAGAGGGAGGGGAGGCCTGTCAGCTCTAACTACGAGATGTCCTGGATCAAATGTTATCCAACAAATAATATTTTTATTCTTTTCAATTTATTCTTAATTTTCTCCTCTCCCTCATTTAGCAATATTTTTCATGGAGAAAAATCAGTGCATCAATAGTCTACACGTTCAATCTTTCTACACTGACAAATAGGATTAGTATGGTTTTTAATCCATGTTATTTGGGGAGAGGCTTCAGTACTTGTGGGATTACAGTGCATTTTGTTTTAATTCTTATTTAAGTTATGGACTGCTCAGCCAGGAGAAAAAAAATTAACTAAGTATAGCATCAATAAGATGCTATGGTTATTTATAAATAATTTTGGTCCAAAATGCTTTGAAGTTGCTTATAGATGCATACAATCCAGTGAGATAAAATATTTAAACTCTTTAAAGAGATCCTTTGGAAAACGAAAGCAAGATGGTGTCAGGCAGGTGGTTAATGAACAAATGCATCCTTTACAAATTATGCACTGAATCAAGGTAGAACACAGATTTAACACTGAGCTTGTACTGATTTGTAGAAAGCAAAAGTATAACCAGTGATAAGAATGTACATAAAACAAAGCAGGTATTTGGGACACATGCTGATATGATGTCAGGGAAAATAATTTCCTATGGTTCCATGTAGAGAATATTTGATGACGATAGCGAAAGCACTGCTCAGAAGGAAGCAATTGTGTGGGCCAGTGTGCAGTCCAGTTAAGAAGCTCTCTGAAAGTCTCCCTTAATTGAGAAACAGATTTTAGACTATGAGGAAAAATGGATGGCTGCATTTCCTCTAGGCCATCTTCCATAAATCTTCCATTTATCTCAGCCACGTGTATGAAAGGCATTGTGCTGCAGTGAATTGAGATTATGGTCCCTGTCAAGCACCAGGAAAACTGTAATTCTGTTTCCATTTACAAACAGAACCATACACTCTAAAAGTCAACTAAATTGTATAAATCATAAGTTACTCATATGGAAAGATGGGCCCAGATAAGAATGAGAAGACTGCTTAATTTCTGGCTAAAAATGTGTATGGACAGTATTGGCAGTCAGAACTAAGAATCTCCTCAGAAACAATTCGGGGTCTCCTCCAATGCAGAGTGTAATGCATGGTGGCAAATGATTTTGTTGAAAACACTTGTAGTGAAAATGGCGGCTTGAGAAAAAGAAAGGGAGAGAAGGAGGGGGTGAGGGGATGGGAATGAAATATGAAGAAATGGTGTCTATAGAGTATCTAATTTTGAGCAAAAAAACTTCCTGAAATACTTTCATAATAAACCTGTGGCAAAATATTGAACTTGGAAATAGATGTGTGAAATAATAACTTATAAAATAGTCACATAAAAGATATAAAGCATTTGTTGTTTTGACAGGGAAATTAATCATGTCCACTGCCTTAAAGTAGAAATTTGGGGACAGAGACTGAAAAATATAAGTGAACTGTAGGCCTAATTATTTTGGCATTCTCTGTTTATAAAATAAATATATATAACTGAATGTCTTTTCTAGAGCTTGTGTCTTTTAATTCCCCATGGCCCTTCCTTCACGCTATTGCATCAGATCTGGTCTGGCTTCACTCCTTTTCTCTTAATCTACTTGCCTCCTGAAGCCATTCAATTCCTGCTCCCCATGCATGGCTGTTTCACGGTGGAATGTGAGAAAATGGTGAAACATAAAATCAATGAATAAATAAATAAAAATGATTTTTATATTAGACTCTGATTAATAGCAGCTAGATGTGACTCAGATTAACTGAAAAATGTGTGCAAGAATTTTACTAAAAACATGCTTTAAAACTTCACATCAGAGTGTGACATGTAGTTCAGCAGTAGGCCACACTGGGGCAGTAGATAGCTTTCTGATATGAAAATGAAGTGTACAAGGAGTTCATGAAAACAAGATTTTGATGAAAACAAAATTATGGTCTCTCAAAGATGACATAGAATATAACTTCATAAATATATCCAAAACCCATATTTTAGTTTGTAATGAAACTGATTGCTTATTTGACTTTTGCTCTCCCATGGAGTCTACTTCCAACCTAGTCCCTACCAAGTTTTCAAACAGCCTAGGAATTTTCCAATTAAAGGATTTTGCACATCCTGCTTGTCTTTGCCTAGAACAGTGGTCGGCAAACTGCGGCCCCTTGAGTGTGGCTCTTCCACAAAACACCACATGCGGGCGCGCACGTACAGTGAGATTGAAACTTCGTGGCCACACTGAAGGGGCCAAAGAGCCGGATGTGGCTCAGGAGCTGCAGTTTGCCGACCACTGGCTTAGAATATTCTCCTGGCCCCACCCTAATATTTTAGGTCTCAGTTTATATGTAATTTTCTTAGAGAAGTTTACCTAGACACCTTTTCTAAAGCAAGTCTCTCTCACATAACATGAACTTTTTTTATGTAACTTTTATTTTCTTGTGTATTTCAGTCATGGCACTTATCCCAATGTATAAGTATTTTATTTATTCACTTTTCTATTTAAGTTTGTATATTTCCTTCAGTATGCTTTGAGCTCCATGAAGCTAAAATCCTATCTCTCTGGGTTGCTTGTTAATTCCCAGAGCCTAGTATAGTGGGGCATAGGAGAAACTCGAAACTACTTTTGAATGAATGAATGAATGATGAATCCCTATGATTGAGGCCTATGATTGAGGCCATTTTCCTTCACCCATGACTTCAACCAATCACCACACTCCTGTAAAATCTTTAGCGTAATGAGAACTGGTCTAGAGGGTATAGCAATTAAGGATAGTTCTAATACCCTCTTGATTAAACACTGCTTCTCTTCTGTTTAGAAGCCTGTCTTCTTTGCAGAGGGTGAGAGTGCAGAGGCTTAGGAGGAAAGCAGGTAACTGAAGGAAGAATGTTACACTTGTCCACTTCATTACCTTTGTCGGAGCTTTTAGTTCTTGCTCTCAGACCCCACATCTTTTGCCTTGCTCTGCATGTGCCCTTGTTAAGGCAGAAATGCAGAAAATGGATTACAGAAGAGTTTAATGCTGCCTTTCCCACCTACACTGAGAACAATAGATATTAAGGCTAAAAAGAATGCATATTAAGGCTAAAAACAGGATTGCTAAAAATCTAAATTTTGTGAAATTAAAATAAAAAACACTTAAGCAGATGTGAAAACTGTATACGTACAATGCAACATTAAAATACTTCTTCAGTGGGGCACAGTCTTTAAACAATTTTTCCAGAGTAGCATTGATTTTCTGTTCATTCTATTTAATCTATGCTATTCATACATACCTCTTCACACTTGGAAAAAACTGGTACTTTTTTTTAAACAACAACTTTCATCAAAGTGCTTACATATGTCTGCATATCATGCATTAAAAATCAAGTCTTTTGCTCATTTTACATATTTAAAGTTATGTTACTGTACTAATCAGGTATTCTATTTTTCCTTTAACCTGATCTTCCTTTACTCAACTTTCTCAAAAGTACAAAATGACTATATTTAAAGTTTGTATGAAAGCAACTCATCTTCAATATCTTTAGTTTATTTCTGGCACTTTAGTATATTCTGGGGTGTTTTTCCTTTGTGTTTTCTTTTTTACTCTGTGTGTGTGTTTGTGTGCACATGCATGCATACCTTTCTTCAAGGTTAGTTAACTTTGGAAGACATTCATCAATTGTTGCTTGCCAAACATTTTTGTTTTTTTAGTAGTTTAAAGTCACAGAAAAAATTAGATTTGTTTTTTCTCTCTCTCTCTTTCACACAGACACACACACACACACACACACACACACCACCACCACCACCACCACCCCTAATGCTGACAACTCTAAGGCTCCAGATAGTTAAGAAACACAAAAGCATTACCTGGACATCTTTTAAAGTTGATATACCCTCATCTATCTATATAAAACCCTAGTATGCAAATAGACCAAATGGCAAAACAACCAAACAACCGGTCACTATGACATGCCTGACCACCAGGGTGCATGCGCAGAACATGGTGGGCATCGGCAGAGCATGGAACATGGCTGGTGTCGGCCGTGGTGAGATGGTGAAGCAGGTGAGCGGGGGCACCAGACCAAGTGCTGGTCGCTGTCATCAGGGTGAGCCTCTGGTGGTTACTGAAAATTCTTTGCTCCTGCGCGCCACGGTCCTGCTCGGTGCTTGCACCTGCTGCCAGCACCAGCCCTGCTAGCACCTGCTGCCTGTGCCAGAGCTGCCGCTCGCACCTGCTGCCAGGGCCCGGTGCCAGCCCTGATCACTCGGCACTGTCAGCAGGTGTGAGCGGTGGCTGCTGTCCCTGATCACCCCTCAGAGCTTCTTTACCTCCCCCTGCTCTTGAGGGGCAATCAGGGCTGGCAGCCACCTCTCCCACCCACTGCCGGCAATGGCCCCGCTCACACTCACTGATGGTGCTTGCCCCACTCGCACCCACTGCTGGTGCCGACCACAATCGCTCCATGCCGTCAGTGGGTGCAAGCAGGTGCCGTCAGCATGTGGGAGCGGCAGTGGCAGGAGCGGGGCTGCTGGCAGACAGGGGACTGGGGGCTGCAGTGGGAGGGGCTGGGCGGGGATGCAGAGGATGGACCAAGACCCGGCCCTGTGCCAACCGCAAACTTGTGGCTGAGAGTTTCTTTCAAGGTGCACCAATTCGTGTGCTGGGCCCCTAGTCCTATCCTATATAATAAAAGCCTAATATGCAAATCGACCAAACGGCAGAATGACCAGTCGCTATGTCACACACTGACCACCAGGGAGCAGACGCTCAATCCAGGAACTGCCCCTGGTGGTCAGTGCACTCCCACAGGGGGAGCGTTGCTCAGCCAGAAACTGGGCTCACAGCTGGCGAATGCAGTGATGGTGGTGGGAGCCTCTCCCACCTCTGCAGCAGAGCTAAGGAGCAGCAAGCAGGTGGGTAGTAAGGAGTGAGGGGTCCCAGACTGCGAGAGGAATTTCCAAATGCCGGCTTAGGCCTGATCCCCACAGGGAGCGGGCTTAAGCTGGCAGGCAGACATCCCCTGAGGGCTCCTGGACTGCTAGAGGGCATAGGCCAGGCTGAGGAACCCCCCTTACCACCCATGCATGAATTTCATGCACCGGGCCTCTAGTATAATAAAAGCCTAATGTGCTAAGTGTCTAGTCAACCAATCGGCCATTCAACCAATCAAAGCGTAATATGCTAATGATATGCTAAGGCCACTCAACCGCTTGCTATGATGTGCACTGACCACCAGGGGGAAGTCAGGTGACTGGTAGACCAGTCGCTATGATGTGCACTGACCACCAGGGGACAGATTCTTTGACCGGTAGGTTAGCTTGCTGCTGGGGTCTGGCCAATCGGGACTGAACGAGACAGGCTGGACATGCCCTGGAGCCCTCCTGCATCCATCCCTGGCCCCGATCATGTACCAGTGGGGTCCCTCGGCCTGGCCTGTGCCCTCTCGCAATCCAGGACCCCTTGGGGAATGTCAGAGAGCTGGTTTCAGCCTGATCCCGCAGGTCAGGCTGAGGGACCCCACTGGTGCACGAATTCGTGCACCAGGCCTCTAGTATATCAAATATATGACAATGTGTTTTGGTCACTACAAGTAAAATTAGAGCATTCTTTATTTCCAAATACCAATAATGTAGGAATCAATCAATAAAAAATGTCAGAAGCAACAATTAACTAAATGTTAACTGAATGATCTTATAATATTAAGACCAAGTCAGAAAAAGCTATGATATATACAAATTTCAATTCATATGATATTATCTGTGTTTTGTGGTATGAAAGAACACAAAATTCCATCTAGAGCAAAGTTCTTTCAAGTTAGATGGAAAGATGTTTCTTGAGATTCCAACAAGTTTTCAAATTTGTTTGGAAGGACATATACATTTCCTAAGAGCTAAAGTAATGCACTCACTATAGACACAGTGAACAATGTAGTGGGCAGGTAACACTCTGTGATTGGTCAGGTGACTCAGGAAATCTATGCCAACTGAGTCCAGGGGCTATGATATGCAACTTCCTCCTTGAGGTTTGGAGTCTCTGACAGAAACTGTAAATAGGTGTCTTTTAGGAGCTAAAAAACAAAGAGTCAGGATCTTGGTCATAATAAATCACAGTCATATAGCATGACATTATCTTCCTGAGCAGAAAGATTTAGAATTAAGTACAGGGTATGCTGAGTAGCTTCAGTTTCCCAGATGGTTATTATATTCCTAATGGATATATGTTTTCTCCCACTCAAGAGAATTTATAATTAAATATAGAAATATTTAAAAGATTTAAAATAATGCAAGGTAGTTTTACATTGGGAAGAAATAAATGTATACTTGGAAATATATTTATTTGCAATATTTAACAGATCTTAGCCATGAGAGTAATAGTTTAAAGGTAGAAAATCAAAATGCACAATTGAGTACTAGGTATAGATGTTTGATTTTAAATTTGTTACTATTATCAGAAGTAATATTGGAATATTTGCAAAATTTTGGGGTTGTCCATATTTATTGTTCTTATAAGAATAAAATTCTCAGGAAATTTTTGTTGACATAGAAAAAGTAAAAATAAAAAATGAAATAGAATATGTTACATTTAGAAATTCTAATAAATTAGAATGATAGCTTCATAAATTTAAATTTAAAACATGTAATTAATTGCTTAACTTAGACATAGAATTTTAAGTTGATATCTTACTAATTATATGTTGTTTTGTAATACCTAGAAGAAATTTTGTCTCACTGTATTTGTTAATTGGATTTATAAAAGTTATTTAGATACTCAAAGAATTTTACTGTCAAAAAATTAATGCATTTAAAAATAAAATAAATTATGTAACTTTATTAATAAAGTTTTACAATTTTGGAGGTGTTTTGCATTTGTTAAAAGATTAAATATTATTCAAAACCCTAAAAATAACTGCTAAACATTTACAAATTTATAAATTAAATAAAGTTAGTAATATAAAGCATAAGGATGAATAGTTTTCTAAATCTATAAAAGTATTCAATTCAATGCCAGAGTTAAGCTCCAGAAGATTTATTTTCCCACAAAAGATGACAACAACAAAAAATCATAAGAAGACTACATTCATTTTAATTAAAATAAGATGTTATTTAGCAGAGGACTAATATGTCACCTTCCATAAACTTTATAGAATCTAAAGAAACATCAAGATGGTGTGTAGTTTATTTTTGAGGCAGAATTAGATCAACCCTACAGGTGATACTGATTAATCTGAGCCACCCATCCACCCACATTCTCTATGGAAATACATTTCTTGAAGCCGTTCATTGCATTATATACACATTCCTTCTCTTCATCAGTCATATTGTGACTACTAAGGCTTGATGATAAATTTAAACTGACAAGATATGTTTCTATAACTTCAAAAATAACTCCTTTTTACTTATTAGTCAAAAATGTTCCTTCCTTTTGCCCTGTAGAGAGGTGTAAGGGTAAGACTCATTAGGAAATATTCTCCAACAATGAAATGTTTGTGTAGGCTTATTAGTATTCTTTTTTTTAAATAAAAGATAATTGAAATCTTCTTTGAATAGCTTTTTCTTAAAGGAATATAAACAAACAAACATACAAAAACAGATGTTTTTATCACAAGCACTATTTACCGAGCAACCCCAAATGTGAAGCATTTATATTAGAGAAGGAAGAAAGTAGAATATTTGATTGCTTAAATTTGTACCAGTATATATTCATTACCATTGTTCTCAACTGGACTTCCCATGCTGCCTAGCAAAAAAGATCACTGTTTTTCTTTTTCGACTCAATTATCACTCTTCCAAATGACTATTTCAATCGTTCCTCATATACACAATCCTCTCAATTGCCCTCTATTCCCCTTAATCTTTCCTTCTTTCTTCCTTGAGACAAAATAATCCATGGACAGAAAACCGTTACATCCTTCTCTAAGCCAACCTAAAACCAACGTATACTATGACTACTTCCTCCATCTGCCCAGGAATATTGCAGAATCAATTACCCAGTTTCTTAGACCTTTGTTACGCATGTACCTCACATTCTCCTGAATCCTGTTTTGCTGTTAAACTTTTCAATAGGACTGTCAATATTTCTGATCCTAACTTTTCATTTTTTATCCATTCTTTACACAGTCAAATCACATCCCTGCTTTCATGACTCAGCTTAGATAGATGTATTCATTATTGAGCCAAAGAGCCGCTCACCATTTTCCTTTCCCAGACAGCATTTCTTGACTGTAAGATTACTAGACACAATCTAGCATATTCTCTTTCTTAAAATATATATTGTTTTCCATGCGCTGTAGGCTGGGCTACCTGGGAGATTCCAGGCTGGGTTTCAGGGTTCCTTGGGAGACTTCAGATGCATATGAGCAGGAAGGGCATCTTTTACAGGACTCCCCTGGGAACAGCAGCCAGGATAGCAGGGGAAGAAGCATGATAGAGCAAGGGAAGAACCTAGGCTGTATCCAGTTTCAGCCCATGGAGATACCTGGGGCTGGGATAACACTTCAGCGGTTTATAACTGTCCAATACAGATTGGGTCAAGGGACAGGGCCTCACCACCGCCCCCCCCCGCCCGCCCACGTTAACCAATCGTTGGTTGCAGGCCACCTCTGGAGAAGGTGCAACCTGATGTGAGGCAGGTGTTTTTATTCCCCAAAGAGAGATGCTAGCATAGCATCCGCCATAAATGGAACCCTAATCTCAGGATGCTCTCACACCCAGATAAACCTGCTTCTAGATAGGTCTTTACCAGATCCTCCTTCTCTACGCTGCTTTTAAATGGTGAAGTACTTTATGATTCCTTATTTGTCCCTCATTTTATGATATACTCTCTCAAGGCAATCTCATGTACTCTGATACATCCTTTTAAAAATTACAGGTTGCAGTAACTGAAATGTTTATCTATTGCAGCTGTGTCTCCCAGCCTTAGACATATATTTGCAAAACCTACATGTACAATTCTACACATGACTCCTTCTGCCTGCTGCTCTTTCCCAAGCAATACACTTCTTTCTAGTCCCCCACACAGAAGCCAGATGTTATCCTAAAAAAGGAGATCGTGTTACTCTCTGGCTGCAACTTTTCTTTGCTTCTTATTTCCCTTCAGAAAAAGGTAAAAAATCCTTAAAATGACACTTCCACAGCTTTGAATATTTTCACCCACCTTTATTCCCTAACTTCATCTCCAATTGAATTTTATTTACTCAAGCTTTCTCTCAAGTCCTTCAATAAGACTATTTTTTAAATTATTTTTCAAAATATATTTTTATTGATTTCAAAGAGAAAGGGAGAGGGAGATAGAAACATCAATGATGAGACAAAATCATCCATTGGCTGCTTCTTTGCATGCCCCCTACTTGGGTTTGAGCCCACAATCCAGGCATGTACCCTGGTCTAGAATCAAACCATGATCTCCTGATTCATAGGTTGACATTTAACCACTGAGCAACACCAGCCAGGAAAATTTTTTTATTCTTAAAGACTCAGCTTAAATAACATTTCTTTTTAAAGAAAAAAATATTCCTTCATTTTTCTAAAGTAGTTTCAGAGACTTGGTCTATAATCTCATTCCATCTTTATATTTATTTTAAATAGAAATTAAAATAATTTATATAATTATTTTGGTTAATTTTTGTTTCCTGCTTGACTATAACTTCCAAGAGGGCAAGGGAAAAGTCTGTATTATTTTTCACTCTATCCCCAGGGTTTAGCATAAATTCTGACACACAGAAAACGGTACAAACATGTATCTGCTGAATAAAGCAGCATGATGCAAAGAATAAGTTATTCAATAGGCAGGATTTACACCTAGGATTAGTTTCATATGCCTATTGGAATACAATGAAGAGGAGTAAATGCCTATACCTGAAGGAAGAAGAAAATCTTATGGAAAAAAAAAAACCAGAATAGAAATAAAAAGATAATACAGAATAGCAAACCCATTTGCTTTTCTGAAGAGGTCTAAAGGACTGAGTAATAAAACAAGACTGGCTAAGTTCATCATGACAAAATATCTAAATACCATGAAGCAAATGGAAGCAAGGTTTATCTTGACTTTCTAGGTGAATGGATGTATGCAGAAATACAATATATTTTGTAGATGTGAAAGCAGATGTTAAAAAAAGAAAGTAAGTAACCTGTCCCAAAACAATTGGCTAAAAAGCATAATTGAAATTTGAACTGCATGATTTATTTTTGACACCTAAATACACGGTTTTCTACTATGCCAACTCTACCTCTAAGAAATGTGAAGTTTTTTTTAATAATAGGTATCAACTGATTTCTTTTCTCAGTCCCAGGATTAACCATCTTGACTCTAGCTTTAGAAATTTGAGTAAAAGGAAAAGGAAGAGAAAAATAGCTTTGGAGAAAGTAATCCTTTGGAAGATGTTAGGATAACAATGGTTTGGGGGTTTTGTATTTTTCTGTGAAAGAGGGAAGCTAAATTTGTGATAGAAAGTGAAGGAGAGATGTATTAAAAATGTGTCACAGTGTGATTATCAGAGGGAAAGGGGCTGGGGGAGGTAGAAGAGGATATAGGGGATAAATGGTGATAGGAGACTTCACTTGGGCTGGAGAACACACAATACAATACAACATACAGACAACGTATTATAGAATTGTATACCCAAAACCTATATAATTTTATTAACAACAACAAAAAAAATGTGCCAATGCTGTGAGCCTTAGATAGAACTTGTAAGCTCAAATGAAAAATTCCATTCAGGATTATCATTTTGGATGACATTGCTTACCACCAATGATGAGCACAGACCTGCAAATGCAGATGGAGGTTATGTGACATGTCAAGGTACAGTCTGTGAAACACACCCAGTGCAATATGGCTTGTGGGGTCAACTGTCCTCTAATTGCACTCAACTAACGTATGCCTTAGAAAGCAAGTACATCAAACACTGCGTCTTAACAGACTTGTGAAAGAAACAAGGAATTTTCTTCTTGCTCTTAAACAGTCTGCTGATTAATTTATGGCATCCAAGATATAATCTAGCCCAGCACATCTTCTGGCTGAACAAATGTATTTTCTAATCATACTTCAAGTCGTGATAAAACACACAGCATCATACATGAGCAATTTCTTCTGAGTCATATTGAGATAATACCTGGTGAGTTAGTACTTGTGTGTCTGCCTTGGGATGCATCTAGAGGAGGCTGATGTCAAAAGCATTCAGTATAGTTTGTTAATTTAAATACTAAATATATGCCAGGAATTGTCTTAGAGAGAATTCACCAATTAAAGGTATATTGCATGTTGTCCAGCAGAGGAAGACAAGTAAAGAATTAAATGCAATAAAATGCAGTTGCTGCAAAGATAGAAATGTATGGAAGCCTGGAACTTGGCACGCATGAGATAAAACAGTCACTTCAACAGAAGAAGAGGCAACTCTAAGGAGTGTTCAGTTAAGAGTTAACACTTGAACTAAGGCTAGAAGGAGTAGCAGTGTCCTTGGGGCACAATTTTTTGGGGAAGGGAAACTGAAACAAGTCAGAGGACCAAAGAAAGATGCTTCAACAGGGACACTTTAAGTAACAAAGGATTTGACCACATTCGTAACTTTTGGGGAGACTTACAGGCAGTTAGATTGGCTGGGGTCAAGAGATGTAGGTCAAGAAATGGGGTGTAATGAATCACACCTGATAACGTCAGGGCTTTCAGAACCACACCAAGGAATTTCACTCTTTTTGACCTACCACGGAAGAATTGGAAGGGCTTTACCTGAGACAACAACACAACTTCACATAAGCATACATTCAAGTTGGTGAGACAAAAAAGTTACTTTATCAGATACATTAGTAAGTAAAATTGCATAATTTATCTCCAAATTAAGTATTTCTCTCTTCTCCTGCCCCTCCCCCCCAAACATTTCAGCAAACAGTATTGATACCGCTTGTTAAATATGAAACATTATTCCCTCTGCAAGAGAGGACTTCCAATTTGTTCTTTTAGTTCTCAGTGTGTCTATTTCCAAGGAAGTATAACCCAAATCTCCACATCCTATCTTGTAAATCAGTACAAGTGACTTGTTTATCTCAAAAACAGAGAGAAATGCAATAAGAACAGAAGCTTTAGTTCCCCTGAAATAACCAGCTGAGCTGTCTGAGAAGAAGACTGGATTGAATTAACATTATAATCACAAAGAAGCAGAGTTTCTGTGTTTCCTTGTTGTTGTTTGTTTTTTCAGGAAATCATGTAGAAAAAACTTGAAGTTCATGCACTGCCTTGCTCTAAGGAAGATGCTGTCAGGCGCAGCTGCCCCTCCAAAGGCCACTGCCAATCACCTGAATAGTGTGTAGTGTTAAAAGCGACCAACCAATGAACACAGCTAAGCTCGTTAGTAAAGTGTTTCCCATTCCTGCTTCCAGAGGTGACGTCTATTTCCCTACTCAATCTGGGCTGCCCTGTGGCTTGCTCTGACCAGTGGAATGTGATGTCTGAAGCCCAGGTCCCTCATCTCCTACTTTCCATCTTGAAACCCAACTCCCACCTAAAGAAATCCAAGTTGTCCTGATGAGGACAGCGGACACATGGAGAGCCAGGCCCTGCAGGATGAGGGACCACAGGTTGGGAAAGAGTCCACAGAGGACTGTGGCATTCCAGTGGCAAGCCCCCAAGCACCAGTCATGCAAACGAGGCCACAGGAACCCACCAACTGTCCAGGCAAAACCGTGCCAAGCACAGATGAATTATCCTGCGTGGTCCTGCCCAAATTGCTGCCCCACAGAATCAAAAAATGATAAAATGGTTGTGGCTTCAAGCCAACAATATTGGGGTGGCTTTTACACAGGAACAGATACACAATACAAGTGGAAACATGTTTCCTGCTACCTTTTCAGAGAAAAATCCCAGTGGCAGACCATGCTTCCATGTAGGCGATAGCTAGGGGCTCAATTAGTACAAAAATGTCACAGCCTGTGGGACGCAGAGATAAAACCAGTCTCAGGCCCTGTGCACAGCAGGAAGCACAAGAAGTCAATGTCACGGAGCTGCAGGTGAGCCGAGGGCCTTTCCAACGTGCACACAGAGAAGCAGCAGCAGCGCCCTGCAGCCCAGAGGGTACTGTGTGTATGCTCGCCACGGAGGAATCGGACCAACCAGGCCAGACCAAGCAAATCGTGGCCAGAGAAAGACATGAGAAAACCCATTGAAAACACTGGGTTTAGTTTTCTTTAGATGTTTGTGACAAGTATAATAAACAATGTGGGTTTTTAAAAATATTCCCTTGAGAAAGCAAAGAAAAAATAATACCCCTCCCCCTTTTTTCCCTTTTACATCCACTTTATTATGTTTTGGAAGTTTTGTTTATTCTCACTGTTTGTTCTCACTGTGGAAACCCACGCAGAATGTGTTTCTGTTATTTCTGTCTTTCTAAAGCTCTAACACAAAAGTTTTACAATGTCACATATTGTGATATTAAAACACTACCTTTCCTTAACAAGCAGTGTCAAATTGTCACATTGAAACTCACTTCAGTGTGTGATGTGAATGTCCCTTTGGAAAACATTATGGTCTGTTTGGAGTTCCCAGGATGTAATTTTTTAAGTATACTAAAGCACTTAAAATGTTTAGATATTAGAAATTTTAAAAGTGCTAAATTATAGATTTTCAAATATTTCTGGACACTAATAAAAGCCAATAATTCTACTAAACACTTACTGAAACCAGCTGACCAAGAAAAATAGAAATTATAAAGTTTTATTAATTTGCCAGGATAACTTCCATTTTTATTTTCATTCTTTTCTAGCTTCAAAATAATTAAAATTTATTCCTAAACAAAACCTACATTTATAAATTCCTTGTTAGTGTTCTTTTACTCTAAATAAAATCCTCTCTCCTATTTTTAGTTAAGCTACCATCAGAATAATGTTTCTTATGCAGTAGCTTGGTATTTCAGAACTATATAAGCAAAATGCATGATTAATTTCAATCCTTGATACTTAATTAACCATAATGGTGGTCTTCAGAAGATCTGGCAAGTAAACATCACAGCATCACTGCCAGGAAGTGGCCCTCAAATGTCACCATGGCAGAGCTAGGATGCTAGTGTCTGACTTTAGTTCCAACCACTCATGTAGAGTTATAGACCAAACACAGTGACCCAGACCTTTCTCAATGTGAAAACATTTTATAATCATTGTTCTTTTTCTCATGCAGTTTCAATCTAGTCAGCTGCTTATGTGAAGAGAGTCTAAGGTCTTGACATAGTAAGTGACCTTTGATAGAAAGGTGTTCATTTGTGTCTTTGTAATAAATCCACAATCTTGAAGACATTGCTGTTTGAAATTGTATTCCTTGAAATACCACTGCAACCTTGTATATTAGTTAAACGTTTCTGTCTGAGTTTTATTATATTGCACCTTCCTCAAAACTTCCTTGATGTATGTCCTCGTTCTCTGGAGGCTTTCTAAGTCTGTTGAACAGCTTTTCTTATTCATTAACAACTTCCCTTACAATCTAACAAGTCTCTTAAGACCCTGGGGCTCTGTCAGACACTATGTTTCTTTTTAATGTCTTTATCACATATTTGGGAATAATTCTGTTACTTTTCACTCGTTTATGGGCTTAATGACTTTTCTTGCATATATGACTGCTAAAAATTTTATGTAACTCTTAATTGCATCTACATCTTCTCTCATGATGGTATCTTAGGCCCTCCGCAGATCACAAGTCTGCTGATTTCCAGAGAAAAAGACCTAGTTTAGCTTCCTGTGGTTTTATTCTCTCTCATATTTGTTTTATTAGAGTATATTTGACAGTTTAATTCTATAGCATATGCTTTATCTCTCCCACATGGTCTATAGTGCTTATGCTTGGCTTTCTTCTCTGAGAAAATTAATTTTTCTAATCTAAGTTTATTTTAAATAAAATCACAGCTAAAAATATACTTTTTATTTCTCTAAATGCCACCTTACTTTCTTTTCTTTTTCTTAAAAAATACTCTATCCAAACTCTTTATACAGCTGCCTAAAATATTTAGCCCTAGACATCTATCTTCTCAGCTCCTTGGCTTTGATTGATGGACTCACAAAAGTAGGTCACAGTTTTCCAGAAGGCGCATCTTACTCTCATATATGCAAAGTATTTTTTACATATGATTATTGGACCTAGTAAGTAAAATTACAGATTGATCACTAAAATTTAAATTTCACTAAAACAACAAATATTTTTTTGGTATAAGTGTGTCCCCAATTATTTGTGGTTTATCTGAAGTTCAAATTTAGATGGCTGTCCTGTAATTTATCAGGCAAACTTATCCTAATGGGATAAGTCTTTCCCTGTTAGCTTTTGCCATAAACCTTAATTGGGCATCTTCTGAGAACATTATTAATTTCATATTCAGAAGCAAAAATCTATTACCAGAAGAGGGAAGGTTTTATTTTATTTTCACATACTTGATTTTTTTATTATACTACAACTGGGATCACAGGAACAGCCTTGTACAGCCATCAATAGTGGCTTCCTCTCTTGTTCAGTGAGCCCCCTGGAAATTAACTCATTCATTCAAAGTATAAACATTGCATACCCACTCTAAGACAAGAATTGTAATATCAAGAAATCCAAAAATTATTAGCAATACTTGTCCACTAGAAATTTTAAATCCAGTAAATGGAACAAAAAAAATATAAGGATGTGACCATTTTATTGATATTAGTACCTATACTTATGCCTTTTGATTAATCCATACTTACCTATAAATTATGCTCTCATTTTTTAATTTTAAATATTCTTTTTATTTTTCAGTTACATTTGACATACAGTATTATATTATTTTCAGGTATACAACCCAGTGGTTAGACATTATGTAACTTACTAAGTGATCATCCTAATAATGCTGTACCCGTCTGACACCATACATAATTATTATATTTCTAGAGGCCTGGTGCACAAAATTTGTGCACATGGACGGGCAGGTCCCTCAGCCTGAACTGCACCTTCTCACACCTCCATGGAGCAGGTCTAAGCCATCAGTCGGACATCCTTAGTGCTGCCGTGGAGGCGGGAGAGGCTCCCATCACCGCTGCTGCACTAGCCAGTCATGAGCCCAGCTTCTGGCTGAGCGGCGCTCCCCCTGCGGGAGCATACTGACCACCAGGGGTCAGCTCCTGCATTGAGCATCTGCCCCATGGTGGTCAGTGCGTGTCGTAGCAACAGGTCATTCTGCTGTTCTGTCGATTTGCATATTAGCCTTTTGTTATATAGGATAATGTCTTATTATGGGCAAGGCCTCTAATTCAATTATTTTAGGTAGTTAAAGGGAGGGGCAGAATTTTCACTTGAGCCTGAAGCTAAAGTTGCCCTTAGCTCAAAAATCTGCATACCACTGAGACACATCTTGGTGAGGCTCATTCTGAACCCCCACACTGTTCTATTATGTGTATAAGTATTGGGAGCCATCTTATCTCTTTAGTGAAAGGAACCTTTTGTTATGTTACAATGACTAACTTTATCTCATGAGTTGTGTTTTGGCTTCAAGCCTGCAAGTATTCATGCAGCAACTTTAGCGCTTCTGTTCAATATTTACCTGGCATATCTTCTATTTTCTTTTCTCTAAATCTTTCTAGAATTTTATGTATTAGATAGGAATAGCCCATGGACACAGATAGTAGTCTGGCTAAGGCCTGGAAGGGGTGGGTGCAGGGTGGAGGAGATCAATGGGGGAAAAAAAAACTAAAACAAAGGGACATCTGTAATACTTTCAACAATAAATATACATTTTAAATAAAGAAAAATATCTTAGTTGAAAGGAGTTTTATGTGAAATAATATAAGTAATTGCTCTATACTGTACTTTATATTCTCAACTCCTCTCAAAGAGATATTAATTGATCCTATGTCACTTAATATTAATTGACCCCATGTTCAATGACTGCAGGACTGACTTCCACCACACCGACCCAGCACTGACTGCCATGGGGCTGCGATCAGACCCTGCTTTTTTCTCCCGGTCTGTTCCAGGCCAAGGGTTCCGTCTCCGTGAAACCCGGGTCAGTCTTGGCATCGGGCAAGTGGAATCGCTGAGGCCTATTTGAGAGTCGCCAAGGCTGGGAGCGTGATCTCAGAACAGTTAAAAACACGTTCGAGAAGGGATGCTAGGGGTTCTCATCAAAAAGCCCACACGTGTCTGTGCTCCACCAGCAGGGTTGCTTTAACACAGAAGCCTCCATCCGCAAGCCCACCCGCCTCCAGGAGCGGGCGGGAGGTTGAAAGTGGCCGTGGGCAGATGAGGCCGGTGCCAGGCGACCTGGCAGGTGTCAGCGGCTTGGCTGTCTGAGCCCCAAGTGCGGGGAGAGAGGCTCTGACGTCACCACCACGTGGAGGATTTGACAGCAGCGGCTTCAGAGCTTGTTGCTATTTTGTTTTATTTATCTCTCCTTTTCCCTTTAAACCTCTCCAGGTTGCGTTTGTTCGAGAGAGGAGCAGTCTTTGCAGCCTCCTCGGTGGAGAGCAGGCCTTGATCTGGGTTCACACGCAGCCAGACAGAGTCCTGTTTGGAAACACGTGTGGGTCTTGCATTATTTGCTCTGTTACCGATAAAGAGGGTTTTAGATTCTGGCACGTAAATATGTTTCCTGCTTATCCACGACGGCAGGCCTAGCGCAGCCACAGGCATAGCCACAGTTCTTCACTCCTTCACAGGCCTCCGTCCAAGAGCGGTGGTGCAGGCACTTCACACAGGGAGGGGGACGGAGAGCAGGTGGGGCAGCCCTGCTTTTCCCAGACCTTCTGTCTCAGTCCCCATCTTCCTGCTCCAGGTTTGTAGGGTCTTCCTTTTGAGGCGGATTCAGGCGTCTGGGGGGACATGTTTATCACACTGTTTTCCGTGTGGGTGGTCAACAGGGGGGTGTTCCTGAATCAGGCTTCCTTCGGCATTGCAGTGGGGGGTGGGGTGGGGAGACAGCATGAAGGTGCAAACACAACCCGTGGGGACTTCTCGCTGAGCGCCTTCTGTATACCTTCTTTATACCTGGTGGGCGTCTCCCCTCAGAAAGGGTGCTCCCTGTGTCTGCGACCAGCAGGTGTGTGTGTGTGTGTGTGTGTGTTGGGGGTGGATGAGGCTGGTTGGCTGCTGCAGTGCCCTCATAGCCAGTGTCAGCGGGTGGGGCAGAGTACCTGGGACCCTGGATTCCCTCTGGGGTTTGCAGAACCGCCCCCTCCCTTTGTTTTCCCATTCTCCGCGGAGGAGGCAGCTGTTGGCAGACAGCAGGTCAGATGGATCTGCCATCAGATCTACCGACCGACCTCCAGGGAGGTTTCCTGACCCTTCTGTGTCCCCCACTCACCTGAAGCCCCTAAAATAGTCGGGGTGCCCACTGCTCAGAGGCTCCCGTGAGCTCATGGAGGTGGGCCCTTGGTCATCGGTTTTTATTTTTTTACTACATTGTTTCCGTGTGCAGTGATCACACTTCATCTGGAGCAGGGCGAGCTCAAGTGACCTTGTGGAGCGTCTAGGGCGGGGAAGCAGCCGCAGTGCCATGGTTGTCAGTGCCTGCAGCTCCGGACCACCCCACTTGGTTTGAAACGCAAACCCTCCTTGGACAGGCCTTCAAGGTCTTTTTTCCTTCTGTCTGCTCACATTCAAGTGCTGGCAGTGCTGGTCCCTTGGTGCCTGGCCTGTCCTCTTCAGATTCAACCTGCAGGACTACTAAGGAAGCCAGTCCAAGGGATGGGAAGCAGCCTCAGTGCTGATCGCGATCTCGGGGCGCAGGCAAGGCGGCACCTCCAATGGCCATCACGGGCTGGGGGCGGGCAAAGGCGGCCAGGTTCTCTGATCCAGGGCTGGGGTGCAGGGCAAAGGCATCCTTTTTTTGTCTCTTGTTATAATTACTACCACTTATTTATTAATTCATCATTTACCAAGTAATGATGTAATGAACATATGGATGTATATGTCTTTTTGATTTAGTATTTTGAGTTTCTTCAGATAAATACCCAGAAATGGAATTGCTGGCCCCTTTTTTTGTCTCTTGTCATATATCCTTTGTTTTAAAGTCTATTTAGTCTGGTATAAGTATTATTACCCCAGATTTTGTTAGTTTGTTTCCATTTTGATGAAATATCTTTTTCCATCCCATTACTTTCAATCTGTGTGTCCTTTGATATGGAATCTCTTGTAGACAGCATATTTAAGAAAGGGTTTTGTTATCCATTCAGCCTCTATATGTCTTTATCGGAGCATTTAATCTATTTGCACTTAAAGTAATTATTGATATATATGTACTTATTGCCAATTCATTTACTTTCTTCTTCCTCTTCTCCTTCTTCTTCTCCTTCTTCTTCTCCTTCTCCTTCTCCTTCTCCTTCTCCTTCTCCTTCTCCTTCTCCTTCTCCTTCTCCTTCTCCTTCTCCTTCTCCTTCTTCTTCTTCTTCTTCTTCTCCTTCAAGACCCTTTAACATTTCCTCTAATAATGGTTTGGTGGTGATAAACTCTTTTAGCTTTTTCTTGTTTGGGAAGCTCTTTGTCTGGCCTTCAATTCTAAACAATAGCTTTTTTGGGTAGAGTAGTTTTGGTTGTAGGTTCTTACTTTCCAGTACTTTGAATATGTCTTGCCAATCTCTTCTGTGGATAAATCAATTGACAGTCTTATGGGAGCTTCCTTGTAGGTAACTAACTCCTTTTCTCTGGCTGATTTTAAGATTCTCTCTTTGTTTTTTACCTTTGTTATTTTAATTATGATGTGTCTTGGTGTGAGTCTCTTTGGGTTCATCTTGTATGGGACTCTCTGCACCTTCTGGACTTGTATATCTATTTCCTTCACTAGGTAAGGGAAGTTTTCCATCATTATTTTTTCATATAGGTTTTCAACTCCTTGATGTCCTCTCTTTTCTCCTTTTGGCACCCCATTGATGTGAATGTTGGTATGCTTGAAGTTGTCCCAGAGGCTCTTTATACTAGTCTCATTATTTTATTTTTTTTATTTTTTGCTGTTCTAATTGTTTTCCCAAATCTCTGGTTTGACCCTCTGCTTCATGTACTCCTCTGTTGAATCCTTTACTGTATTCTTCATTTCCATTAGTTTATTCTTCATTTCTAACTGGTTCTATTTTATGTTTCTATTTCCCTTTATATGTTTCCTATGTCTTTGTTGAAGTTCTCACTAGGTTCATCTACTCTTCCCCTAAGTTGGTTGAGCATCCTTATAAGCAGTATGTTGACCTTCACATCTAGTAGATTGCT
Organism: Myotis lucifugus; assembly: GCF_000147115.1. Classification (NCBI taxonomy): domain Eukaryota; kingdom Metazoa; phylum Chordata; class Mammalia; order Chiroptera; family Vespertilionidae; genus Myotis; species Myotis lucifugus. Next base: position 421,111 of record NW_005871168.1, on the reverse strand, counting down.
TATATCCATTTTGTTTAGCTTTTTTTCTGAAGTTTTATCTGTTCTTTCATTTGGGACATGTTTCTTTGTCTTCTTATTTTGGGAGCCTCCCTGTGTTTGTTTCTATCTATTGGGTAGGGCTGCTGCATCTCTTGGGCTTTGAAGAATGGCTTTATGTAGTAGGAGTCCAATAGGGTCCAATGGCACAGCTTCTCTGACCACCAAAGCTGGGTGTTCCAGGTGTGTCACCTACCTGGTGGCTGTGTACACCTTTCTGTTTTAATTGAGCCTTGATTCCTTTTGACACCTCAATGGAGGGATTTACCCCTAGACTCATTGGCTATGAGGAGTGGCTATAACCTCCATGGAGGATCAGCTGTGCAGAGGCCTACTCCACAGAGCAGGACTTACTTTAGTGGGCCTCTGGTGCCTGCTGAGTCCCCTCCTTGAGTGTGTCTCTTGTGGAGGTCTTTAGGGGGTGGTGTTTCAACATGGTCTGAAGCTGTCCACCAGGTATGCTGGCGCCGGGGCCTCCCAGGAGGTGCATGCCAAAGTGAGCTGCCACCTATCATGAGCTACAAAGCTACCTGCAGATGGCTGCCACTTGTGCTGGGCTTAGATGTGCCCAGGAGGGGATAAGCTGGCAACTCAGGCCAGCTGCCGCTAGTGCAGGGCTTGGGTTGTTCTGTTAGAGGTATGGGGCATGCTGAGGCCAGATGCTGCTTATTTGAGAGATTTTTTTAAAAAGTCCAAAGCATAAACCAAGGCAGGCTGTTGTATGTGTGTGTGTGTGTATATATATATCACTGGATATGGCTTCGGTTGGGCAAGCAAGTTGGGTGAGTTAGGGCCTCAGATAATATCCAGGGTGGGGCAAACAGTGTGAGTCAGTTTGATGGAGACTCACTATGGTGCTCGCCTGCCCACTGTGTGGGGAGGACCCAGAAAAAGAAATAATGGCCTCTGCCAGCACTTTTGTCTGGGAGAAAATTGCCCCTCCAGCTTTCTCCTGATGCCAGGAAATTCAGCTCCTCCCCACATATCTCTAGTATCTTTGAAGCTGTTGCCCCAGTGCTGGAGCTCAGAGCAAGTCTAAGTTTGTGTGTGGGCCCTTTAAGAAGAACTGCCTGGGGCTCCAGCAGCCCATTGTCTCCCTCAGCCTCCAGCCTCCCTGGTTTTTACAGCCAGAAGTTATGTGACTTCTCTTCCTGGCTCTAGATCCCTGGGCTGGGGGGCCTGGTGAGGGGATGGGTCCCCTCACTGCATATCACTTAGATATGCAGTTGACTATCTTGACCGGAACCCCTGCTCTCGTTATTTAAAACATCTAATGCTATAACATAGGCACATACATGTATGGCTTTCTTTACAGTCTACAAAAAGATTAAGTGTGACCCTGGGAGGATAAATTTGCTGACAAATGGAAAGTTGAGATTCACAAAAGATATTTCCATAGAACTATAGAAATGGTCTAAATATAATTTTATGGCACTTTCTTTGCTTCAATAATTCGAACATTGGGCTTTCATAGCTCAGTTCTCGCACATTTCTTCTATAATCAGTTGCGAGGTCTGAGATTTTTAAGGTGTGGTCTTGAGATCCCAGTGGAACCTTGAGATCTTTTGGAAGGATCCAAAAGATCAAAACAATATTTATAATATGTCATTTCCTTTTACCTGTCTCATTCTCTCTGAGTTACACAATTGGGATTTCCAAAGGCAACATGGCAAATGATATCTCAACAGACTGAAAGCTGAAGCAGGGATGAGAATCCAGTTGTCTTTTATTAAGGAAGTCTTTGAAGAGATATGTGTAAATTGAAACAAACATTTTTTCTCTCACTATTATTTTGTTTTGGAAAATATAATTTGTTTTTATAAGTATCTCATTCACATTTATTATTTTATCACTTGACTATTTTAAATAAATCAATACGTACACATTTTGAGACTTTTGTTTTAATTTCAAAAACAGTACATATTAATAGATAAAAACCACAAAAGCAATAGTTTTCAGAGCCTCCCCTTCCAAACAATCTTCTTCAACTGGGATAATTGCTAAAAGTTACCCATAGCCTCCTAATATCCTCTAAAGCCCTCATAATATTTGAATAAATTATTAGTTTTAAAAATGCCTCAAAAATAGAATTTCAGATTTGATTATAAATAATATGATGACATTAAAATACTTAGGATAATTTAACATCCATTTTCTGTAATAATTTCTTACAGGAGCATAAGAACAAGAATTCATGTGAAAGAAAGTAGAATTTTATTCTTTTTTCTACATGTTAATTAGCTAACATTTTATAAAGAACCATAATTTCATAGCATGAGTTATAGAATGAGTTCCTTTAAGTTTAAAAAAAAAAAAAGAAAAAGAAAAAGAGAGAGACACTCCTTCATTCCTTGCCAGAAATGTATGGTAGCCATGGCTTGGCAATTGCTGAAAGCAAAATGCAAGAGTTCCACCAAGTGGCCATACAGAGACATGGCAGTTCACATTTCACCAACACAAAGGGGAAGCAATTTCTCCAAAATCGAGTTCAGAGAAACATTTTTAACTGAAATTTGAGTGGTTATTAGCAAAAAGAAAAAAAAAAGTGTGGTTATAATCTTAATTTGTCTGTTATAGTACTCTGTTTAAATCATTTAGCAGGTATACCACAAGTTATATTAAGCTAAGTATTGGACTAGGCTGAAATTCAAAAACCAACCACATGCAAATGAACTAAACATTTAAAGATAGAAGATTTTGAATCAAAAGAAAAATCATCTCAGCACTTTTAAAAAATAAAATTGGTTATAAAACTACCTCTCTATTTCAGAAGAGACTCAAAATAATACCTCTCTATTTCATAAAAGAGACATGACTCATTTTAAGGCTATAAATGCTACTTTTAATATTTATTTCTTACTTTATCAATCAGTACTTCATTTGAGAAACCATGTATAGTGTTTAATTAACCAAAATTTTCTGACTATATGCAGTGTTTCAAACATTATGTGGAAAAATGTATATTTTTGTGACAATGTTAAAAGATATTTTTATATTAAACCTATGATGTATTACCTAAACATAATATTAAAGTCAGCATGTATGATTAGGAACATGGGTTTTGGAATCAGAAATTGGATTTGAATCAAATCTCTGCCAATGCTTGCTGTTTTACTTGGAACAATTATGCCTTCAAGTATACAAGAAGAGGAAAATACTACTACTAATGTGGATATTATAGAAATTAAGTCATACACTTTATATTAATCACTTAGATATGCAGTTGACTGTCACTAACATGAATAACACATTTTGGGGGAAGAATCCATTATTGTGTCTTGTCATTAGTGGGTGAAAGTGGTGGAACATTTTATATACATATTAATTGGATTTAAGAGATTAAAAATGTAAACTAAGGAAACAAAATAAAAGAAGGCAAATGTTGCTGCTATAGTGGCAACAAAATACTTTTGTCTCTGTGAACTTAATCAAATTTAGATAAACTTCAGAACCTGTTTTTCCACTTCTACAAGAAGCTAGAGGATAATTCTCACATAATGACAAGAACAACCCTTCAGATAAACATGGTAATAAAATTGATGCTAAAAACAAAGAGAGAATGATAAAGTACACTTAGTAAAATATAAACAAACTAGAGGCCTGGTGCACAAAATTTGTGCATGGGGTGTGTGTGGGGGGGTCCCTCAGCCTAGCCTGCACCCTCAGGGATGTCTGACTGCTGGTTTATGCTCGATCCCTGGCATAAACTGGCAGTTGGACATCTTTCTTGCATTCTGGGACACTGTGTGCACCAGTGACCATACTTTTCATACAGGTGAAAGGCATCTTGCTGTTGTATGGGCAGCTACATTTTTCTGCCCTGAGTATAAAAAGTAGTACATAACATGATCCTTCTGAGGGAGTAGTACCATTTTCCCCATCTTATGGGTGGAAAAACTGAAGCAGAGAGAAGTTAAGTAACTGGCTTTGTCACACAGTTATAAGTGTCAGAATCAGGGCTGACCACAAAATGTGCAAGCCAGAGTCCATGCATGTCATCGCTGCATCATCCTGTTTTTTCAGTGTTAGAGTAGCCTTGCCAGGCTTTAATTTTTAAATCTAAAAGACTGCTCCCAATATATAGGGTAGGGTCCCTAGGCCTGGCCAGCGATGAGGGCTGATCTGTGGGGTGACCAGTGGGTGGGGCAACCAGGGGGGCCCCACTGGCACCCACCTTGGCTAGCGGCCTGGGGCCGCCCGCTGGCTGTCCCTGCCCCCCGATCGCAGCTGCTGGTCACCTCCCTCTCAGGTAGCAGACGCTCAATGCAGGCACTGTCCCCAACCGGGGGCAGTGCCTGCTTTGAGTATCTTCCCCCTGGTGGTCAGTGCACATCATAGTGACCAGTCGTTCTGCCAGTTGTTCTGCCATTCAGTTGATTTGCATATTAGGGTTTTATAGAGTACATAGGAATTATTTGCACTAAAACCCCTTGTAGATAAATTAAAAGTGAGTAAACTTATGACCAACAGATCCTTAACTCAAAAAAATACATTCTGATGTTATTTTTGCATGATGGAAAATAACCACAGAAGAAAAATTGGAGATGCAAGAAAAAATGTTCAGCAAAGAGAGTGCAAGCATGTCAATTAATTTAAATACACACAATCTGTGTGAAACAACAAAAATACTTAACATGGAGAGAATGAAAAAAGGGTTAAAATATGGGACAACAAATAAAATGAGACAGACTGGGATTTGATTTAAAAGATTAAGGTCTATGTGTTATACAAAAGGGAGTAAAGATAGTGTTTAACATAAACTTTAACTTGTTAAAGTTTTATTGTAACTACTAAAAGAGTATAAGGAAGAAATTGAATTAAAAATAAAAACCACTTAATGTAAGGGATGCAGAAAAGGTGAAGTAATGAGATAGAGAAGAAATATGCAAAATAAGAAATAAGATGATAATGAATCCAAAATAACCATAATCCTAATAAATATGAATGTCAATTTTACAGCTAAACGTAAAAAACCACAACAAAAATGCATTTAATGTTATTTTTGAGACTTAGTTAGTTGATGCATATAGAGGCCTACTTTACTCCTTTAAACTGCTACACAGTAGTCCACAGAATAAAATTTACATATCCGCCCCCTTGTGCTATCTAGCAACAACAGTTCAGTGCACATCAGGATCTTCCTGTGATCTGTGTTACAGGGACTCTGCAGTGAAGTTATGAGTTTTTAAGAAAGAGGCATGCCAATTTCCCCAAATGTCAACAAACTAATTATTTAAATGGTATTTCAGGACTTTGTATTTTATTCAATTGGAATAATCTCCTCCATAAACACCTTGAATCATACCTCATTTTTCAAAAAACTTAAGCTTTTTGAAATGTTATACAGTTTTGCTCTACTTTCCTTGACTTTTAGAAACATTTATTCCTAATTAGGTTGCTATGACATGTGTGAGCATGTACATGTGACTGGCATGTCACTAGTCATGTAGGTTATACAAACATGGTGACACATGTGGACCCACCGCCTTAGCAGACAGTATCCTGATAAGTGCAGGTGGCAGAGGTGGTATTCAGATGTTATATCATACTGACCTACATCACAAAGTTCATTCCCTCCATGTTCAAAATTTATAATTTGACATTTTGGGTATAGGAGATAGATAAGCTTTAGTTATGATGACCATAAGATTTGTTTGACAAATCTGGACATTTCTTGAAGTAAAATGGACCTGAAGAATAAACTAGGACTTTCTTTAGACAACTTATATGTCAAATAGGTACTCTTCTGGTTTCAATAGTGAGAAACATACCATGAGTTGCCATGAAGTTGGTAGGCTTTGGTCTCCAGGAGATACTGTGTCTGTCTTTTGCACAGGGGATTGTGGTCCCCTTTCTGTACATTGTGATTGTTAAGAAAGTGACATTTGCTGAAATGAGCCAGGACCTGCTACTATAGAAGGTGCCCTAAGGAGGAATATGAAACAAATTGCTGCATTTGGCTAAGAACCAGAGGGAAGATGGAGATCAGGAGAAAGTTTCTTTCCCTAATTCCTCATCCACATCTTACCACACAATCTGTCCAGCAGTTGCTCATGCAGAACTCAGGCTGTTGTCTTTTGTTCTGAAACCTCATGTGACTCATGGCATTTTAAGTGAGCTTTAACACAAAGCGCCTCACACAGTGCCATTCCGCACCTGCCTTGATCCATTATGTGGCTCCCTCGTAAGACATTTAGACTTCATTCACGCTTTCCACTGTAAATTATTTTAATAAAAGAAAAAAGTGAGCATTGTTGAAAATTACTGCCTTCTGGGACATCTTAAGATGCTAAAGGTGTTCAGGTGAAATGGAGATCCTGGTAGGAGAGATGAGCCCTTCTTACTATATTGACATTACATTTCAGTATTTACCATTTTTTTTCAACATGGCATTAAGAGTTTGCATAACATTCCAGTTTACTATGTTTTTGTAGAAAATTGAAATAATGCTAACACAAATTAAAATAATTAATTTAATTATGAACATGTTATGCCTTCCTCTTGCAGCCAATATAGAACCATCACTCTTTCATCAGCTTCCTCATTTAAAGTATCTTTACCAAAAAGAAAAACAGATTGCAAATAAATGCTTGATGTTGGAAAATGCCAAATATTTTTCTTTTGCTTTAACACCTCAGCTAAGCATAAATATTTAAAATATATTAATAGTTACATGCCAAATCTCATTCATGTACTGTCCAGGAATAGATTCAGTATTTTAGTACAAAGACTTTAAATATCAAGTTCAATTGAGTTCTGATATCATGGTTCTGTAGATATTTATACTGCAGGATAAAGTTGTTCATCTAAAAAGCACAGTCTGTCCCAAGCAGATGCATGCCATAAAGAAAAAGAAAGAAAAATCCCATGAATTTTCTTCTTTTAATTTTCTGCTAGTGTAATGCATAAATCTATGTTACTGTAGTAATCGGCTAAACTAACAAAATAGGGGATAATTTTGTAATTATCCTAGTTGCAATACTACTCATTTTTGATACTTAGTAATGGCTAACCTTATGCTTTATTTAAACCATGTGTTATGTCTAACATCTATGCAATCTTGGGAAAATTGCCAACTGCAAGGAGTTATTCTCTCATTTTTGCTGCCAATCTAGCCTGTTAAGAGGAAAAATAAGATTATATATGTGACACTCCTATAAAAACTGAAAGTGTTAGAGGAGAGGAGATTTTTAAGGTTGAGAAGATAAATATTTATAATTATTAATAGTGAAATCTTGTGACTTGGATTAAGAATGGCTTCTTTAGTTGGAAGCCATATTCTAGATCAGGGGTGGGCAAATTTTTTGTGAGTGCGTGCCAAAACCAGCAAAATCTCTGACTAAAAATTCTTCTGCGTGCCAACCCTAATTTTTTGAGAACATGTTACACCTACTTGATATCTCTTAAGGTGTACATATGTGAAGAACCTTGAAGCAATAATAAAATTCATTTGAGCGACAAAAACACAGTATATGATGATGAAAAATACATTTATTTTTTAATGTATACATGACACTGATAGTCCGACAGAAAACTTTATGACTCTGTTTGATATTATCAGTGGGACTTTTGCTGCTGCATCACTGATGACAGAGATTTTACATCAGGTTTATATGTCGTGACCTTCAGAGATATGCATGAGCTACTACTTTCATCCGTCAGGCTACCCCTATTATGAGACTTAACAAAATTCATCACTGAGAACAAAGATTCACAAGCGTATGTGGATGAAACCAAAACACTGGTCAGATCTAGGAAGGCAGGGAGAGTTAAGGCAGAGACATAGAAATTGCTCTTCCCCTCTCTCGTCAATCCATGTCTATGGTCTTTAAGATAACTTGTTATGTAAAATTATTTATTTATCTAAGATGCACCTACACTGAATTTATCTGAAAAATAAAAAAGTCGATATTAAGAAAAAAATTGTAAATGGAAGATTATAAGAGAGGGTTTCGCGTGCCAGCAAAAGTTACTGGCATGCCATGTTTGGCACACGTGCCAGGGGTTGCCCACCCCTGTTCTAGATCTTTATTCTCAAGTTGTGTGAAATTTGAAAATGTCTTAGATAAAAACTGCTGCCTAACTTGTCACCCAGTTTTCTTCCAATGCACAGAACAAGAAGCCTTTCAACAAATGATTGTGTGCACCATCTGTCCGTTTTGCGTTGCATAGTAAATTTTCTACTAAAAATGTCCTTTGCTTCCCACATCAGAACACAAGAAATTTTCTATCTTTCTTGGTCTCATAAAAAAACTTAATTTAGTCTTTCATATAAGTTGTAGAAGGCTAGAGTTGTATAAAAGGTACTTATACATAAACTCTAATTTAACTTAAAATTCACAAAATCTGTCATTCTATCAATGAAGAATTGCAAATATTTCTGAGGTAGAATTTCAACCACTTTTTGATGTCTTTTTTTGCTATTTGCAACTTCAACTATGTGTGTAACACAATTGCAAACTCTAAATTTTATATTATAAGTCTTTTAAATGAATATGATATGTAAACATATACACATTTTATATCAGTTTGGATATAAATACATATAGGTTCCTCTAAACTTTTAAAAGCTAAACATCTCAGAAAGCTGTATTTTATATATGTAGCCATTTATAAAATGGTCAACATGCAAATATAAATCTGAAAATTACCACAAAACAGTTAAGAAAAATAATTATGCAGTGCTATTTTTTATCATAATCTAATGTAAATATGCGATGTATACCCAGCTAGGCATCAATATTTAAAATATATTAATATAGTTTTATGCCAAATATCATTCATATATTGCCCATGAATAGATTCAGGAAAGGAAGCCCAAGAACAGAATATAAAAGATAAACCAAAGAACTTATATGCTTACAGGCATAGCTCATGGACATGGGCAATAGGGTAGTGAAAACATGGGGGTGAGGGTGGGTAGGGCCTGGGAGGATAGGGGTAAAGTTGGGGGGGAATATCTGTAATACTATCAACAATAAAAAGGTTATTAAAAAGATTTAGAGGCTATGAGTACACAGAAAACACAATGTATAAGGGCATGGGTTGATATCAGCTCAAGTTACTAAGTACCTACTATGTGCCAGTTGCCCTTATACACTTCATTTAAATGGAAACTAGTTACTCTTACCAATGGAAGAAACTGGAGGTTTGAGAAGTTTTACTTTCCTAAATAATACTACCTAATTTTTTTTTAGGAATTTAGGCATTTGTTTATTTTCTTATTTTACTTACATAAAATAACTCTCACACTTTTAATAAATCACATCCTCAGGCACAAGCACCATAATTCATGACCTCAGAGCAAAATCAAAGATACCCGGTATGCCCTAGCTGGTTTTGCTCAGTGGATAGAGCATTGGCCTGCGGACTAGACTGAAAGGTCCCGGGTTCCATTCTGGTCAAGGGCACATGCCTAAGTTGCCGGCTTGATCCCCAGTGGGGGGCGTGCAGGACGCAGCAGATCAATGATTCTCTCATCATTGATGTTTCCATCTCTTTCTCCCTCTCCCTTCCTCTATGATTAAAAAAAATACTATTTTTTTTTAAAAAAGGGTACCCGGTATCAGCAAAATGCTTTGTATGCAGTAGGTTATCAATAAATGTTCATTGAATTAATTAAAATTAATCTGAATATAACTGATCCTGGCAAATGTTTGTAAATTTTACTTTATCAAGTTTTTTATTAATTGATTGATTGCTTGTTTTGAGAGAGAGAGAAAAACATCAATTTGTTGTTCCACTTATTTCCTGGTTGATTCTTGTATGTGCCCTAAATGGAGACCGAACTCGCTATGTTGGTGTATCAGGACAACATTCTAACCAACTGACTACCCACCCATGGCTTATTTGATCAAGTTTTGTTGTGAATGAACCAAAGAAGACTTGTATATTAAAAAGTTGTTTTTCTTGCAAGAATTTATATATAAAATATTATGTAATAAATCACATTTTAGTATACTAGAAACTATAGTTACAATTTTCCTTTAAACATGATTTCAACCTTAATGATATAGCAAAATATTTTATTCTGCAAGTATAATATAGTTTATATTTATAATTGCTAAAACATGTCACTTCCTAGAATTATGAGGAATAATTCCTTATGCACAAAGGCTTTACCTTAGAGTAAATAAATGTTAGCCATCTTCCTAATTTATGCCTCCCGAGAGAGTGGTTCTTTGCCCCTAAGAAGATATTAAATAAAATCTAGTCTTGATGAATTCAGGTTCCTTGTTTGGCAAGAATTGTACTGCTACTAATTAATTAAAATTGAAATGAAAGAGTCCTGGATTTAAAAAAAAACAAACAAAAAAACAACAACAACAAAAAACCCACTTTCTAATGGAACAACTGAGCTTTGAATCAATCTAAAACTATTTTCTTAGAAGAGAACTGGTGATTTCCTAACACCAAGTCATTGGGCTCTAGTGCTGAAAAGGAGGCCCCTGGGAACAACACTGCATTCTTAAAATTTCAATAGAGAAACAGTATCTGCACATATGCCACTCTGGGATTCCTTCAGGGATTTCTCCATCTTTGTTTTTCATTATGCTAAATTCATTTCTCCCCAATTGTAAGTCCCCCCCGCCCCCCTTGCTTTCTCTTATACTTCCCCTGAACCTATATTTTCTGTGTTCTTTACAGAGTCCACCTAATAAGTTGGGGCTCTATTCCAAGTATCCCCAAGATCTAGGATGCACTTGGGGTAACATTTTGAACTAATTTTATCCTTTAAGAAAAGCTCATGAAACCCAAAGTCCAAGGTGTGCCATATCTGTTTTATTCCCTGCATGATGTTGATATCAATTTTTACATTGCCAATTTCTCAAAACTATAATTTCAACAATCTAGATATCTATACTTATAACATGACAACTGTAGTTAAGTTCATTCCAACACTCTTTTCCAGCAAGGGATGACATACATTCTTAGGGATTGACAATGGGAAGTGACTTCAGTATCCTCCTTCAGCATCTTGATAGGACAAAGTTAACTATAAATATAAAACTGTGTTTCAATTTTTAAAAATTATTTGGAACATACAGTCAAGGTGAATATACATATGTGCTCAATATAGTAAATGAGATATGTTTAGGAATGGAAGCAAAACATTTGCAATTTATTCCATATGACTTTCAACCTAACAGGGCCAACTTACTATGTTCAGTGACCTTGGGAAATCAGGCTGTTTAGAGGTCATGAATGTTAACTTGAAGCCTCTAGGACAGTGACAAGAAATTTGCAGTGATGCCAAGAGGAGTCATTCCTCCAGATGAGTGGGTAAATCCCCTACATCAATAAGGAGGGTTGTTCATTTTGACCCTTTGCTCTGATTTGGGGTCAAAGGGACAGACAGAGCTAACATTGCTACATTTACAGAGCAGGCAGTGTGTTCGGGTCCTGTCACTTTCTTTCCAAAACAGCCCACTGGTTCTCATCATAATTATAAAATCCAAATTCCTTTTCATTGTCTCCCTGTTTGATCTGACCTGGAGCCTCTCTCCTCTGGACTCAGGCCCAGGCATGATAGAATTCTAATTTGATATTTTAGTAATTTTTGAAGACTGTTTTATAGAATTTTTTTCAAATGAACAGGTAGCTACTGATGTCCAACTCAAAGCATTTTTTAGAGTCTTGAATATCAATGAAAAATTACAACAAATATAATGGACATAAGAGAAATTAATAATCAGTTAACAAAAACAAAAATGTAAAAACTAAATCTTAGCAAGTGTACCAATTTTTAATAAATAACTCAAATGAAAAACTAATATATTCATTGAGAAATTACTGTAGTACAGAGTCAAAGATTAAAATGTTGAAAATAAATTTTCTTCTTTTATGCCAACCCTTAAAAAAATATTCATAAACATTTCTGGAATACAAAAGCTTCAGCAATCAGCACTCTTATACACTCTTATTTTCCAAAACAATATAAATATGATGAATAATTTCTTTAAATATTATCCATAAATAGAAATCAGAAAAACCATATGAAATTAGCTTGTATGTTTTATGTGAAGAATTTCCTAGACCTGATATTCTGAACAAAGCAGAAATGACTATTCTCTTGATGTTCCACAATTTTCTTTGCTATTCAGAAAATTTACAAAGATGTAAGACAGCTTTATGTTAGACATAAGTAGGAGATGTTTTCAGGGCAATAACAAATCTGTGATTAGCATCTGGGTAAGAAGCAAATTGCCTTCTGTTAAGTGAAAAGAAAACAGTAAACCGTAATATTCTGGGAACTAAGTATCTCACTTCCTGAATTAAACTGCTCTTCTTTCTTCTTCCAAGCTAACGGAAATACCATACTGTGTGCCCTAACTTCCAAAGTCAAGGGTGAAAGACAAAATGAGCACACCTAAAAGTCTGGACAACTGAACATCATCAGCTTGATGTGGAAGGAAATGAGTTTGGTAGCTTTCTCAAAAGCTTGGTAGATTTCTGAGATAAATACACCTGGACACATTATTTTATATGCTCATAAGTAAGAACACACAAAAAAATGTTTAATTTTTTTTACCACAGGCCTCCAATGTGATTGTAGGTGTGTCATCCTCTCTAATAATAGGCAAACATGGTAATTGACCGTATCTTCGCTATGCCTCCCATTGGCTAATCAGCACGATATGCAAATTAACCTCCAACAAAGATGGCGGCTAATTTGCATACTGCAGGCAGGGAGGGACAGCACGCCGCCAGAAGCCCCAGAAGCCAGCCTGCCTTGCCGCCCGGGACCGGATCCGGTCATGGGCAGCAAGGCAGGCCGGCCCCAGAAGTCCCAGAAGCCACCTGATATGACAGTAACTCTATCAGTAAGCACTCTGAAAGTCAGTGGCATAAATGCACCAATTAAAAGACAGATTATGAGGGTGAATCAAAAACAAAACCCACTTTAAATATAAAGACACATATAGATTAAAAGTAAATGAATTAAGCTGAAGCCTGTTTTGCTCAGTGGATAGAGCATTAGCCCGTGGACTAAAGGGTTCCAAGTTTTATTCCAGTCAAGGGCATGTACCTCAGTTGCTGGCTTGATCCCCAGTCCCTATCAGAGCATGTGCAGAAGGCAACCAATCAATGTGTCTCTCCCTTTCCCTTCACTCTCTCTAAAATTCAATGGAAAAATATCCTTGGGTGAAGATTAACAAAAACAAAGTAAATGGATTAAGTAACATTAAAGAGATTATAAGAAAAATATATTTCAAATTTTGTTAGCTGTATAATGGTTATGTTTAAATTATTAACACCTAAGAAATTGGGTGAAGGGTACATATAATATGCTGTAGTATTTTATAGTTTTTTTTTTACATGTATGGGATTATTTCAAATTAAAATATTAAAAAATTAAAAATTAATAAAATATTAATTGAAATGTGTATGCATTACATGAAAAATCTCCTAATTGCTTCTAGCATAATTCATTAAATTGTGCTAAAATTTACAAGGGTTCAATTAAAAAATATCTTAATTCTAAATTATATAATAGAAAATATATAATAGTGCAGTTATAAGCACTTAACTGAAAATAAAAATTTAAAGAAGTGAATTTAAAGAAGGGATTAGCCAAAGAAAATATATGCACAACCCATGGACACAGACAACAGTATGTGATGGCCAGAGAGAAGTGGGGGGCAAGAGCTGGGTAGAGGGGGCAAAAGGGGGGAAATAGGGACATCCTATATAATAATAATAAAAGGCTAATATGCACATTGACTGAATGGCAGAATGACCGGTTGCTATGATGTGAACTGGCCACCAGGGGGCAGACGCTTAATGCCGTAGCTGCCCCCTGGTGGTCAGTGCACTTCCTATGGGGAGTGCCACTCAGCCAGAAGCTGGCTCATGGCTGGCCAGCGCAGTGGTGGTGGCAGGAGCCTCTCCCACCTCCGTGGCAGCTCTAAGAATGTCCAACTAACGGTTTGGACCTGATCCCTTGGGGGGCCTAAGCCTTCAGTCGGACATCCCCCGAGGGTTCCCTGGCTGCCAGAAGTATGTCTGACTGCAAGCTTAGTCCTGATCCCCTGGGTAGTGGGCCTAAGTCGACAGGTGGACATCCCCCAAGGGGTCCTGGACTGTGAATGGGCACAGGCCAGGCTGAGGGACCTCCTCCCCCCCGAGTGCACATATTTTTGTGTACCGGGCCTCTAGTCTTAGATATAAAATCAGAAATTTAAAATCTAAAGAAATGCTTGAAATGTTTATGTTCAGGTTATTTGGGGGTATTTTCGTTCTCCAACTGCCTGTTGTATTTGCCCTCAAGAATGAATCTGAATTGCAAGACATTTCACAAAGTCTGGTTATTTTTTTCACACTAAGTGCAATATTGTGCATGCTAAGTAGCTGGCGATAGTAGGGTCAGTACCTAATCTTTGCAGTTGACCTCAAACTGTACCATAAGAAGTCAGTCACCTCACCCACATAGCTGTCAATTCCTGTAAAAAGTACAATTCTTTATTAAAAAGAAAAGTACAGTTTAGACCAGTATGAATGGAAACTAGTCACAACCAGAAGTGTAATTAGTAGCAGTTTTAAAAGTTATTAATGCATTGCCATATCTTTTTAATTTGCCCTAATTTCCTTGATTGATTATTTTAAAGCATTCTTAGAAATTAAAATGATCAATATGGCTATTTACAGATTTCTTAAAAGAACACTTTTATAATATAGGCATTATCCATATTTATTTTACTATCTTTTTCTTGAGATAAATTACTTCAAAAATTTAAGTATGAAACACAGCTCCTATTTGAAGCAAACATTTTCATTTTTAGTTACTTTTAAGATGTTCTCATTTATCTATAATACCATACATTTGTATTAATTTCCTCTACTTACCTCTTAATGTCAGAGTCAGTAATATGCTTAGAAATGGCACCATTTACCTCTGGCTTTCTTTTTTAGCTATTTAATTATCAGACTCATGAAAATATACATTTAAGATTATCTCTGTAGAAATACCTGTTTTTCATTACAAAGTGTAATTTCAGTATGATTTGGATAAGCAGTTATTTTGAGGCAAACCATTTGCTAAAACAAATTATGGCGTTATATTTTTATTGATTTCAGTGAGGAAAAAAGAAGATAGATAGATAGATAGATAGATAGATAGATAGATAGATGATAGATAGATAGATCAATAATGAGAGAGAATCATTGATTGATTGCCTCCTACACACCCCACACTGCAGATCGAGCCTGCAATCTGGGTATTTGCCCTGACTGAGAATTGTACCGAGACCTCCTGATTCATAGGTCAACACTCAATAACTGAGCTATGCCAGCCAGGCAAAAATCAATTTTATAAGAATAATTTTTAAAAGAAAAATGGCAATCCCTGAAAAATTTCCTTCTATAGGATTTTTTAAAAAATCTTCAATAATCTTTATATATAAAACCCTAATATGCAAATAGACCGAACAACGGAACAACTGAACAACTGGTCGCTATGACATGTGCTGACTATGAGGGGGCGCGCAGGGAACATGGCGGGCGTTGGCAGCAGGCGGTAGAGCGTGGAACATGGTGGGCATTGGCTGCAGCTGGATGATGGAACAGGTGAACAAGGGTGCCAGAACAAGGTGGGCACCAGTCTCTGTCATCGGGGCAAGCCTCTGGTGGTTACTGAAAATTCTTTGCTCCTGTGCGCTGTGGTCCTGCCCAGTGCTTGCACCTGCTGCTGGTGCCAGCCCCAATTGCTCTTAACTGTCAGCACATGGGAGCAGCGGCAGCGGCGGTGGTGGCGGCGGCAGCAGGAGCAGAGCTGCCAGCAGAAAGGGGACCGGGGGCTGTGGTGGGAGGGGCCAGGGGCCATGGCAAGAGGGGCCAGGGGGCACGGAGGATGGGCCGAGACCTACCCCTGTGTCCACTGCAGCCTCGCAGCCCACAGTACCTTGCAAGGTGCATGAATTCATGCACTGGGTACCTAGTACAATTAATAACAATACATAAAAAGAATATATTTAATAACAATGGATACAATAACAAATCAATTCAGATAAAAATGCGAAAATAATTATCTATGGTTTTTGACACACTTCATGTACTAGAATAATTATCTGAATAATGTCAATTATCAAAACACCTCACTGCCTGCTCCCTTTTCCCTTAAAATGGGTAATTTCCAGCATTCATATAATGCATATATGTGGTGTGTCTTAAACTGAGCATTAACAATTTTTGTGCTCTTTTTCTAAAGATTTTATGTCTTTTATTCAAAATCACTATGACAATTGTGGAAAAGTGTTTTTTTCCATTGAAATATTTAATTTCTGATATAAGTTTTAATAAAGGATAGTATATTTTAGATAACACAAAAATACATTTTAGGAAGCTTTTTCCAGTATCAGAACAACCCATGTAGCAGTAATAATGATGTCTATGTTAAAATAGAAGTAATTATCATTAAATGAGTACCTACTACATTTCAAGCACCAATCTAGATTCTTAATGACACTTTTAAAAATATTAATATCCACCCCTTAAGGTATGAGCTACAATATGCATTTTAAAGTGTGAAAATTCAGACTTTTAAAAGTAGGTAACTTGTTAAAAATCATTGAGTTAATGCATTATCAACCTAGAATTTGAACTTGAACCTTGTTTTATCTGCAGAGAAAAAACAAAACAAAAGAATGGTGGGTGAATGGGGGAAGATAACAATATTTAAAAAAATTACTCCTGAAATGACAAATACTAAATGACCACATTTTATGAATCTATTGATCCCCAGATAAGTCACAGTAGCTTTCATTTACTGAGTGATAAGTATGTGAGTTCTCATTCATCATCAAGATAACTTTGCAAAATGTTTATTTCCACATTACAAATGAGGAAATTAATGCTAAAGATAATGAGAAACATGTCACTGCATTCAGGTGACACAGCAGTAACTGGAAGGTCTGCAATTTGAACCAACATTTAGCTGTCCAGAATTCCTCATTTAAAAGCACTCACCCTATCCACTCTTCAAATAATAACTTTTAATAAAATTACTACAAAGTTGAATCTAACCAGAAAATGCAATTTAAAATACTCAAGATATATGTTCATTGCAGCATTATGCACAGTGGCCCAGACATACAGACAACCTAAGTGTCCTGCAAGATAGGACTGGATAAAGAAGATGTGGTACACATACAAGATGAAATACTACTCAGCCATAATAAAAGACGAAATAGTGCCATTTACAACAACATGGATGGACTTTGAGAATATTATGCTGAGTGAAATAAGTCAGTCAGAAGAAGCTAAGAGTCATATGATTTTACTCATATGAGGGATATAAAACTGAAACTCATGGACACAAAGAGCAGTGTGGTGGTTGGCAGCGTGAAGGGGATGAGGGAGTGGAGGGGGCCAATCTATGGTGACTAAAGGTGGTTCGATTTGGGGTAGCAGACACACAGTGCAATATATGTACATTGTGTACATCTACAACTGAAACCTATATGATCCTATTAACCAATGTCACCCCAATAAATTTAATAAAAATATAAAAAATACTCAAGAACACTGAAGATAACAATACTAAAAAACAAACAAACAATAAAAAACACAAACAAACAAACAAAAACACTAAATGACAAATACTAAATGACCACATTTTACTCCAGTATTGATCTGTAAAAATGTAGAAGGCTAGATTTTCCCACAGGAGATGATTTCCTATGATCTTTCCGTCTACATCCCCCTCATTTATCGCTCCTGACATCTCCTTCTGTAATGCCGCTTTCCCATAACACAGCACAGGCTCAAATCACTTTAGTTGAAGCCTTATATCTGTTCTCAGGAGGTGAACAATATTAACCTAGGAGTCGAATATTACAATTGTCTTTTCTATATAAGTTTACTAAAAGAATTAAATGCTATCTTTTATTTCAAATAGTTGCTAAAAATAAAATTATAGATATAAACATTTTTCATTTGCGGCTTTATACTGTCCCCCAAAAAAAGAGGATGCAAAGCATAATGATTGCCTACACTCATTCATTTGTAAGGAGTGAAATCTCAACTCTAAGTTTAAGTTAACTTAAAAACCTGAAATACTTTGACTTTTCCGTATTCTAACCATTTCTGGATTTACCAATTATCACTAAGGTAAATCTCAGGCATGTGCCTTATGTTCCAACCTTGGCATACATACATGAGACCACTCCTGAAACATGCATCCTCTTATCCAGTGGATAACTGAGAACTCATTTATGAATATGTAACCTACTTCTGGTAACTCTTCAATGCATTGTCTACAGTCTCCTTTCCTTCAGAAATCTGGCTTGATCATCCCTCCAAGCAAGAGAATATCTATTTGCCTCAAATCTACCACGGATCTCTGGATCAAATCCCATGTTTCTTGTGCTCCTAAAATAATAAGGGCAAATATTCTTGAGGATTTTGAATGTGTCAGAGACATATTTTTACATATTGTTTAACCCCATTTGTCTTTTTTTATTTTAACTCTTTGTCTTCAAAACAATGATGATAATGAGTCTTAGAGAGTAACAAGTTTGCCTAATGCATATAGTTAGAAAGTAGAGAATGTGGGATTTGCACCCATGCCATTCGTCTTCAGAACCTGTTTGATTGATCACTACCTTCTACCACCTGCAAGGAGTTTCTCTGTATAGGATCTGATGGCATAGTGACATTCATGGCTAAGATCAATAAAAGGCAAGAGAAATGTAGTCGATGCTGAACAAAAAACTGTTCTAAGCCAACTCCAATTAAAGTCTGACTCAGAAGAAAACTTACAAAATGCTATACTAGTATGTAACAGCTTAAAAATGGGGAAGCTGAGGCATAGCTAATAAATCACTTGCATCATTCAACATTACAATAAATCTCAAGGTCCAGCTTTGGTTCTTCCCTCCAAGGCACTGTAGTGTTTGGTGATCTCTTGTCTCAAAAGTAGAACAAGCTATGCCTTAATCTTTTCATCCCTAAACTTTAATTAATTGCTAGACTTATTTTGTTGCTGACTGACTGAAGTCTAAATTGAGTTAAAAATATTTGTATTGTTTGTGCATTCTTCTAAGCAGTGGTATGTTTTTACTTAATTTCTTTATGACTGAGGTGAACATTATTCTAATTGGTATTCATTTCAGTAACTGTGAACTCTACCAAGTGACAAATATGCATAATAGCATAATGACCTATTTAAGTCATTTATCTGGTAAACATTGATCCCTAGTACCTTGGATCTCCAACGTCCCATGCCCTTTGAACTGAAATGATAATAAATTCACAAGAAGCTAACCAGATTATTTGTATTATATGTACCAAGAATCAGTTAAATTTTAATACATCTCAATTAATTTTTTAAATGTATCTTTATTGTTGAAAGTATTACAGATGTCCCTTTTCCCCCATTCATCCCCTCCATCCTCCTCTTGTCCTCTCCCCAGGCTCTATACATACAATTTATAAAAAAATTATCTTCTAACCTTTATAATACATATCACAGTATTTTCTGAACAGCCAATACTGCCTAATGAGATCATTGTGTATATTAACCTCCTGAAAAATATTATCTATAATTTCTCCTGTTTCATGTTATCTATGTTTTATACCAAGTTCCACACATATTTTTTTTTAAATTTGAAATCCATTGCCATTAAGCATATGCTTATTTTTATTAGAACACAAACTACATCACCATGGCTCATGGAGGTCTTCTTCTCTCACCTTAGAAAATTGTAATCTGCAAGATTTTACTAGGTCAACCTTTTAGTATAATCCCTAACAACTATTTTGTAGCTACTTACTTTTTAAATGTATACTTATTGTGATAACAGCTGGAGTATAAAAAAAGCTGGAATTCAGTTTTTTGTAAGCAACACATTTTTTGAGCAGATGGCCTGAAAGGCAAAGATAATTTTTAAGAGAGAGAACATATCCTAAATATTTATATATTTAATCATGTTATATTTGAAAAAAAACATATTTGGAAAGTAGAGTAGATACTTATAACAACATTAATTTCCATCAGCATGCAGCACCCATACACACTAGCACAAAATTAAATAAATACTTATTAGTTATTATACAGGTGACACAAATTCAAAGATGTGTTAGAGAAAATATAAAGTGAAATAATGAGTGAAGACTGCATAGGAAGAATACATATTAAAGAGTAAGGAAATTTGGGTTAGCAGAACAACAAGAAGTGAAACAGGCATTTTACACAAGTTGAGAAATAAACCCTCCGAGCTCAGGCCAGCGTGCACACTATGAGAAACAGGTAGAGTCCATTGAAAAGTCCAAAGTACCACGCACATGCACGGAGGTCCTTGATTTCCTGATTCAGGAAGACAAACAGAATGGCAGTGCTTTAATTTTATCAATCGAAAGTTGGCATATAGATCAAATTGAATGGTGAGAGGCAGGCGTTAGGAAGGTGTGCAGGATACAGGCATGGACACTTGGACCTGGCTTAGTCAGGACCTTGGCTAAGGCTTCGGCACTGAGATCAAAGAAGTGTTTTCAAAAGTCTTTTTTTTTCATCAGATACATATTTAAGGTATCATTATATATTGAAGAACTTCCATGTTATCACAATAATCAAGAATGTCTAGAGATGACCTTTGATAGATAAGAAATTTATAAATAAAACAAGCTGCCAAATATTCCTGATTTTACACTTTATATGTTCAAACTATGCAAACACTTACTGAGGATATTATTGAAGAAATCACGCAACAGAAGTACTAACAACTGTGCTAAAAATTAACTTCAATGCATATTAGAAATACACATTTCAAACATTATTTGGAACAAATGCTTATATTGATCAAGCCTCATTATGGCAACTGTGTTACCATGGAAAATGGTGGACAAAAGAGATGACATAATCTTATATAATAAAAACCTAATATGCTAAGTGTCCAACTGTTTGACCGTTTGACCAGTCATTATGATGCATACTGAACACAAGGGGGCAGATGCTCTGGCTGGTAGGTTAGTTTGCTGCTGGGGTCCAGCCAATAGGAACTGGGCAGGATGGGCAGGACACGCCCTGGAGCCCTCCCACGGTCCCTGCCTGGCCTCAATCATGCACCGGTGAGGTCCCTTGGCCTGGCCTACACCCTCTCCAATCTGGAACCCCTCAGGGGATGTTGGAGAGCCGGTTTCAGCCCGATCCCCAGAAGCCAGGCCGAAGGACCCCACCATTGCACAAATCTGTGCACCGGATCTCTAATTAGATCATAATTTCTTTAACAGTTTTACTTGTATAATTTCTTTTTTAAAGCACTTTTGTAAAAATGTATCAATAAGATTAAACACTCCAGAACACATTTATTTGTAAGCAACACAATGAGCATAGGACATCAGCTAAAATGGAATATACCTGTAAACAAATATCTTAGGGGAGGTTTATATGTGATAACATATAATTTCTTAAATGAGCCTGAAGGGAGAGTGAAAAAATAGTGACGAGAGGATTGCAGAACTGGCTTAAAATACTAATAAATAAGTAATTTGTCAAGGACCATGTGGTATGTGGAAAAATGATGGAACACACATAACAGAACAGAATATTCTGAATGTAAGGAGGGAAAGGTACTATATTAAGAAAAATTTCACAGTACATAATGTCAGATGTTGGGTAAGATTATAGCTGAATTATTACAAATGTTTTAAAATATTACACATTATGGTTTGTTAAAGATATATAGAAGGTCCTAAATCAGTGGATTTATAATGATATCATAGTCACTAAGATCTATTTAAAATAGGTTAAAAAGTCTCCAGAGTGCTGAGATTTTTAAAATTACAAAAGTAAAATAAGACAAAATCAAAAGTGGAATTTGAATAAAGGGGTCCAGTTTGAAAAAAGCTGCTCCAGTCACAACTCCTGATTAATGTTGATGTGGGTCCCTTGTCTCACTTAGATCAGGTTCAAAGGCAAACAACTTGTGCAGTTGCAGGGCTCTGAGCTTAGAAAAGTTCTACACTTGGTTTAATTTTTCTTGCTGTTGCTAGCTTGATATTTTTTAAAAATGGCTCCATATTTTCATGTAGCTGCTCCTGTGTATTCAGTTATTATAACAAAAAAGTAATTAGCAAATAAAGTAACTATCATTGCAAACAAAGCAACATGCACACAAATGTCACCTTGGTAGAGTAAGTTTGGAAGCAATTTAACAAGAAAAGTAAGAAAGTATAAAGAAGAAATTAGCTAGTAAATCAACAACAACAAGGAACCCTGCATGTTTGTTTCCTCTCATCGCCACGGTATAAATCAGTATAGCAAGCCAAAGGTTTAGAGGCCTACATTTTCACACAGTGTCCTGACTACCACCATTGCTAATGACAAGAAACCCTACAGGAAGCAAGGTAGTGTGGTTAACAAGCCAGAGAAAACTCTGACCTAGAATTTTGAATGTTAGAAGGATTTAGAGACTCATGCTATGAATTCATTACCTGCCATCATAAATCTTTTCTTTTATAACCATAATGACAGGCAATGCACAAGAAAATGGATGCCTATTTTATTCTATGATTTAGTTTAAAGTATAAATAAAACTCCTACTTCAACCTCCATAGTGATATTCCAACCCAACTGTTCCTCAAACTGAAAATAATTCAATTACTTACATCGATGTTAGCGATGGATCACAAAAAGACTAATCTATTTTACAATATTTTACAGGGGAAAAAACACTATTTAGTTAGTTAACCTCAATTGGAACTAAATAGAGCATTAACACACCCCATCTCAATCCAGCCTCATGAACTATCTTTATAAGACAATTCTTTATAAATATCTTCCTCAAAAGCTTTCTCATTCTAAAAAACTGCCCAGGGTTTCAGAGCCAGAGTCCAACAAATACACAGACAAACTTGAAGACATACTGACACAGAAAGTAGAAGGGTGGTTGTCTGGATCTGTGGGGAGCGGGCCATGGGGAGTCATTGCTTAATAGGTATAGAAATTCGGTTTGCAAGATAGAGTTCTGGAGATGGATGGTGGTGATGCTTATACAACAATATGAGTGTACGACTGAACTGTACATTTAAAAATGGTTGACATGGTAAATTTTGTTAATTTCATTTTACCTAAAATATTTTTTAATAGGCCTGACATTAGAGAGTTTTGCAAAGTTACCATTTCTATCTCCACTTATCATTGCCTGTACTAGGCTGTTTGGCCAGCCTGAAGCAGAAGAGAACCATAATAGAGTGAGTAGGGAAGTTTGACAGATGAGCAGAAAGAGTCTCACAGAATTTACTATTGACACATTATAGGAAACATTTCCATGATTTGTTACATAAAAATAATTTTCAGATCAGTAGCTACATTTTCCTATTAATGCATATGAAAATAAAAACAGTGCATGTTTGTATATGTATTTTATGCAATTGAAATAAAGATCTCCAAAGAAACATGCAGATATCAACAGAAATTAGAAATTTTTGGTAGGAATGATGTTTACTTAAATACATCAATATTATTCTGATGTTTCAAGCTTGTATCATGTTTGTAAAATACACCAATGCCATATATAAAATAAGTCATTAAAGCTAAAATCACTGTAGACAAATTCTAATTTCTTAGAATAGCAGTATCTTAAAATAATAAGACAGACTGAAGTCAGATTGCTTGGGTTGGAATCCCAGGTCTACCACTTACCAGCAGTGCAAAATGGCCAGTTAACTTCTCTCTGCCTCATAAATTTATTGTGAGAGTCAAATGTGTAAATGCATGTACAATATAGTATACACATGAACAAAAGAGCTTATAGCATGCAGAAAAATATTAGCTTTATCATTATTATTATTATTATCTTCCTGAACTCTATACAATAAGATGAATTGTGTTCAACCTTAGGTAAATGACTAAAGTATAAACATATAATTGTGTATGGGGGGGGGTCCCTCAGCCCAGCCTGCACCCTCTCCAATCAGGGACCCCTTGGGATATGTCCGACTGCCGGCAGTTGGACATCCCCTCACAATCTGGGACTGCTGGATCCTAACTGCTCACCTGCCTTCCTGCCTGATCGCCCCTAACTGCCTCTGCCTGCCTGCCTGATTGCCTCTAACCCCTCTGCCTGCCTGCCTGATCCCCTCTAACCTCTCTGCCTGCCAGCCTGATTGCCCCTAACTGCCTCTGCCTGGGCTCCCCACCACCATGGCTTTGTCCAGAAGGAAGTCAGACATCGGAAGATGGCTGGTGGACCCGGTCTAATTAACATATTACCCTTTTATTAGTATAGATAGATAGATTATATAGGATAGGATTGTTAAATGGGGGAGGTCTTTTTCAGCAGGAGGAGATACTCTTGACAAACAAAAATACGTAATCCCTATATCTGGACTGATAGCCAGCCATATGCACTATACTGCCAAACTGGTCATTAAAAAATTGAACAGCTTTCTTACACCTTACACCAAACAGCTGTTGCCCTTAAAACCCCTCCTCAGCCCCCACCTTAGGTTCTGCCTTCACAGTTCACCCAGATTAGGTTCTGATTGATTGGTTTCTATGCCAGTCAGCATCAAAAGCTCCACCTCCTAGGCAGCCAATGGCTCCTTGCAGTTCACCCAGATTTGATTCTGATTGGTCGGTTTCTATGCCAGTCAGCATCTTTAGGCCTATCTCCGGGCCTAATCAGAGAGGTGGGGCTAATCAACAGCCACCCCAGGCTGCTGGCGAGTAGGCTGAACTGCTGATCTCTTGAAGAGAGAGAGGCACGGCAGCTGGCGAGGTCCAGAGAGAGAGAGAAGCAGGGGCTGATCCGCAGCCTGCTTCTCTCTCTCTCTGGGCCTCGCCAGCAGCTGCAGTAGCCACTGATCATCCTCGCCTCTCTCTCTCCCCAAGAGGTCAACTGTTCAGCCCACTCGCCAGTCCTTGCCCACCAGAGCCTGCTGTGTGCCCAAGCCTAGCATTTGGTCGAGCCTTCAGTCGTTTTGGATGTTACAGACCCTGGGTTTTTATATATTAAGATGCTATGCTTTCCTCATAGTACTGAGTATTCAAATGCTCTCATCTTTTCTATCTAATGTTACATATTGATGTAACTTGAGATCCTATTCTAATAATTTTTCTAATCAAGCTTCTAAAAACTCAAATAAAGAAGAAGTGTCACTGTAGGTTTCATGCAATTAGTAAAAATAAAATCAACATGATGGGTGATTCACTCTTATTATACTGCTTATTACAAAAAAACTAAAGTGAAAGAGAAATCAACTCAATAATTGGTTTGATAGCTCCTTTCAAGCACTGAGTTTTTGAATATGCATATGTAGCTGCTCAGCAATGCACTCTGTTTTTAGTTGATCCATAAATCTTGGAAGGATATATCATATCTATCCAATATTGTATAATATTTGCAGTAGCCTTACCAAAATATGAGTTAATCAGAGTCACCATACCAGTGATCAAAGAATCAGGCATAGTTATTGTGTCTAATTAGAGTAGCCACACCAAAAATAAGACAAAAGAAACTGACTATAGGAGAATTGTTAATAAGTAATTAAGTATCTGTGTTTTATAAACTTTTGGCAAATAAGTTTGAATGGTTTTCATATTATGTCATTGCATCTCACTAGGTGCTCATAAAGAACTGAGATAAACTATTTAATGAATAATTTAGTAGACTTCAAGATGTCTACTATTGTGATGATTAGAATTTAGTTGATTTCAAACATGTATTTGGGAAATCTAGGAAGTGCAATAGTGAGACTGATCAGGGTTTCAGTGGGCAAGAAAGCAGCTAATATTAAATTGCTTTAGATGGTCTTCATTGCTATCTTATTCTATGACAACTTGTATAAGTTTATTATAAATTTACTGCAAAGCTAAAGCATATTTTTATCTATTTTGGGATGCTTTTACACATTTAGTTGTGCCAATCTATAATGTATATTTTTCTTTCAGAAAATGTATTTTAATACACTGCCAACCAGTAAAAATTACCATCTGGTTATGTTAAAAGCAGTTCTTCTGTCTTTTTCATTTAATTTCACCCCAATCCACTCAGGATCAGATTCTTCACAAAGTTTTGACTCAAGGTCAGAGTGAAGTAAAATATTGCACTTTATTTTCTAAGTAAAAAGAGCTGAGTTGTGTATACACTACACTACTGTACACTTAAGCTTTCTTGTTAAATTAAAAATTGGAGTCTAAAACATCCAGGACAACCTTTTCCTGACTACTGATGACAAACTGATTTTGTTTGACTCATTGCATTTTTATTGCATTAGAAATGTTCTGCATACAGCCTTCCTCACATCATTGGCTCTAGTCTAGGAGCTGATTTTAAGCTGGAAAACATTTCAATCAAATTGCAGCTTAAATTAAACTCGTTCTATCATTTCCAGAGCAAACACCGAATACCACTTCTGAAGGTCATAAAATCTGCTTTTCTTTCTTAATCTTAAATTCTGATGACTTCCATAAGGACATTAAAATGCTCTTAAGCTGATTGGGTTTGCTGGCAAGGTTGAAAGGTGACTAGCAGACAAATTCCCAATCAAGTATCAAAAGTGCAATCAAACTTTTACCTTCATCCTAGAAAAAAGCAACACCAGTGACTTATGCAAAACACAAGGTGTGTTTGACATTTCAGAGGTTAAGATAACAAAATCTTGGTACCTGTATTCTAGTACTGAAAGACTGGAATGTTAGGAATTTAAAAAATAAACATTTTATGTGATGCATTTACAGTATTTTAAAATATTAATATAAATATTAATAAAATTTTATAATTTATATAAAATGTAGTCCAAGCCTATTACACATAATAGGCACCCAATACCTACAGTCTGATAAATTATAATTTGTGAATAATAACAATAAAAATGGTGTGTTGAGTACACACTATGAAACTAACACTGTCTTTTAAGATTCGTATCATATTTTAATATTTACAATAACTCTATGATGTATATATTGGATATCATATGTAGATATTATTCCCTTTTTACAAATGGGGAAATTAAAAAACTAAAGCATTAAATTATTTATTCCAAGTTCAATTGTATGATTCCTTGCCCTGGCTTTTTACCCCAATGAAATCTTTCTGAAATGTTGCTGAAAAGCACATAGGCCCTTGCCTTCAATGGACTTATGTCCACTGAAAATAATGCTGCATTATAACACATATAACCTGTTCATTACATTCTGATATTCAAATTGAAAAGTATGGCTAATATTTGAGTTAGTTTAATGTTATATCAGAGTATTAATCATCATGTTTCTATTACACAAAGTAATATATCATTTGAATACTTCAAGTGTTGAACATAGTTGTAAATAATCTATATAATAAAAATATGAATATTTATTTAATATATTTTTATATCAGTGACTATCCTAAATATAGGTTTATAATTTTCTATCTCATCAGTAATGTTTGTCCCTACACTTTATAGCCTACCTTTCTTAAAACAGTGAGAGGGGTAGAAAGGGAGCACTTATTGAGAGGAAATCAAGAAGAACCAATACAAATCCCTATATGGCACTGGGATGCCTTCTTTTCTTACATCAGAAATGTACATAGTCAGCCACACCCAGTTTGGGTTTAAGTACATAGCTATGCTTTGAACCTTCCAGTTATCACTGTAATCGTGCTCTGTACAATGCAGATCACCAGTTAAGTGCAGCCCAGCTTTGTTTAACTTTGAATAGAGTTATGTTCATCATATTTCATGTGAATATAAACCACTGCTTCTTCACGACCTTGAGACCGATGCTTGGAATATGCTAAAAAACAAATATGTAGAAAATATGTGATGAAATTCTTTGTCATTCACTTTTATTTGTTGCTCCATGGTGATTGTAAGCTCAACAGTAAGTATGACAATGCATACTGAGTGGGAAAAACTTTTAAAGTAACACTTTGCTCCTACTAAAAATCAAATTAAAACATGTTCATGAAAGCATGCAAAAAAGGTTAATGAAATAAATAGTAATTGATGGATCTGAACACTCTAACAGTAATTACATATTTTTACTTTTCAAGGAGGGACATGGTTCTGGAAGCAGAAGAGAGAGGGAAAGGCTATGTTCCACATACTCCTGAGTGTATACATTCTAGGATTCTGAGATTTCATTTCACAACAGAAATGTAAGTCCTTCCTTTGTAGAATCATAAGTCCATAATGACAAAGGCTTTTGCCCTATGTCATTAGGAAATTTGGGGAAATAAAATTTCAATGGATACTACTTTTAATCTGGCTATTAGTAACATAAAAATATCTACTGTAACTGCTAGACAAGTTTATAAAACTTTAAAAACTTGTCACAGTCATTTATTGTTTTAAATTTTACTATTAATATAATTTAGTATTGAGAGCATTTTCTAAAGTTCCCATGAATGTTTTTAAGAAATAGAATTACTTAGAAAACAATTTGAGAAATAAAACTATGCAACTCAAGTTAGGATTAAATGACATACATTCCAAATATTGGATTAAGGTTATCAACATCAATCTATAAAATTTCTACTTTAGACAATTAGAAATTCGGTGAAAGTAATGTATAGCTTTCAAAAATTAAGAAGTAAAATGTATGTTAGTTGTCATAATTTTAATTTTAAGATGTTAGGGATTACAAAACAGAGTGGATATAGAAGTTGAGATAGAAAAGAAACATGGGAAGTACCCACTTTCTTTTGGATACCCAACAGGCAAGGCTTTTAACACATATTATGTCCTTGGTCTTCATCAATAACTCTAAAGATCATATATTAGAAGAGAATTTCAACAAGTTCCCATTAGATTACAGGGTACAGGAGCTTGTCCTCAGAACTATTCTCCATTTATAGTCACTTACTGGATGAATTTATTCAATCTCATGGGTTTCAACAACCTCTATATGCTGCCTATCCCTACTCTTGAATCATATTTTCTCTTGTCTGTTCAAGGATCTTGTTCCAGCATTTCTCCTGCTTTTCCTGTGAATAATTAGCATACAATTAAATCTGGGAATCCATTATCATACATAGGTATAGGTATAGGTATAGGTATAGGTATAGGTATAGGTATAGGTATATCTATCTATATCTGTGTGTGTGTTTCACTCATCCCTTTCTCCCTTTCCAGCCACTGCCCTCATTTCTCCTATCTTTAGATTATTATTTTGGAAGTTTCATCTCTTCACAGCTCCATTCCCTGTGCTATTGTTCATTTGAACCCATTTTTCCAGTCTGCCTTAACTTTTCTATTCCATTGAAACCTCTTTTATTAATGTCATTAAATACAACTACGCTGCTAAATCAAGTGTCACTCCCAAGTCCTCATATTACTAGATTTATCAACAAATGACCTGATCAGTTAATCGTGTTCTCCCCCTTGAAATATTATCTGAATATCACCTATTTGCTTCCTCTTTGGCCATTTCTTTTCATTAGCCTCAGCTAAAACTACTATTGCTGATTTTGTATATAGCCTTATAAACTGTTTTTATGTGTTACATCAGTATTTTTTAAATATTGGAACATGTCACATAATATTGTGTTACTTGCTGTGCTTTAAAATTCCTTTACATTTGGTCATCTTTCCACAATGTTGGTACTAACATAGTACCTCTAACTGACAAATTCAATGAGAAAATATTAAAGCAACCATGATAATTAGCTCATAGCTTTCAGAGGCTTTCGGGTTGTATATGAGAACTTCTCATTGCTTACCAAAAATATAATAAACAGGAAAGAGTGGAAATAGTCACTTATATGTGAATTTTTTTAAAAAATGTATTTTCTCTACATTAAGATATTTCTAATAAAATTTTATTCTCTCTAGCCTACTTTATTATAAAACTCCAATATTGCAATACTGTATATATAACACATATAACATACAAAATATGTGTTAATCTACTTTATATTGTCAGTAAGGTTTTGGGTTAACAATAGGCTGTTAGCAGTTAAGTTTTTGGTAAGTCACAAGTTATACATGGGTTTCAACTGGAGGGGGGTGTTGGAGGTTTATGCCTCTAACTCCTCTGTTGTTCAAGGGTCAGCTGTATAACATGATCCATCTTTGTCACTCTTTATCTTTTTTATATCTTTGAAAAGAGTCCAAAGTACCAGCTGAAGTGTATATATCAATTTAACAACTTCACTATGTCAAATGTATTCATCATGCATATTTATGGATCCTAGTTAAATTGCAACTAGCATACCTCTACACATTTCTTTTTTACACGTTTCTTTAAATATATTTACTTTATTAAATTTTAAGTGACCTTCAAAATGTCTCTAAGTGGTACAAAGTACCATATAGAGGTTTGCTAATGATAGAAAAACATTTTTAAGTATTTTCAAAAGGGAGAATTTTCTATTCTGAGTTAGAAAAAGTTTGGTTCTCCATCTAATTAGCTGAAAACCAGCTACAAATATGCAGCTTAACACTTCTACACGCAATGACAATCTTTCATTAACTATTCACTGAGTGATTTGAGCTCATTAATTCTCACAAGCACAGGCTATCTCAGTTCATCGGGTAGCTGTTTAACTCATGTTTGAAGCTCTATTCTGAGCTGCGGTACAGCTGTATCATCAGAACCTAAATGTCTTTTATGTTGCTGGGCAGTGTTGTAAGACAGTGATGTCAGGCAGGAATTAGTTTTATTAATTTTTGATCCATTGTTTATTAACTTGTTTTTAAATGATTATTTATAACATATCATACATTTATAGGCACAGAAATAACTAGCAATTCTTTATGAGCACATGAAGTTATTTAATGCAATATTCTATAAAGAGAGCAGGGATCATTTTCATGAGACGAAAACTCTAAGCAATTTGCTTAACATGTAACATAAGTTCACATGCAACCAACTAAAAATAAAATACACCATACAGCTAATAAGACTTTGATTAGTCCATTCTATGGGGTGGAGGAATACTTTCCATAGGTGTGTTGCTAAGAAACATATGAAGATATGCTTTGTCCTGCTGGTCATATATGGATTTTGTCCTTTATTGTAAATTTCCATTGATATATCTTGTCTTACAATGGTTTTTGTCACATGGAAACTTCCTTAGATGGATTTTTACTGTGAATTACTGACAACTCTCATTCTTTCTCTGTAACAATTAAAATTTGATTATTAACTTTTTATTGATGTAAAATATATTTGCAGAAAGTGAACATATAAGTATATAACTCAATTAATTCCACAAACTGAACACACCCATGTAGTCCATAGTCAAATTACAAAATGAAATATTACCAGTGCCTTGGAAGATCCCTTTTTGCCACTTCCAGTCATGCAAGACCTGCTTTATAGAACTGGAATTAGTGTACAGGATGCATGCTTTATATAATTGGACTTATTACACAGATGCATGCTTTACAGAATTGGAATTTGTGCACAGGATGTATTGTGTATCTAGCTTCTCTTCATCAACATTCTATATTCAAGATTCATTCATGTTGTTGCCTGTGGTTGTAGTTCATCTTTATTGCTCAATAGTATTGCGCTGTGTGAATATGCAATTATTAATTTATCCTACTTTTGTTGGATTTTTGGGTGGTTTCCAATGTGTCTATTATGAAGACTGCTGACAAAAACATTCCAATGCATTTTTATATTGAACACATGTACATATTTCTCTTTGATTGCTAAGTCAGAGCATATGCATATCAACCTGTACCTTTTAAGTACAGAGTTGAGTTTTTCTAATTACTTAACATTCACAATGTGTGTATCTGCTACGCCCATTTGTGCAGATCTTGAGACTATCCCCAGTTCTCCAATGAAGACTCATAGGTGACAGCAAAAGATCCCATTACCTTGGCAATGGTGCTTCTGAGTGATATACATTCAGACCGACCACTCACTACCGATTTTCAGATTGCATATCAGCATTTAACATTTTTGGTTCCTAGTTTTTCAGGTGTTCTTTATCCCCATGGTCTCCAGCATGTGCTCAACAAGA
This sequence comes from Myotis lucifugus, assembly GCF_000147115.1. Lineage (NCBI taxonomy): Eukaryota > Metazoa > Chordata > Mammalia > Chiroptera > Vespertilionidae > Myotis > Myotis lucifugus. The sequence continues at coordinate 389,174 of NW_005871168.1, read as the reverse complement.
AAAAAGCCTCCCTTTGATTTAGAAATCAGGTTAATACAACTTCCTGTCTTATATTATCAATTATCTCTTTAGATAATAGTCAGATGGAATTTTGCTGGGTAGCTATTTCATGCTAATAAATTGTTGGTCACAGATTTATACATAATCTTTACTTCAATCTTCACTCACTAATCTTATAGTCATCTGAGCATCACCTCTTTTATTGAGAAAAATAAGTCAGAGAGGATAGCATTTTTTAAGGCACACTGTTAATTAAATATTAGGGGTCATTTTACTTGAAGAAAATAAACATTAGTAAGCAGCAGGAGATGAATAATGGGAAAAACTAAGTCTAAAAACCAGAAATATTAATAAAAATAATTTTAAATCTAAACAAGAACTTCTAAAATTTATTAGTAGTTACAAATAAAGGGTAGATTTTACTCTTCAATTATACAAAAATGTTAATCATTTGCATATAGAATTCATCATCCTATATAATAAAGCAGTAATATTCAAATTGACCATTGTGCCCTCACACAAGATGGCCGCCCACATGTGGGCACAAGATGGCCAGCAGGGAAGGGCAATTGTGGGCAATCAGGCCAGTAGGGGAGGGCAGTTGGGGGGGACCAGGCCTGCAGGGGAGGGCAGTTGGGTGGGACCAGGCCTAAAGGAGAGGGCAGTTGGGGGTGATCGGGTTGGCAGAAGAGCAGTTAGGCATTGATCATGCTGGCAGAGGAGTGATTAGGGGGTGATCAGGCTGGCAGGCAGAAGCGGTGAGGGGCAATCAGACAGACAGGTGGGTGAGCAGTTGGGAGCCAGCAGTCCCGGATTGTGAGAGAGATGTCAAACTCCCAGTTTAGTGGGATTGGGCCTAAACCAGAAGTCGGACATTCCCTGAGGGGTCCCAGATTGGAGAGTGTGCAGGCTAGGCAGAGAGATACCCCCCCTCCAGTGCACGAATTTCATGCACTGGGCCTCTAGTTATTTAAATAATTTAATAAAGTATTTGGTTTTACAAAATTAAGGAAAGTCCAACAAATTATTAAATGGGTATAAATACTCTTTAATTAAATTGGTATCTATGTCAAATCTTATTTACCAAATTTCAATGTTCATTTATCATATCCAATTAAAAAACAAAACAATCTATGACAGTGCTATGATCTGATTATGTTCCCCCAAAATCCATATTTTTCAACTCTTAACCCCCAAAGGTGATGGTATTAGTAGGTGTTGCTTTTGGAGGTTATTAAGTTATGAAAGTAGAGCCCATTTGAATGAGATTGTGTCCTTATAAAAGGCCTCAGAGAACTCCCTCGCTACTTCTGCCACATAAAGATACAATGAGAAGCCTGTGACTCAGAAGAGGGCCCTCATCCAACCATGCCAGCTTCATAGCCTTAGACGTCCAAACTCTATAACTATGAGCAATAAATGTTTGTTGTTTATAAGCTACCCAGCCTGTGGTATTCTGTCATAGCAACATGAACAGACTAAGATAAACAGTTATGTTCCTCTGGATATGTGCTAAATATTTTAGATCTGGCCAAATCTAAGCCAAAATATGTATCTTTTTTTTAGATGTAAACATATATTAAGAGTCTTAAAAATTACTCAATGTTTTCAGCTATTGTGGAAAAGATTATTATTGACTCATTTTACTTGCTATTCTTTATATTTTGAGGATATGGTCAAGAAATATGTTAAGCTCAACAAATATAAATAAAGCTATGTCCAATTTATCAGATATCCCATTGGTATATTTTTAAATATATGTATGTTTTTATTAATTTCAGAGAGGAAGGAAGAGGGGGAGAGAGATAGAAACATCAATGATGAGAATCATGAATCTGCTGTCTTCTACATGCCCCTCACTGGGGATTGAGCCCAGTACATGGGCATGTGCCCTGACCTGGAATCAAACCTTTATCTCCCAATCACTGAGCCACACCGGCCCAGCACCATCTGTATATTTTATGAGATCAATATACTCTTTCCTATTGCTATTGATAATATTACACAGAAGGTCATCAGTGTGGAAAGCCCCAGGTGCCCAGCAATGGACATTCATTGTAGGGTGGTACCTTGCCCCTAGGGTGACTTTCCCTCCCCTAGCATATCATTGGTCATATGATTTGGACTCCCTGACCTTTCCTCCTTAGAGATAACATCTAGGCCTCAGTTGCATTTTGGCTCCAGGCCTAGATAATCAATATTATCTAGGCTGCCATCAGGACCAGCTCCATTGAATAATGACCCCTGCCCTGGCACCGACCAATTAGTGGAGATCACAACCCTGAAAGAACACACCTGGAAAGTTGCTGAATATTCTATTAAGATTTTTCCTTGGGACCTCCCCTAAAATCTCTGCCCTTAAAACCCTTCAGATGGAGGACTCAGCGCGCTCTCCCTTCCAGGAGCATGACCATCCCTTTCCCTTTCTCTTTTCCTTTTCCTTCCCCTTTACGTGCCCCTTCTCCCACCCTGCACCATCAGCTTCCCCACTCCCAAGCTCCAAGGGCTCTTCCTTTACCTCCATAACTCATTTCCTAAGCTCATTTCTTGTAGAAAATTATTCAACCTCTGTGATTTATCAAATAAATGAGTATATTTGCTTCTCAAAAATAATTGTATAGCCCTAGCTGGTTTGGCTCAGTGGATAGAGCATCAGCCTGTGGACTAAAGGGTCCCAGGTTTGATTCCAATCAAGGGCATATGCCTGTGTTGCAGGATCGATCCCCAGTAGGGGGTGTGCAGGAGGCAGCTGATCAAAGATTTTCTCTCATCATTGATGTTTCTATCTCTCTCTCCCTCTCCCTTTCTCTCTGAAATCAATAAAAATATATTTAAAAAATAATTGTATAATATGGAAATGGAAAACACACTAAACTTTTCAAGAAGTCATTTTTGAAATTAAACTCAAAGAATTAAAAAGTATTGCAAATATTTACATAACAGAGTAATTGTTCCCACTGTAAAGTTTAAAACATCCCTTTGCCAAATTTACATTTAAATTAGTATATGGGATTACTGGAGAAAGCAATAGAATTTGAAAATTAAATTATTTGTTGATGCCAACAGTACTTTGACTAATTTTTAGTAAGTTTTTTTATTAATGGATTTAAATCTCAATAATATTATCACTACTTCAAAGTATAGCTACTCTCAATTCCTCAAAAGCATCCACCATTCAAAGTACTGGGTATGTAACATTTTCTCTTACTATATTGATAATAATTTCAACAATATATATGATTTCCCTTTCCGATTGCCTTTAAACCAAAAATAATATTTTATCTGAATCTATTATTTCTTCCTTCCACATACTTTTATATCTATTTTCACCCACTGAATTCTGCATTAACTAAGTGAACTTATCTCCTATGTTTAACCATGTTTACAGCCCTTCTTTCACCCTCTATATTCTGCATTCACCAATAACTTCATATTTTACAATAATAACGAGCTCACAATGACCAATCCTGATGGCTTTTCAGTTCTACCAACTATTGAGTACACATTGCTCTTTTCCCTCACTTTCTCCTTTAAAACAATGTCTCCTCTCTTCTGCACTTGCCTCCTGGTACACTACCATATTACCTCTATTTTCTCCTCCCCCCCCTTACTTTACACACAGCCCACACTCACCATCTTTACTGGTTTCCCCTTTACCACTTTTTTCTCTAAACTGGAGCACTTCCACTTAATCTTCTGCCTTTAGATTTTCTCCTTTCTTTCATCTCTGAAATCTCAAATGTTATTTATATGTAATGACTCAGATACCACTCTATCTAGAACTTTGTATCAGTGCTTCCATTCTGCTGCATAGCTATTTTTATTTCCCTGTCCTGCTTTCCTGCTTTCACTTTTTAAAACAGCCTAAATAGAGCATAACATTCTCTATATAAAATTAGTATTCCTTCTTACTCTCCTGTTTTTTAAAATTTTCACAAATTTCCAAGATATCATTTTGACTACTGCTTTCCCCTTACATTTATATTTAGGTTATAGGTTCTACCAGTTTCTTTTTTTATAAGGGCTCTCTCCTCTCCTCTCTTCCCCTCCCCTCCCCTCCCCTCCTCTTCTTCTCTCTCTCTCTCTCTCTCTCTCTTTCTCTCTCTCTCTCTCTTTCCCCATCACCATTCTTTCCTTTTCTAGTTCCTTGGATTGTGTAGTCCAATCTCTATTTCCAGTTGTTCATTACACAAACACTTACCATATTGCTTATTTCCCAGAGCCCCAGTTCTATTCTTTACACTCTGACTCCAGGATGGCCCTAGGCCTTAATCACCAAATCCCTTGAGAATCTGTCCAAGATCAACTTTTCTAGACTCACCAAATAGCAAACAAAGACATGTCTGTCATCACAAGTGGCCTCACTCAACACAACCCTGTTTGAACAACCCCCATATTTTCATGCTTTGCATGAACCCTATCTCTGCATGTAAATATCTTTGCTCTCAATTTTACTGTGAATCATCATAGGGCCCAAGATATATCATTCAATGCAAATTCATCTTTACTGAGCTACTCTAGCTCTTATTTAATTGTACACTTATATAACTCTTTTAGGGGCAGCTTTATGTTGTTATTCATATACTAGAAAGAGAATACTATCTTTACTGTATATCTATGCTTCTTTTTATTGGAAGAGTAGTTATCATTATATTTAAACATTTTTAGATTCAAATATTTTGATGATTGTAAACTTAATGAATTTTTACACTTTATGAAGGTAAAATAATTATTTTGGATATAATATTCATTGAGTAATTATAACACTAATCGCCCTTTTAACCTCTATACATAGTTTACCTCATTTAATCCTCATGTAATGTAAATGCTAATTAATTACCATTTTATAGATGAAGAACCTAAGGCTCTAAAAAGCTAAAGTACTTACTCAAGTTCACACAGTTAGGAAGAGATGGGGGCAAGATTTATACGAGGTAGCCAGGCTTGAGAGACTACTCTGATAAACACTTGAATTATAATATATTAAAATAATAATAATTAATATTGGTTTATTATTATTACTATTATGTAATTGCCCATAGACCCATCAATGTGGGATAATATTTATATATCACTTTGCTCTTCTATTTTTCCTATTCATGTATTTTATTCTATTTTTTTATTCCTTTTTTATTTAAAACAAAGTTGACCATTCTAAGTACAATTTTGCATCTTGCTTTTTGGTTTTACAATTTTTATATCTATCTATATATACATGTATATGATAATTGAATTTAAGATAATTTTTCCTTGATTTTTGAAAATATAGGTGTGTTCAATGATATAGTACTTGTAAAGTACTTGGAATAGTGGCTGGAACAGAATGAGGATTTTCTAAAGCAATAAAATACTTCTTGTTGTTGTTTTTAAATTTTTTTTTTATTGACAGTATTACAGATGTCCCTAATTTTCTCTCATTTGCCCCCCTCCACCTGGCCCCTGCCCTACCACAGGCCTCACTGCACTACTGTCTGTGTCTATGGGCTATGCATATATGTTCTTTTGTTAATCTCTTCCCACCTCCTGCTTCACTGCCCCCCCCTTCCCTCTGAGATCTGTCAGTCTGTTCCATGGTCTCATGTCTCTGTACCTATTTTGTTTGTCAGTTTATTTTGTTCATTAGATTACACATATTAGTGATATCTGTGGATTTGTCTTTCTCTGACTGGCTTATTTTGCTTAACATAATATTCTCCATGTCCATCCACACTATCGAAGAGGTCCTTCTTTTTAACAGCCACATAGTATTCCATTGCATAAATGTACCACAGCTTTTTTATCCCCTCATCTGCTGATGAACCATAAGGTTGTTTCCAAATTTTGGCTATTGTAAATAATGCTGCTATAAGCATATATGCTTTCTGATTTCTGTTTCAGGATTCTGTCTCCAAGGGCAAGGGAAACTCATGAAAAGATAAACAAATGGGACCACATCAAGCTAAAAAGCTTTTACACAGTAAACAAACAAACAAACAAAAAAAACATTGACAAAATGAAAAGAGAACCCATGGTATGGGAGAATATATTTGCCAATGATACATCCAATAAGGGATTAATTTCTAAAATATATAAACAACTTATAAAACTGAATGCCAGGAAGACAAATAATCCAATTTAAAAATGGGCAAAGGACTTAAATAGACATTTCTCCAATGAGGACACACAGATGGCCAATAGACTTGAAAAAAATGTTTAAAGTAACTAATCATCAGGGAGATGCAAATCAAAACTACAATGAGGTTATCACCTCATACCTGCCAGAATGTTTATCATCAATAAATAATTAAGTAACAAACTCTGCTGAGGATGTGAAGAAAAGGAAAACCTTGTGCACTGTTGGTGGGAATGCAGAATACATTTTTTTTAAAAACTTTGAGTTGTGTCTTCTAGTCAGAACACTTAAAATTTGATTATCCTATGGAACTTGTTTTATATACAAAGTCATATCCTCTCATTTGTCTTTCTTTCATCTGTCATTAGATTGTAGATAGAATGAACAATGTCAGCGCTGCAGGAGTCACACCTATGGTCTATCACAGCTAGTGCCAGACAGACTTAGAGAGTCTTGAGTTGTTTGTCCACATCAGTGTTTCTCCACCTCAAGTGCAATGAAGTTACCTGGAGGACTTGCTATAAGAGGTTGCTAAGACCTATTTCCTGAGTGTTTGATTTTGTAGATTTGGAGAAGCATCCAAGAATTTTTGTCTCAATGTGACACTGATGGTATTGGTCTAGGTACCACACTTTGAATACCACTGGTCTACAAAATTTAATTGAAGAAAAATTATAATGGACTCTGAGTATCTCTTTAATGCAAGTTTCTCTCCAGGTAATCCCTAACATACTGACATGGGGTTTCATTTCTATAGAATTTTCTTATAAGAGTAACAAATCAAACTGGTATTACAAATACAACTTGTTTTCCTCTCAAGAGGCCTTTCGTTTTCAGGCATTTGCTTGTTTGTTTTCTTTACTTTCGCTCAACATGATGTCCAGGGTTCCTGCCCCACCACTACTCACTATTGTTCCCTTCACTGAAACATAGTTATGGTCAAAGGCCAAAAAGCATTTCCAGACTCCACACTCACCCCAGAATACTTTTTAATTGTGGGACTCCTATAACAATCTGGTACACCACGTGTGTGGTACTGCACTTAGCACATTTGCTTTTTATTGATCATTTCTATACATATTTTATAACTCTCCTACAAATGCCTAAATGTGTCTGAATCATTTTTTTCTAAGACATCTTACTCAAAATAGCCTTTTGATAAGCATTTATTCAATAAGCTTGTATTGGTCCCACAGGGGACTAGGGAAAAGGAACACAGAGCTGACTTAGCACCATTATCCATTTCTATGAGGGAAATAAATCACATAAAATCGTGCCAGAAATATCATTTTTATATGAACAAAACTATTTTCCTTAATTTGCACTGCCATAAGCCTTGCTTTCAAAACATAAGCAATAGAAAAATAACAGAAATGTTTATTTCAGGATGCTATCTTCTATTGTGTACTCTGAACAAGTATGACTTTTCAATGTTATTTTTTTTCTAATTAGTAGCTGACTGAAGGATTTCTATTCTTATATGTATCAATCTCTTTGTGAATGCATCTTCTATTAAACTTAATCTCTAAAACTTTACAAGAAAATATTAGCACATCAGTGCATGCATGCTGTATTTCTCCATGATTTGTTCAAAGTGCTTGAAATTTTCCAAAGTTGGACAAGGTAGATTTATGAAATTAATTCAAATTTTTATTTCAAGACAGCTAAATTTTAGACATTTTTATTAACCTAGCTTGTTAAGTAACTATATGCTACAATAACATTTATAAAGTTATGCAGTTTTCTCACAAAAATTTGACAAAGTAGGGTGAGTTCAACTATTCATTCTTTAAAAATGAAGAAAATGAGAAAAAGAAATTGTTTGTCTAAGGCAGGGGTGGGGATGGTCTGGCCCGCACGCCATATAAGGCCCTAGAAATCATTTTGTCTGCCCCTGCCAAGGAATTAGGGGTAGTTAATTAAATGTTTGGCCCATTAAAGCAGGCTAATTTTTAAGTTGATAATTTTGTATGGCCCACATATGATGTTATTAATATCCAAATGGCCCTTGGCAGGAAAAAGGTTACCCACCCCTGGAAGGTTTACCACCAGCTACTGAACAGTTATTCGGGCAGTTATTATTCCGCTTCAAGCTCTTCATTTGCTCCAAGTTTGTGGTAGCTTTTTCTCACTCAAATATTATAAAAAGAACTATGTTGACTTCTTAAGATGGTGTTCAACAGTCTCTAATTGAGATGACAGTTTATTATTATATTTTGATGTACAACACAATTGTGTTTTTTTTTTTAAATTTAGGCTTATGATCCAATCAAAATGATCTCACCAGAAAATTCTTACAAGTTTTTCCCCCCTCTAAACCCCAAAATCTAAGTATGTATATTATACTGCATTATCTAGTGATCAAAATCACATCGAATTTTTCATGTGCTAAGCATTAGAAATATAAGGATTCTTTGACTGAAAGAGTAAATTTTTTTTTCATCTCAAGCAGACATCTTAAATATCCTTCAATAAAAGTTTTTTAATTTATTGTCAAAGTTGCTTGTGGAATGAAATTCAATGGACATAAAAATATTTCAGTCAAAGATTTTAATTATGATAGAGTATTCAAAAATAAATTATATATTAAGGTTAATTTCATATCCATAAGAATAGCTGTAATTTCTAAAAGGCATATTTGATGAAAACATGCAACAAGATATGAGACAGGCTTTAGGTCTTTAAATGCTAAGAGAATAATGAAAAGTAAAATTGGCCTTACATTTCATATGTTATTAGACATGTTTTCCTCCAGAATTGGCATTTCAGATGAAAAGAATGTGTGCTTTAACCTTGGAAATAAATAATGGATTTACTTATTTGATTAGATTGCACAGTGAATTTAATAAAGATAATATAGTACCTTCTAATGTAATATAAACTCAATTTTATACTTACAAACAGCTTTAAGACACAATTTATAAGAAACATTCTTTAGAAAATTGTCTTTTCTTCCCCCAGAAATGATTCAAATAGACCACATATAATGTTTGGAATGCTTCATTTCAGCTAGATATGACACTCTGTTGGCATGTCTTCTACATTATAAAAAATGTAGGGAAGTAAAATCTTATCATAAAAATGCTGGGTATCCTCAAAGAAAAAAAAAATGAGTTGCAGGTTTTTATTGAACCTAACAAATGCTTCTTAGCATTTATTATGTGTCCAGAATATCCAAATGCATCAAGAATGGCTTATGTAGCAAGATAGACTTTGTTTTTATTCTTGCCAACCATCTTTTTGATTGATATGCCTTTTAAAAGTAGAGTTTTGAGTGAGAAAGAAAATACAGAATACTTAGAGAATAAATAACAAGGTAATTTAACCAAACCTAGGTGGCCTCCAAGAGCTGCCTGAGAGAGGAGCATCTGCACTTATACTTGAACGAGGAGCTACTTCATAGGAAATGGGGAGAGAACCGAGAACAGTCCCTGTGAAGAGTGGTAGTAAAGGGCTGTCTCTGAGAGGAGATGCTTGGCACAGATTCATGGAATTTGACAATTTTTCTTGACTATCTGGTGGTTAAAGTCATGGGAATAAAGATATTTTAGGCAGAGTGCATAAATTAAGCCCTAATGAAGACTCAACATTTGGTGTAGGGAATAGGAAGAGGAAGAAATAAGATCAGCATGGAAAAGGGGCTGAGAAAGCATGGTCAGTCAGGGAAAACAAATGCTAAGAGACTGTGGGCATTCGGGAGTATTTCTAGATGAGGGGTGTGGTCAAAGTAGTCCAGAGCTGCAGAAGTGTATGTAAAATATAGAATGATGAGTGCCATCCTTCAACAATACTAATGTTACTGAAGGCCTAGGGAGGGCAGTTTCTGTGGCATGCTTCAAGGATTGAGGAGTCCAGGAAAGGGAATCAGATGGAAGTCCTTTAATGGGTGGTAAGAAAGTGAAGAAAAGACAGGACAGACAAACTAGGTCCCAAACACATGAAAAAAAACCAAAGTGAGATAGAAATAAAATGGATTTAGACCCCTCCATTCACTCACTGTTTGTTTCTCACATAGTTAACTTATTCAGTTGTAAAATGTTGGTAATAGACACAATTTCAAAGTTTATTGCAAAAATTTATAAAATAATATAGGGAAAATAATAGTACAATTCATGAATAGTGGTAACATTAAATGCATTAGAAAATTCTGGTTGATATTATGATTAATATATTATTATCAACTTCTAATATTGAGGATAGGGAGAGAAAACAAAGAATGGCTTTTGTTTTGTTGATTAAAATAGGAGGGATTTACAATTGTTTTAATATTATGAGACTAGGAATGATGAAGATAGAAAAGAGAAAGATAATCTATGAAGCGGATGAGTACAATAATAAAATCTGCAGTGTTGACAGTCAAATTATCAAAGGGTTTGGCTTAAATATGTTACTGTTTCAACATATGAAATAAAAACAGAGCAATGAATATTGATTCCAGTATTTATTGTCCCAATTGATTGCTTTTCTGATCATGCATGTATCACACTGGTCATCATTTAAAAAACAACACTACTGTGTATTTCTTGCATATATGAAAATATTGCATGAGATTTATATTTGAAGTTTATTTGTCCAAGATTCTGGCTATCTCTTGAATTTAAAAAAAGTTAAATTGTTTAACATGTTCTAACTGAGTACGTACTGCATGCCAGAAACACTTCTGGGTGCTGGAGGTACTTCAAGTCAAGATTACTTCAAGGCAATTATGGGATCTTAAATACTGTTTTCATTAATACTCACCTCCAATCTCTCTTGAAAATTGACATTTTAAAGTGATTTTTAAAAATCTGTCATGCTGCTTGCATTATCTCTAATAATTTATTTAGAGAGTCTAAAAATATCCTTGCTTTTTAATGCATGGTAACTAAGATAATGGAAAATGCAAGATTACTCCATGCACTTTTAATTATATTACTTCTACTTGGGCACTTTTTTGCCTTTAGAACAAATTATTATGATGAATATGTATGCAACTTGCATAGTAAGAAGCACAATATCTGATAAATCTGAGTGTCATGTATTCATTTTAAATTCTAGGTGTTATTTTTATTATTGTAGTTGCTGTAGTATCCTTTTTTGGACTGGTATATACATATTATTATCCAAAAGACACCTAGAATTATTTAAAAAGATAGGTCACTTAGCCTATGTAATTTTAAAAATTGACTTTCATACTTCTAGTAGTCAAGTCAAAATATCTGAACAGAATTCACTTAGATACAAAGGAAAGCTCTGCAAGTAACTGAGATTTTTCTCGAGATTGGCATATAGACAATTCTAAAAAAAGTCTAGTTTAAGAACTATCTCAAGCTGGCAGTGTATATTGGCATGTGCCTCATCCTGCTGACAGTCATTTCATTTTGAGATCTATACAGAAAAGAGGGAAAAAGGAAAGTTTAATATGTTCCAAGTTTAAATAATATTGTTGCATTCCTTTGAAGAAAAGTTAGGACATTATTTTAGAGTAAAATTGTAGTTATAATTTTCTCCCTTTTTTCCACCTACTCAACAGACAAACAATACAGCATATGAACACACACACACACACACACACACACACACACACACACCATAGAAATAAAACTCAATGATAGTGAATAATATGTGGATAAAAATCATCTGCAGAAATATGTGGTCTGTCAAATGAACTGTGTGCCTGATAATATCTAACTCCCAAAACTCAAGAAGATAAGGAGGTAAAAGTTACTAGATAGGAAAATGTTGATTTCTTTATTTTTCGTCAACAGAAAGTGTGAAGTAGAAAACTGTTTTCTAATAAAGCTGTTTTTATCATTTGTTATGTGCTTTACATTTTAAATAAATTATCTCATATAAGCAGAACATTATACACTGATGTTTCTATGTCTATTTTTTATATGAAAAAAACCCACAATGCTTTAAGACTTAATTTCATTTATTCCATATTGGGTAGTAGTTGAGGTATGGTTCAAATCCAGACATGTCAGTTACACAAACTATATCCCATCAATTATGCAGCCACTGCCTTTCAACTACAGATAAATACTATAAAGGCTGAATGGAAGTCCAATAACATAATCTAGCATTAACTTAAAAAAAAATGCTGCCCACAAACATTTATTTTACAACCTTTAGTCTATCATTATTTTGACTGATACTGTGACATATGAGGATCATGCACAAATTAGTTAATTATGCATTCATATTTTTTTTTTGCATGTGAGGCATTTTTTCAAAAACAATTCTTTAGGTAAAGTGCTAATGAGAAGCTATTTTGTCTTCTTGAAATAACATCTTATGATTTTACCTAGTCAATTTCAACCATAGTCTCTCTATCTTAATAGGATTACTTAACTGCCCAGTCATAGAATGAATGGGTGACTGATTGTTAAGGTGACTAATTAAACTCCTGTCTCTATAATAGCAAAGTTAAGATGGACAGATTTGTGAGCTCATGGAGAAATAATTAAGATTCTGCACTTTAAAGAGCAACAAAATATGAGGACATAAATACGAACATTATTATACTACAATATTTCAAGATAGACTCACTTTATTATTTCTATGACAAAAGGTAGAGCATTAGAGTCTTCTTAAAAGTATCATTTAACCCTGGAGAATAAGATACTTAACATACTTCTTTAATTTCTTGATTCTTTGTTCAGTTTTCAGAAGCATGCAGAAGAAACAGTTTGAAAGGTATGGGTCGGGGAATAAAAACATGTCCATGTGGAAACAACATGATTTTAACAGTTTGGACTTTAGAATGTAAAAGAATATATTTATAACTGGACTAAAGCTTGGGATAAAATTTTCAACTGCTTAATGTTATGCCCAGATTTCAGGATCCCCAAGAAACCAACAGGGAGCCAGCAGTCCGATGCAAAAGCATAAGGATCTGTATTTCAAGCTAGCTTGAGCTCCCCATCCACCAGACTCGCCGACACAATGGCAGGCCAAGTGGCTGAGAGAGCGAACCCCCACGTAGAGACGGGCTTTATGGGGGGGGTTGGAGTAAGGGGAGGAGAAAGGACTGTGCTCTGCCACCTGGGTGTGGCTAGCAGAGTAGGACGCAGCCCCTACCCTGGGGCAAGATGAAGGACCTAGCCCTCGCCCTTTCACTTAAGATGAGCAAAGAGTAAGGCATGCTGACCAGGTAAGTGTAGATGAAAAATAAGTTAACAACTGAATAGAAGTATGTCTTCATATAATCCCTAGTTGGAAGACATATATACTTATAATGAAATATTTAGAAATGTGATTTAATAATGGAAATATATATGTATAAAGTGGAAACAAAAATATAAACCTTGATCTTACATGTATAATAAAATTTAGTAAAGTGCAACACGATGGTGATGTTTTTGTGAACCATCATCAAAATGATCAGGAGATTCAAGAATAATACAAAAAATATGCTCACTTTCTCTGTTGTTCTTTGTGAAGATATGTGTTCTTTTATTTCAGTTTCCGGACAAATGTGTTACTTAAACTGGGAGGACTGTGTTTTTTCTCTGTGGTTAAGATATTTTCACATTTGGAAGACAATCACCACAGAATTATGGGAGTGGGGGGAATCTACACTATAAAGAACAAAGAGAAAAATATTTGGAAGTGAAAGGAGTTTTGGGGGGTAAAATAGGAATTTTGGGGGGTTGCAATAGGCAGATTTAGGAAATTTTAAAAATTAAGAGGTCCATGGGAAAAACACAGGGCTACAGAGTTGCAAAAGGATATATTTCCATAAGACAAGGGAGCTGGGAGCAGTTACATTTCCATAAGATAAGGGAGCTGGGAATAGCAAAAGGTACACATTTACAGATAAAGGGAAGGAGGAAGAAAGCCCAGAGGGGAATAGGGAAACAATAAGGAAGGAGGGGAGGAGACCCTCACCCTGTTCCAGGTGAGGTTTAACCTTTGAGCTCAAGAGTTGCTATAGTGACCAAATCAAACAGGGATAGTGACCAATCAGAGAGGATATCAAGGCACATAGAACTGCAGCCTTTATAAAACATAGAAAAAAGGAACTCGGTAAAATTCTTTCCCCCTCCCCAGGTAGAAGTCTGTGCTGTGGGACTCTTTCCCCCTCCCCACACTGGAGTCTGTACTTGTTCCTCAATAAATTTCCACCTTTGCTATACCATCTTCCATCTGTGGCTTCATTCTTCCACTCTGACGGACAAAGAGCCTGGGAAAAGCCATCCTGCCCAGGGAACATCGCACATTCCAGTCCAAAATTCCCCGTATGAGAAGGAAGCTCATAGAAATATAGCATATTTAGAGATCAAACATTTCAGTGGCAATTCAGCTCAATTATTGCGCATGCAAAGAAACAAGGATTTATGGAGGGTTTATGTATTATCCATAATTAAACCTGGACCTAGAACCTAGGCTTGGTTATATTCTTTCTGTCGATCATGTCTTATCCCCCTTATTTAAAAATGTGTTGTTTTTCCCTTTCCTGTGAGTCCTACACTGGTTACAATGTCAGTAAAATAGATGGAACAGAACACTCGCATTTTTTCTTTTAGCACTGTGGATACAGCCGACCCCCAAAGCTGCCCTCTTTCCCTTCTCAGTGCTCCTCATTCCCTGACAAACCATCAGCAAACTCCTAATCATCCTTCACTCCTCTACATTTTTTTTCCCTCAGAGTGCAACATTTTCCTTCATGAGCATATATTCTGCTTGTATTTATAGTTTTATTTTGGGGCTTTATTATCCATCTCTCCTACTAAAGTGTAAGCTCCCCAAATGCAAGTATCTGGTCTGAAATGTTGAAAACGTGCTTTAAAGAGTGTTGGTCTAAAATTCTGCACCAGAGGTGCAAAACGTGGCTGATATTGCAGCATTTCCACTGTGCTTATCATCCCTAGTTCTCTGGTTTTATAGAACAAACTGGCAAGTTTAATTGGTGAAACGTGTTGAGTCTTTTCATCTGCCTTGGCCTAAAGCCCTGCCCTTTGCATTGCTTAACCTGAGAACTATCCCTTTGGTAAAATCATTACCGAAGACCTATGAGACTAGATCAGGAAATGCGTAAACCTGACTTATTAAGGAGACCTTATCACTTACTGCAAAGAACTTACGAAGGGTCTGGAAATTAATGCAAGCTCATACAGCACTCTTTCCACAGCAAGCTCCTGGGAGAGAAAGACAGCTAACACCATGGCCTACAACTGGGAGATACAGTCTGTTAAAAAAGACATCTGCATAAGACTCCCTCCAGCCTTCCTGGAAGGGACCATGCTAGATATTGTTAACTAATTCCTGACTTGAAAAATTAATTCATCAATTTCTATTTTTTCATTTAAAAAGGCTCCCACACTTGCACCTCATTTGCCTACAAACCTCAAATGAAAATTATCCACAGCAGAGAACCTTCAGACAAAGAGCAGGTGGCACTGGGGCACTCAAAGTAGATGGCTTTTCCCAGCAACTGGGGCTGGGCCAGTAAAGTCACCTCCCTGCAACCCCACATCGAGGTATGTCAGTCTGTTCCATGCCTCCCTGCTTCGGGTCTTATTTTGTTGGTCAATTCATTTTGTTCATTAGATTCCACAAATACGTGAGATCATGGATGGACCTGGAAAATATTACGCGAAGTGAAATAAGCCAAACTGAGAACGACAACCTCAACCTCCTGATGACAAGCTGGTAACTTTTTCTATGTTTTGGATTGTCTGTTGTGACTACTGAATGTATGAATGAGATCCTGGGCTTGGACAGGGAACTAAATTACATCATATAAGAATCACATTGGAAATATAGGATTTGTGGCAATGAGGTACTAAAATTGGTTTACAGTCTAATTTCTAAATTAAACTGTTTATGTTCAGAAATATGGTGTCACCTTTTCTATCTCAGTTGCACTCTAACAGGATGACACATGCAAGTCATTAATGTGACAATTTTTATTCTTTTTATCTTGAAAATTTTATATAAATTAAAATTCTTGTATTCTTAATAAGAAATACTCTCCTCAGTGATTACAGATGTGGAGGTGGACAAATCTGTGATTTAAACAGGTGATTAAAAAGTTAAGCTGAAATTCCCTTTGTGTGGTCCATAAACTGAACAAGATTATATATAGCAATTTAATGAGAAAGAGAGGCAGAATATTAAGCTCAGCATGAAAGTTTAGCTAGCAATCCAGGATGGATAAGGGAGGGCAGGAAGATGGGCAAAGATCAAATGAATCATTTCAAGTTGTTCTCCAAAGATGGGACAAAAGTCCCTTTCACCAATCTTTTTTCAAATATACTTTCTGGAACACATCCTATATAATAAAGAGGTAATATGCAAAATGGTCATCACACCCTCGCACAAGATGGTCACCCCCATGTGGTCACAAGATGGCCACCTCAGGCAGTCGGACATCCCTCTCACAATCTGGGACTGCTGGCTCCCAACCGCTCACCTGCCTGCCTGCCTGATTGCCTCTAACTGCTCTGCCTGCCAGCCTGATCACCCCTTAACCACTCTCCTGTCAGCCTGATTGATGCCTAACTGCTTCCCTGCCAGCCCGGTAGCCCCCAACTACCCTCCCCTACCAGCCTGATGGCCCCCAACTGCCATGCCCTAACTGGGTACAGGGAGCGAACCTGCAATTGAGGTATGTGCTCTTAACTGGGAATTGTACCTGAGACCTTTTGATGTGCATGCTGACTCTCTAACCATGAACACTGGCCAGGGCTGTAGATACACTTTCTGATGATGTTTCTATTTTGCATACGATGTTACATAGCTTTTCTCTAATGCTATCGAAGAAAGTAAGAAATTGCATATAAACTACAAACTCCATTCTCAACAGTATTGACAGTGATATTGACAGAAATACTAACTGTATTGGAGAAGAGTTTAATTAGATAATAGAAATCAAATTTGTATTTCCTTAAAAGTCAGAAGGCTTTACTTCTAATAACTTAGTAGCTTATAATCATAAAATAAAATCACTCAATGGCATGGACTTTAAGGTGGACACTTAAGTAGGAAAACTTTCTGTTTAAGAGTATATGCAAAACAAAACAGAAGCTAACTCAGAAGCAGAGAGCAAATTGGTGATTGCCAGAGGGGAAGTAGGCAGGGGAGGGGTAAAATAGGGGAAGTGGATTATTGAAGTACAAATTTCCAGTTATAAAATAAGTCATGGGGATGTAGTGTAAAGTATAGACAACAGATTCAATACCATAATAACTATGTGTGGAGACAGATGGGTACTAAACACTGTGGTGATCACCTTTTAAGGCATATAAATGTTGGTTTTTTAAAAAATATATTTTTATTGATGTCAGAGAGGAAGGGAAAGGGAGAAAGAGATAGAAACATCAGTGATGATAGAGAGAATCATTAATCAACTGCCTCCTGCATGCCCCACACTGGGGATGGAGCACACAACCTGGGCATGAGCCCTAACCAGGAATCGAACCGTGACCTCCTGGTTCATAGGTCGATGCTAACCACTGAGTAAGGCTGGCCGGACAGGCATATAAATGTTGTGTCACTATGTTGTACACCTAAAACTATTATTATTTTAATAAAAAATAAATTAATTTTTTTAAAAGTATATGCAGTAAATTATGTGAAGAGCTTCACATAAACATTCATACAAAAATTATCTTTGTACAATTCATTAAATCATTAAAATATAAATTAGGGGCAAAATTATTACAGCTAGGTTTTTCTTTTCTTCTGAACATGCATCTTATAAACTGGTAAGGTTATTAGGGTAATAATTTCAAAAACAGAAACAAAGAAGCTAAATTTAAAATGTTATATGTGTGTTAATTATTATTTGTAATTCTAACTTAAATATGCTTCATTTAAAAATATTTTAGTGAAAATGCACTCATTTCACCCAGTATTGGGTGAAAGAGGTAAAGGGATTAAGTAAAAATTGGTAGTTACAAAATAGTCATGGGATGTTAAGTACAGCATAGGAAATATAGTCAATAATACTGTGATAACTATATGTATGGTGTCAAGTGGGTACTGGGAATATTGGGGGAGATGGACACTTTGTAAAGTACATGCTGTAAACCTGAAACCAATACAAAAGAATACTGAAAGTGAACTGTAATCAAAAAATAAAAAGTAGAATAAAATAAATGCTCTTTTTTTCAAATTAGTGTAAAATAGGTATTATATTTATAAATAGATCTTAAACACTCATTAAATTAATTAGTTCTATAAAAATAAATTATTTAGTAGTAAAATGAAAACTTAAATCGTAGTGTTATTAAATCAACTGCAGGCTGTTTAATATTTTCTATTTTGTGGCTTAAAATATCATCAAGGCCATGATATCTATCAATATGCCCAAAGTTATAACTATAAAGAAAGAAAGAAAGCAAAACCTATATTCTGAGAAAAACTCAATGTATATTGTCCAATTCCCCCCCCAACAAATTAGGCCAATCCTAGTGAGAGTCATTGGTGTTACCTAGAAGACTTGACTGTCAATATCCATTCAAATGATGAATATTGAGGTGACTAATATGTGCAGTCATTGTTCATTAAGCAAATAAGAATCCTTGCCCTCATGAAGCTTTTAATTTTGTTGCTTTATATCCTAGTATAGAATATATCAAAAATAGAATGCCAGCAATATTAATAACATTGTCAAGATAATCTTTAATGATGCATATTTCCTCTTCCCTCACTGATCCCATGTGATCACATTTCAAGGAAAACACTAATGAATTTGAACATCCCCAAACTGAAATGTAATATTCACAATATTTATGGTAGAATAAAATATTCTCACAGGAAACTAAAAATTACATTTCAATGTCATTAGGACAACACATTTTTATCTGCAACACAGAAGGCTAATAATTCAGGGAGTGGTCTCATAAATTTCGTTGAGGAAGAAGGCATTGCAGAAAACCCCATTATTTATGTGTCAGTTTCCAACAATACTAGTCTTTCCTAATATATCCATATGAGGTCACAAACCATTTTATTTATTTATTTTTAATATATTTTTTATTGATTTCAGAGAGAAAAGGAGAGGGAGAAAGAGATAGAAATATCAATGATGAGAGAGAATCATTGATCGGCTGCCTCCTGAATGCCTCACACTGGAGATCAAGCCTGCAACCCAGGCATGTGCTCTGACTGAGAGTCAAACTGTGACCTCCTGGTTCCTGGATCAATGCTCAACCACTGAGCCATGCCTACTGGGCAGGTCACAGCCCATTTTAGAGATGATAAATCTGTTTCAGATAGTTAAGGAAAGGCCACTGAGAGTGAGCAGCACAGGATGGGTGATAGGGTTTTCTGATTGGGGACGTGTGTTCTAAAGCCCTATAAACATTGCCTCCCACATCAGAGTAACAAACTCAAAGTCAGATCTGAATTGCCAGCAAGTGGTAGTCTGGTAAACCCAAAATGTCAACAATAATAAGGTTATGGAGCATGGTCTGTGTGTGCAAAATATATTTCCTGGCATTAACTTTTATGACCTTTACAACCACACTGTAAGCCTATTCCCTGTTTTAAAAAGTAGGAAATTAAAGTTTGTAATGGGGTTACATTGACATTAAACTGCTCTCAGACCCATGTATACAACTATTTTTCTTACAAAGATATTTGTATTCCACTCATATCCTTATTTTAAAATGAACTCTGGAATTTAATTAAAAATTCATGTTGAAATCAAGAACATAAGTGGAAATTCCTCACTGGAATTCATGCAAATAAATGAAATAACAATGTTAAACCTGCATCTAATCTCTTCTACATATTGAGTGTCTGCTATAGCTATTGCTAAGTTGTACATTCATAATGACAAAACCATGAAATAAATTTGCTTCTATTTGTACCAGCCTAAAACTAAACATGGAGAGAGCAAAGGGGTGGATTTAGAGTGTTTCCCCATTAGTTCCTTCTGCTAACATATCCACTAGCATTTCTTTCTCTAAATTAGAGTTTTTCTATGCTTTCTTAATTTTCTAACTTTCTAACACCTCTCCTAAGCAACAACAAAAATAAAATGGATCTATTAGTAATACATTTTTTTTAAATTCACTCATCTTGTTACATCAAATTTTGCATATGCCATATCTAAACTATTGCTTAGAACACCCATTTTTCTAAGTTCTGTTACATTAACTCAGTAATAGTCCTCACAAATGTTTAAACAATACTGGGTAAGTAATAGCAAGGAAGTTCCTTTAATAGTTTTTTTTGGAGTTTACTGTCCACAGCAAATAATGAAATTTAGAGCAGAAATATAGTACACAACTTGTCCTAAATTTATCTGTTTTTCTTAGAAAACTGGGCTGGAGGAGAGAGGACATATATTGACAGTAGTTTGGAAACTCTCTGCTAAAACAAATTTGAGGAGAAAATGGGAATAATAATATAGGTTTCCCTTGTCCGTAACAAATATTTTAAATGAAGGTGACTTCTAAATCTAATTTTGTCCTTTAAGTAGCAGGAGCTGATGATTTGGGAGCTTTGGGTGGAGACACATTGGCATCCTAGACCTCTCTGTGTTTCTGCCCTGAGTCCTGCATAAATGAAGATGTAGATAGTCTCACCCTCCATGTCCTACCCTTGTCCTGGCAGCCCAGAGGGTTCTGATGAAAACTCAGCTTCCCAGCTGTATCGAGCACCCATGAATCTATCGAGGCCGGAGAATAAAACTTACATGCATGGTACAAAGACAACAGGATGAAGTTCAGACATGGTAGTAAATGTAGCACCTTTTCCCTCAGCCCAGCAAATTATTTTGTGCCTCATTTCTCTCAACATGCTTCCTTAATGTTAACTGCTGAAGACAGAAGGGTGTAGGCGTTGGAGTGTGTGGATGAGACAAGTATATTTATAACATGCTTGGCTTTAATAAATCCATGTTAATAATAACATTGTCCACACTAGAGCAAAGCAAGGGAGAATGGGAAAAGCTAAAAAAATATACTTAGTTGAATTTTTAGAAAGGTAGTACCAAAGGTTTCTCATGTATGGCTATTTACAAAAGGTTCAATATAGATCAGAATCAAGGTGACTTGGTAACTGCCATAAGGCATTTCACTTCAAAAAGAATATCCTTTGTTGCTTATACTGCTCAGTGATTTGGTCTTGAATGAAAAAAAAAAACAAAAAGCTAACAAATGGAATCAGGAACTGAGTCAATTTTTCTTCTCTGATTTTTATTTCTTCATTTTTTAATGTTAGAGCTTTTAGACTCAATGACTGTCTCAAAAAGGCCTACATAGTATTTGTCTGAATATTAAATTATCTTAAAATTAGAAATAATTCTGTATTTCTGGGTTAGAATTGTTTTCAGAAAATAATTGATGAGAGTTTTCATTAAAATAAAAATAAACTGCTCTGCAAATGATAGTTAAGAAAATGAAAGTACAAGGCACATAATGGAAGAAAATATTTCAAAACACAAGGCCTGGTATATAAAATATAAATAATTCTTGCCCTGGGTGGTGTGACACAGTTGGTTGAAGCACCATCCCATCCCCCAAAAGGTTGTAGGTTTGAATCTTGGGCAGGGACTGTGTGGGACACAGCCAACTGATGGGATGTTTCTCTCTCAATTAGTATATCTCTCTCTCTCTTTCTCTCTTTCTCTCTTCCTCCCTACCTCCCTCTCTCTAAAATCAATTTTTAAAATGGACTCAAAATGCAACAGTAAGAAAATAAACAACTGAACTAAAAAATAGGCAAAAGATCAGTCACCTCACCAAAGAAAATACACAAATGGCAAATATACACATTGAAAAGATGTTCAACATCATATGTCATCAGGAAATGCAAATTAAAACAATAGTGAGATAAGTATTAGAACACAAAATCCAGAACGCTGGCAAGGTTGGGAGCAACAGGAACTCTCATTCATTGCTGGTGGGAATATAAAATGGTACAGCTCCTTTGGAAGATGGTTTGGTCATTTCTTACAAAACAAAATATATTCTTACCATATAATCCAGCAATCATACTCCTTGGAATTTACTAAAATTAGTTAAAAAGTCACATACACACAAAAACCTTCCCGTTAATGTTTATAACAGCTTTATTCATAATTGCCAAACTTGGAAGAAGCTAAGATGTCCTTTCTAGATAAATGGATTAAAAAATTACAAACAAAATAGAAATAGAGGCATGGATACATGGAATAGACTGTCAGCTATCAGAGAGGCGGTTGGGGAATGGGGACCAGAAGAAAGAAGGTGAAAGGATTAGCCAATGTACACATATGCAAAACCCATACACACAGACAACAGTGTCCTAATGGCCAGAGGAAAGGAGGGGCAGGGACTGGATGGAGGTGGGCAAATGGGGGAGGATGGGGACATCTGTAATAGTGTCAACAATAAAAATGAAGAAAAAATAGAACTAAATAAAAACAAAGAAAAAGACTAAATATGGCCCCAAAAATCCTAAAACATTTATTATCTAGTCCTTTATGATAAAATGTTTGTCATAAATGCACATCTTACCTCAAAAGGACTACTCAATTCCAAACATTTCAAAATTAAGAGATAAACACACATTTTCTTCTATTTAGTATGGTGTGTAGCCTAATAAGATTTCCCACTAAAATATTATTAACCCACCCAGAAAACACATAGAAACAGAACTACACCACAACTGTAATTTCATATACTATTGACATCTTTATCTTTTTCTCATATTTACCTATTAAGATATAGCCTTGTATAAGTAATATTTCTGTTTTTCAGCATGGCTAATATGTTTTCTCCTTATATGTGCTCTAAATTTAAAATAAATGTTGAGATATGGCTATGTGGGGAGGGCAGAGAGGAAAGAAAGGGAACTGGACAGTTGCAAGAGAAATCTGACCTCTCATTATTTCTTGAATTTCTTGTTCTCTTTAATTTTTTCTTTCATTGCACAAATGAGAAGTTCTACAAAGGAAACCATCAATTTTAGGATAAAAATTTTATAACTGGGGTGATAACTGAATGCAGACACAATATGATTTAAAGATTTTATGTCAATTTTCTCAAAAAAGTTTTTGTGATTAAATTGGGTGAAACAGGGAGGAGGAACCAAGATGGCAGCATAGGTAAACACATGTACTTGCTGCCTCTCGCAACCACATCAAAACTACAACTAAAAGACAAAACATTGATCATCCAAAACCATGGGAAAGCTGGCTGAGTGGAAGTTCCAGAACTGGAAGGAAAGAAAAAAGCGCATTGAGACTGGTAAGAGGTGCAGAGGTGCAGAGGTACAGAGGCACATGCGAAACAAGCTGACAACTAGGTGCGCTGTTGTTTTTTCATTCAGGAGGGAGATACAAGCTCCCGATTGCTCTGAACTCCAATTCTGGGCGAGACTCTGGGGACCCAGACCCATACAGGGAGAAACTGGACTGTCTGGCATTGGCTGGAACGTGAGTGAGGCTTTCTCTCAGAGGTACTCACAGAGATCATTGCTCCTGCCCAGGGGTGCAGATCGCAGAGACGCGGGGACCTCTCTGATGCAGGGCTGACTGGCAGCCACTGCTGTTTGCTCCGCCCTGGTGATTCCCAGAGACCCTACCCCACGCAATTTACAACCCAACCCAAGCTGTGCGCAGTGGCTTTTGCATATGAATGGCCCACCCTTTTGCAGCATAAAACCTAACAAACAGCAGCTGCGGCAGAGAGCTCCAAAGCTTCCAAAAGAAGGCCCAAGGCTAAGCAGCAGCAACCGGCCTTGCTTCACAGCTGTGCCTCATCTGGGCACTTCCAAACCCCAAACAAAGAGGAGGAATCTGCAGATCTCTCTGTAGCTCCTGCTGGGTGGCCTCAGGCAGTGGCTGACTTAGCACCTCCTTGGAGATCCAAGAACCAGTGTAACCAGTGGTCAGTGTGAGACCATATCAGATTATAACTCTTCACATCCATAAGTGACACACTCAAGGGGCAGACTCAGCGAGCACCAAAGCTGCACTGAAGCAAGTCCTGCCCTATAAGGGTGTCTCCAGCACAGCAGTTCTTCTATTGTAGACACAGCTGATCCTCACAGCCAATTGGCCTGGAGGTCAATTCCTCCCAATGATACCAACAGCAATCAAGGCTTAACTACAATAAGACTGTGCACACAGCCCACAAAGGGATGTACCAAGAATGTCCACCTCAGGTGACTTGGGAGGCTGAGCCACTGGGCCCTATAGAACACCAACCACACAAGGCCACTCTATCAACACAGGGAAGCAGCCAAAATGTGGAGACAAGGAAATAGGTCACAAATGAAAGAAATGGAGGAAAGCAAACTACTGGATATAGAGTTCAAAACCACAGTTATAAGGTTATAAGGTTATAAGGTTACTCAAGAATCTTCTAGAAACCTCTGAGAAATTTAGTGAGACCCTCAAGGATATGAAAAAGGACCAATAAGAATAATATACAGAGATCCAACAGCAGACTAGAGGATTCCAAGAATCAAGGCAAAGATTTGAAATATGAAGAAGCAAAAAGCACCCAACCGGTAAAGCAAAAAGAAAAAAGAATCCAAAAATATGAAGATAGTGTAAGGAGCCTCTGGGACAGCTTCAAGCGTACAAACATCAGAATTATAGGGGTGCTAGAAGATGAGAGACAGCAAGATATTGAAAACCTATTTGAAGAAATAATGACATAAAACTTCCCCTACCTGGTGAAAGAAATAGACTTACAAGTACAGGAAGCACAGAGAACCCCAAACAAGAGGAATCCAAAGAGGACCACACCAAAACACATCATAATTAAAATGTCAAGGGCAAAAGACAAAGAGAGAATCTTAAAAGCAGCAAGAGAAAAACAATCAGTTACCTACAAGGGAGTACCCATACGACTCTCAGCTGATTTCTCAACAGAAACAATGTAGGCCAGAAGGGAATGGCAAGAAATATTCAAAGTGATGAATAGCAAGAACCTACACCAAGATTACTCTACCCAGCAAAGCTATCATTTAGAATTGAAGGTCAGATAAAGAGCTTCACAGATAAGGAAAAGCTAAAGGAATTTATCACCACCAAACCAGTATTATATGAAATGCTGAAGGGTATTCTTTAAGAAGGGGAAGAAGAAGGAAAAGGTAAAGATAAAAATTATGAACAACAAAGTGACAACAAATACATATCTATCAACAAGTGAATCTAAAAACCAAGTGAATAAAAAATCTGATGAACAGAATAAACTGGTGAATATAATAGAATCAGGGGCATAGAAAGGGAGTGGACTGACAATTCTCGGAGGGAAGGGGGTGTGGGGAGTGTGGGAAGAGGTTGGACAAAAATCTTACACCTATGAACGAGGACAGTGGGGAGGAGTAAGGGCATGGGGTGGGGTGGGAACCAGGTAGAGGGGAGCAATGGGGGGGTGGGGAAGAGGAACATCTGTAATAATCTAAACAATAAAGATTTATTTAAAAAATAAATAAATAAAAATGAATAAATGTAAAAAAAATTGGGTGAAATAGACTCTATCTATGTACCCAAATATATATCCTATATAATAAAAGCCTAATATGCTAAGTGTCCAGTCAACCAGTCAGCTGTTCAACCAATTAAAGTGTAATTTGCTAATGATATGCTAAGACTGCTCAACTGCTCACTATGATGTGCATTGACCACCAGAGGGCAGATGCTCCGACTGTAGGTTAGCTTGCTGCTGGGGTCTGACTGATGGGGACTGAGCGAGATGGGCCAGACACGCCCTGGAGCCCTCCCGCGGTCCCTCCCAGCCCCAATCATGCACTGGTGGGGTCCCTCAGCCTGGCCTGCACCCTCTTGCAATCCGGAACCCCTCAGGGGATGTCAGAGAGCAGGTTTTGGCCCAATCCCATAGGCCAGGCCGAGGGACCCCACTGGTGCACGAATTTGAGCACCAGGCCTCTAGTATAGTAATAAAGCCACTGGTACAGAATCCTAGCTGACACTCAATGTACCTTCACTCTGAAACTCTTTCAAGAACAATCCATTTATTTACAAATGATTTAGCATGCAAAAATGAATAAACATGGTAACAAATGCATTGTACATTACATTCAGATTACCAATGAATTGAAGTTATACAAACACAACTTCAATTTATAATGAATTAACATAGCTTTCAGAAGAGTCAGCTTCAGAATATGGAGGTTGGTCATAGCAGCACTTTCCAGTCCAGTGAGCATGTGAGCCTCATGCAGTACCATGTGTGCTCAACTTTGACATGCAAAGCTAGATGACAAAACCTATTTTACCTGAAAAGAGACCACTGCCCAGGACACTGGAAGTAAATGTTAGTTTCTGGATTTTTATAAAAGGCAATGTAACATTTAAGAAAGAAAAAATCTTTCCACCACTCCATGTTGAGCAAACATTTCAATTTATGTCAAAGCAAAAGTGAGAAGACACCCTGTCTTTGAAGCTTTGTGTTAGGTAAAATGTTAAATTGATATCATCAAAGGGACCTCTGAGAAACTGTATGTAAAAGGTACACACAAAATGCTTTACAGATAAATTCACAAACCAAATGGAAAACAGCATCTATGCCTATCCAAGAAAAGGAGCAATTATATGAAAACAACAAAACTTCCAAAATAAAAGAATTCCCAAAGTAAAAGCATACCAAAAAACAGAAATAGGGAATGGGGTATGAGTTGGGACAGACAAGGGGAGTGGCACATAAACATACTAGTATTAGCAAAAGAAAGGATCCAAATATTGTATGTTATTATTTCAGTAAAATGTGTAAACATGTCCATACTGAGAAATATGACTTGGGACCAGTTCATTAAGTAAGTAGAAACACAAATACAT
Organism: Myotis lucifugus; assembly: GCF_000147115.1. Classification (NCBI taxonomy): domain Eukaryota; kingdom Metazoa; phylum Chordata; class Mammalia; order Chiroptera; family Vespertilionidae; genus Myotis; species Myotis lucifugus. The sequence goes on along the minus strand of NW_005871168.1, from coordinate 362,328 downwards.
AACACTCAGCTTTTTCTTTTGATAAGTGGTATTTTAGATACAAAAACCTAAAAATATTATCTTTGCAGAAGAATTACACATTTATCATTCAATCCTCGTTATACATTATTCCTAACAAACATTAATCATTTTTAAAACAACAATAAAGATGATAAATACTATATGAAAAGAAATATCCATACAAGTGACCACACATTAATCTTCACACTTTCACTGTTAGATTTAAATATGTTTGGAGATAGTTAAAATTTGTTTTTATAACTTAGCTAAGCAGGGGGATATTTAAATTAGAATACATATTCAAAATAAAAGAACATTTTTAATTATTTGAATATTGTTACACCTCAAGGAAAGCATGAAATTTGAGGACTCCTGGAAAAGCCACACTCCTGTGAGGGTTATGGATCCGTAGCGTAATTACCATATAATATGGTAGCTCTACTATGAGAGCAGCACGTCTTCTTAGAGGTGCTACCCAGAAGGCAAAGCAGGCAAAACCATACTCCATGTTCGAGCCATGGAAAATGAGGATGGAAGGATAAATTTGAGCTCACTGAATTATGGATTTACAGGGGCTGGGGCAAAACTTGCTGTATTAATATAAATATGAAAGATGTATAAAATATTAAGTATCAGAAAAGTATTTCATTAGGACCATGTTTAGTTTTCTATTCACCAGGAGAGTTTGAAAACAATATTCAGCCCTACTCTATACTTCTGAAATTACATTTTCCAGGGATATTTATAAAACTGAATTTAAAAACTTGAGAATTTCTTATTTTGACCACCTATATATTTTACACAGTGAGAAAACTGATAAAACTTTATTGAACATAAAATCTAGGTCTTTATTGAATTCACTCTTTACATTACAGTGTGAAGTTTGTACCAAACCTCCCCTTGCCATGTTACCTGGGGGTTTTCACTAGGGCCAATGAACAATCTTAATTCTCCATTCATCATGGCTTCTTTCAATCATGGCTGCATATATAGCCAGAATGATCTTTCCCCATCAGATGTGATTTACTCTCTCCTCTTACATAATTGCACACCTAAAACGTATATAATTTTATTAACCAATGTCACCCCAACAAATTCAATAAATAAAAATATAAAAATAAAAAAGAATGCTTTAATGTCCTTTTTCTCTAAAGATCACTAAAAGTCTGAAGTATTTGGCCTCTCCTTAAATCTCCAGTGAAATTTAATGACATCCTCGAGTTTGCTTTCTTTGCTTAAAGAACTTTGGCTTCTTCAGGTCATCAAGCACAACACACTTCCTGTCCAGGTGCCTAATGTGATCAAATGAATGATCTGACAATGATATTTCCTTTGTGCCTCAAAAGTTTTCATTGATCATGCTGATAATGAAATTATTGTCTTTTAAGTTTTACCCTCTATTATACCTAGGCTAATTCTCCACTCCATACACTATTGCTGACATCATTTTAATTTCCACAATTACACTGTTCTCTTTTTTATGATTATAAAGTGAGTATTTATTAACAGAGTACATTTTCAAATTTTAAAATAATTTACAGATATGAATAATTTTTTTCATATTTCTCTTTTATTTTTTCTTTCTTTTTAATGTTTTAATCTCTATTGTTGAGAGTATTACAGATATCACCCCTTTATTCCCCTTCCCCCAGGTCTTCACCATCCTATTGTCTGTGTCCATCGGCAATGCATATATGCATAGTTATTTGATTAATCTCCTCCCATCCCCTTCACCCCCCTTCCCTATGAGATGTGTCAGTCTGTTCCATGATTCCATGCCTCTGGTCCTATTTTATTCATCATTTTATTGTCTTCATTGTATTCCACATATAAGTGAGATCATGTAATATTTGTCTTTCTCTGACTGGCTTTTTTCACTTAGCATAATCATCTCTAGGTCTCTCTATGCTGTCTCAAAGGGTAGTAGATCACTGTGGTACATTTATACAATGAAGTATTATGCAGTTGTAAAAAGAAGGATCTACACTACTCTCTTCTTTATAAATACTTCCTTCCTACAGTTTCATCCAGCCCAAGGGTGAGCAAAAATTTTGGTAGAGTCAGAGAGTAAATATTATAGAATTTGTGGTCTTAGTGGCAAATTTGGGCAACTGTCTTTGCCACAAGACAAATAGTCTTGTATGTTTTACATTTTACACTTAAAAATGTAAAAACTATTTATACTAGGTAGCTCAATGACCCACACAAAATCAGGCAGCAGAACAGATTTGGTTCCTGGTTTATTGTTTCCAAAATTCTGACATAGACACATGACTTTACTAGTAAACATGATCTACAAACCTATGATTATCAAACTGACATCTCTAGCCAAGTCATCTTCTTGATGCTACTTGATATTTCCACTTGAATTCTAACAGACATCTCAATTTAATGCAAAAATACAATTCAATCAATCACACACAGACTACCTACACCTCTGCCACTGAACTCAAACCTGTGTTATCAGACCTTTCCCATCTCAAGAAAAGACTGTATGTCCCTAAGCCCAAACACCTTTGTGTGATTCTTGATCTGCAAATCCTATCAACTTTATCTTCAAAACAACTTCTAATCTCAACCAATTTTCCCCAATGTTACTGTTACCATCTTAATCTCAACCACCATCAATCCTTTACCTGGACAGGTGTAATAGTCATTTGAATCTGGATCTTCTTCATCTACTGTTATACCTCTCCCTAATAGTACAACCTCTATACTGGAAATAGAAGGAACTGCATAACAGTAAATCATATATTCCATATCTATCTTAAACCTTTTGATTTTTTTTGGATCTAAACATTGCCTTCAAAATCATAACTAATCTGTTCCCTGAGAGCCCCTCTCCTCATGTCCCTCCTGTGCCCTTCCTTCATTCCAGACAAACCAGTCTTCTTCCCAAGAAGATATTAAGCTTATTTCTATTTAAGAACCTTTATATTTTCTCTTCTTTCAATTCATACACACCGAATCTTCAAAGTACCTACATCTCTTTTCATTCCAATCTCAAATGAAACATCACCTCCTCAGAGAGAGTTCCCTGACTTCCCTGTAGCTGGATCAGTGCCTTGCCACTTGCCAGTTATACTCAACCACATTATCACATCTAATCTTCTTCATGGTAGGACACTTGATAGCCCTTCATAGCACTGATCTGTTTATATATTCATGTATCTATTTCTTCTTCTCTCCTTACTACATTATAGCCACCTGAGTCTCTGCCTTCTTCATTGCTATAAACCCAGTGCCTGGCATATAGCAGGCACTCTATATCTATCTTTGATTTCCTTGTTGAATACTATGCATATGCTAATCCTTTTTTAAGTTTTATTTTTCAATTACAGTTTACATTTAATGCTATTTTGTATTAGTTTCAGGTGTATAGTATAGTGGTTAGACAATCATATATTTACAAAGAGGTCCCCCAATATTTCAAGTATCCACCTGGCACCATATATAGTTATTACAATATTATTGACTATATTTTCTATGCTGTACTTTACATCCTTGTAACTATTTTGTGACTACCAATTTCTAATTCTTAATCCCATCATGTTTTTCACCCAGCCCCTCCGCCTCCCTCCCCTCTGGCAAATAATATTTTTACACTATATCTTATTTCCCTGTCTGTATTTTTCCCTTCATATCTCTCCTCTGACTATATATTCAATTTTTAAATGTATGTCATTTTGTGTCCTCAGAATTTCTTCTTTCAATATATTGTGAGAGCTTAATTTTCTCAAAAAACGAAACACCTATTTTAGGCAAAAAAAATAAAAAATAAAAAAATAAAAAAAATAAAAGAAAGAAAGAAAAAGAAAGGCATGAAGACAGAACAGAGTAAGTATTTGCTTGGTATAAGGTAATACTTTCCTACCAGAAAGACAACTATACCAGGAAACAAAGAAACAAAAATATTTCCGGTTATTCCTGATTCCCAGATTTTGGAGCCAGTAAGTTTTCCTACTTTCTTGACCATGGTGATAGAAGAGATGCACTTACAGCTATTAACACATTACCACTGTCTACAGTTGGCTTCCAGAATCACAACTTAATATGGTATCAATTGATATGAAAGTACTTCAAAAGCAATTTTATCAACATCTTTCAACAGAACAAATGACCTTTCTAATTGGCATCTTCAATTAAGTACCTAAAACTAATGAAGAATAAGCTATGCTAAAGTTTCATTGGATCACTATTCTAAAAAGCTTTCAAATTAATTAAAAAAGAAATATTCAGTAGTAGAAAAGAAAAGAGATAAAAACCTTATTTTAATCAGTTTAAATAGAATTTAACAGTTCTTTAATAGAGTAGTTTGTAGTTGATTGCAAGAGTAATAAAGCAAAAGTATTGAGTCCTAAGTAGTGATTATTGTATCAGCTGAAAACTCAAAGTGAATTACCAGAAAGAAATCTCAATATCCTCCAATAGCTTCCCATTTCATTCCAAACTAAAGCCAGTTATTACAATAGCCATTAAAATTACATAATCTCCATCCCTTCCCCCCTACCCTGTTACTCTTGGATCTTTAAGTTCTCCCCACCATGTAAGCTTTGCTTGAGTACAATAGTTTCTTTGCTGTTTCTACAAAACACCAAACACACTTCTGCTCATGATTTACATACCTATTGTACTCTTGCAGGTAATGTTCTTCTACCAAATCCCTGTGCTATTCAGGACCTCACCTCCTTGGACTCTCAATTGTCATCTTCCCTGTGAGGTCTTTCTAGACTATCTAATTAAAAATAACCCTCTCAGGGTGGGTACCTATATAGATCATGTATCACAGAAATGTATACTTAAAACCTATATAATCTTATTAACCAATGTCACATCAATAACTTTAATTTAAAAAAAATGATGGCCACTATAATTTTTAAAAATTATCCCCTCAGAATTTTCTGATCCTCATCACAGCATTATTTCCATCATTTAACTATTTAACTTGGCATATTTTACATATGTATGCTCACTATTTATCACGTGTCCCCCCACATTAAAACGCAAGCTCCATAATGGCAGGACTTTTGTCTTTTTTGTTGTTGTTGCTGTTACCTGCTCTATCACTAGTATCCAAAATGGTTCCTGGCCCAAGATAAATACTTTATAAACTTTTGTTAAGTAGATGACTCTGAAGTCGAAACCATCAAGGAGCTTATAAATAGTAAGTAAGACACAAATGAACAATTATAGTGCATACTGAGAATTATAGATAAGGTGGTGTGTGAAAAGTGGCTACAGTGTTTGGCCAGGTTCAAGCCTTGGACTAATGAAAGGGCATAGTCCTCTCATGGCCACGTGCAAGTCCCAGCTTGGTGGGCAGGGCCCTCCCAGCACAATTATTGCCAACGGCTATAGTTGTAAGCTTGAACCTATGGTCGTGGCCCCACGTGCCTGAGTGATGTGGGCTTGATAGAGTTCAGGTGCATGTAATTGAGTAGGATCGAAACCCACGAGAATGTTGTAAACATTTTGACCACGCCCTTACTTTGCCTCGTGGAATCTGGCTATAAAATAAAGACATGGCCTGTAGTCCGTGGCGCTGTCTCTCTCCATCAGAGAGGGCAGCATCCCGCCTAGACCCAGCTTTCTTCTCTTGTTTTCTTTTCTCAATCCTTCACCGCCCTCACTCGGGCTCACTGAACCTGGCTGAGCTGGCTCAGCACATAAAGCGCCCTGGGGCTGAGTGTGCCATGGCCGTGCCAGCCCGCCACCGTTGTGTATGGGGAGTTTTGTAAACTACAAGATGTAACATCAAAATAATAAGTGGAATCAGCAGAGACATATTAGGTGGTATCTGAGTTAAAGGACAAAAGGAATATAGCCAGATGGAGAGAAGAGAGAAAGGAAGACCTTACAAATGAGCATCAGAAGTTACTTCAAGAAAAATCAGTTTAAAAATCATCATTAGAAAAAATACATCCCAATTATTGTATCACAGATAATTAACTATAAAATCCCCAAACAGTTTAGGCTTTGATAAAGTTACAGGTCATTTTGTGACATAATTATATATAAATCTCAGTGCTTCCTAATTTTTGAGGAAAAGCTTTTAGGTAAGATATATGATAATTTAAAAAAAGCAAAGTTGCAGATGATCAGTCACATGTCCCTTAAGACAATACCTAGCTTGTGAACACTGTGTACAGCCCTTACAATAAAAAGGTTGATATTTTTAAGTCTCTTAGAATCTAAATCGACAACTTTGAATTTCATGTGTAATTCATGAGCTTTTTAAAGGAAACCTAAAAAGTGACAGAGAAGTGATTCCGATGGATGTCTTTATGCTGAGATAGATATAGCACTGCAGGTTGGAGAGGTACAAACAAACAAAAAGAATTAAGAATAAGCAGTAATTTCTACCAAAAATGGAAATACCCAGTCTCACACATGAGGCTATTTTGAATCTCTCAATTCAAAAGTCTAGATTCAGTGTGCACAGAGTTAAGTTGCCTATAAAGGTCGATGAGCCACTTTCCGGAGCCTCTTTTTATTTTATGTCTGCTTGTGTGAGTGTGTGTGTGTGGGGTAAAGTCCCACTAAAAACTTCATATACAGATTCATTTTTAAGAATTTACATTATATTTTATTAATATTATCATATGTTAGAATATCCTAGCTTATGACACTTCTTCCTTTTCCCCCTTGCATGTGCCATTTCCATTCCTCTTTCTATCTCTAGCTATGTAGGGTCTCTTCATTCCGAATTTAACTTCTTTTTTTTTCTCATATTTGTGGCTGGGGAGAGAGATGAGGCTAGTATATCACACAGAAGAAATGTCTAGTAAATTTACCTATTCTTCAAGTCAACTGACATAACGAATTCCAAACACAACAAAACTCATCAAATGAAAAGTTAAATATAAAACAAGCACTGACACAGTCTCTAAATATGTGAAAACAGAACATTAAAGCTCAACTAAAAATGTTATAAAGTCACTTGGAATGGTGTTTAAAATATTTTTTTTCTAAATAAACTTGATTGTTAAGGGAAAGAGAACCTTCTAAAATGAGATTTATCTTAAAGGACAAATTAAATAGGAAGTAAAACACACTTTATTACATTGCATGGTAATAGTACCTTTTAAAATATTGTGAATGAATGCCACTTAAAAATTGGAAGATGTAGTGTAAGTTCAGTAAAAAGAGGTATCAATTACCATGTTTTCCCTTTAAAAATGGAATATTCTAGGACAGCCTTTTTTTCAATGCCAATGAGTCTGATGATCAGGAAGACAGTTTAAAACACTAAACAACAAACACTATACAATGATTTCATTAAGCATTATATAAATTATGAAAAGGAAGTCTTTTTGTGGAAAAAAATATTTTTAATAGAGCACTCCAAACAGAGTCTTAACTGCTCAACATTTATGGTGTCACCTCTCTTACTTCATGGGCTTCAATGCACAATGCATAAAAGGACTCGCAGTGACTTCTTTAGGAATACAGCCTCAAATGTTGGGGGCGGAGGGTGAGTCACAGATAGTTTTCACAAGAATCCAAATTTTGAAGACAAGTTATTCAAAATATGTATTTAAAATAAATCCACTGGGGTTCTTATAATATAAACCTTTTAAGCTATAGAAATGGTACATCACATCAATTTCTAATAGCTGACTTTTTCGTAGGAAAAAAAACTGTTAGAAATTATTGTTAGGATTTTAAATGTTGTTGGGGTAGGTATCTATGGGGGTTTTAAGTACTGGATAGTTGCATTCATATTTTAAGAAGCTTAAATCAAAAACTAAAACTGGACATAAGTAACATAATTCCACCACAGACTAAAATAATTCTACCATATATATGTG
>NW_005871168.1:231494-354417 GCF_000147115.1 Myotis lucifugus | reverse complement strand
CACACACACACACACACACATATTCTTTTATATGACGATGGAAAATTTTTTACATTTGAAGAAGAATGCTAGAAACATTAAGACTTCTGCTGTGCAGCAGAATTCAATTTTACCATTACTTAGCTTGATGGTATTTTAAGGGCAGGTCTTCTGGGATACACAAATAATCATTCAATATTCACTGCCAAATGTCTGAGCTCACCTCTCTTAAAACAATATTCAATTACAAGATGAAAGTAATTTATCCAAACAAACTTGAAAAACATAAACTTTAGATGGCATTAAGGTCCTTCAAGGTGAGTATTCCTCACCAGCAGTGATACTAAGATATTAAAAGTTATAGATCACATGATTTGAATTCTAATTGAGGAACTGTAGCTATAAACTTTTAACTCAAAGTTAGATACTATCTTCATTTACTGAGAGAATTATACAATCACTTAAATTTCTTAAATGAAAGAGAAAAAAAGGGAAACAAAAATAATAGCTCTGGCACACACTGGGAAAAGATTTCGAGGGAGAAAGAGAAAGAAATCAATCTCTCTCTCTCTTTCTCTCTCTCTCTCTCTCTTTCCAACCACCCAACCTTTATTATCTTTTCCCTAAATTATCTGGACAATTAAATGTAAAAAACAACTGATTGAATTAGTATAATTAGTATAATTAAATATGATTCCAAAACAATATAATTGAAGAACTTGCAAAATAGGACAGCCAAATTATACACTTTTTCCAAAATTTTCCCTTAACTAAAATATAATTTCAGCCGAAACCGGTTTGGCTCAGTGGATAGAGCGTCGGCCTGCGGACTGAAAGGTCCCAGGTTCGATTCCGGTCAAGGGCATGTACCTGGGTTGCGGGCACATCCCCAGTAGGAGATGTGCAGGAGGCGGCTGATCGATGTTTCTCTCCCATCGATGTTTCTAACTCTCTATCTCTCTCCCTTCCTCTCTGTAAAAAATCAATAAAATATATTAAAAAAAATAAAAATAAAAAAAAAATAAAATATAATTTCACAATGGAGATCATGGAACTGAATATTATAATTGTGGATATTATCAGATTTTAATTTTGGAATGTTTGATATGTGACCCAAAATCTAGTCATAGAAAAGAAAGATAAATTGATTTGTCCTCAATATTTAAGATTGCTACATAAGTGATGTAGCTCGCTTCTTCAAAATTTCATATTTTCTTACAACAGCATCAGGGTTGCTCTTTGGAATTTCATTTTAGCATGTAAATCATGAAAGCCAAATTGATTAAAATTATCTATGTATTCGTGATAACATATTAAAAGTATTACTATATTTATGCTATAAATTAGTTACAAAAATCAGTAAACTAGTGGTAATTCGAACGCTTTGACAAACTTGTTTTTGAGAACAGAGTGACATATTCATTCCATTCTTCTGTTACAGAAAAATAACACCTTTATTGTATAGCAGAAAAAAATAGCCCTCCTTTAATAAAAACCATTAAGATAGAAAGATATCCTTAAGAATTCCTAACAATATTTCTGAATGGTATATTTGCTTTTTCCCCCTTAGAATAGGCTTTTAATTTTATTTAATTTATTGGGGCTTATTTGTTTTTTAGAAGTAAAAAATCAGCATCTTTATTTTTAACAATCATTCACCTTAATCCAAAACTTCCTCATACTGCCTTTATATTCATACACATCTTTTTCTTAAATGTTTATATAAATTATACTTTTATCTTAATACATATATTATTACTTCAACATATTGTTGTGAAACTAAAGAAATGAAATTGCTGAGTTTGGAAATAATGTCTCAGTTCTGAATAAATAACTGCTACCTGCAGTCTCTAGAACCCTGCAAAGCCAGTGGGCTCTTCAGTGCCTCTCGTAACCCTTCTTCCTGCCAACATCCTCAGGGTAGTGTCACAGATCACACCCTTTAGATAGTTCATTTTTATCTAGATTAGCTCCAAAGTCAGTGTCTAAGTCAGTATTCAGAAATGGACTAGTATGTATACCTTTATATCTATCCTGTGAGAGTTACTTTAAAGAAAAAATAAATCTGAACACTTATGTTACTTGTTTTATTTGCATGGTAGGCATATTTTTTTTAAAAAAAATCATGCGTATTCTACTTTATCTTAAAGATTAGCTTTGCTTTCACTTATTAAGCAGTTTCTAATGTGCAAACAACCTAAGTAGCATAGAAACTGGCAGAGTCCAAGTCAGAAATGCTACTGGGAGGATGAATATCAGTGTGTAAGTCAAATGTCAGGGAAACAGATGTCCTCAAGCAATGTTCTTCTTGAAAGACATAAAGAAATTGACAAGAGACAACTACCTGAGTCCAACACACTGTTCTTTTTAGGCTTTTTATTTGACTATGATGCCCCCAAAGGAACTATCAGCCAACATTCTTATTTAGAACTAAGAATGAATTTCCAGGAACATTTTTTATAAGTGGTGGTGGCACACAGTTGAATTAATACTGAGTATGAATTTTCATGTACCTTCTAGAATAAGTAGATTTTCCCCTCTGTCCTTACAACTTAATGACCATTTCTAACATGGATTTTATGGGAAATACCATCCAGATTTCCCAGTGATGTACAAATAATCATAATATAACCTACTAATAAATATGGAGCACTTTTATAGAAAATATAAAACAGCTGTGCTATCATACCTAAAAATTTTAATTTATGTGAAAATAAGTGTGTGTGTTTTTTTATTTTTTGCAGGCACATTTGCTACAAGAATCATACCTTATTGATACGTAATTACAACTATGGATGCTGGAGGTCCCAATAATCAAAGTTTAAAGTTGTAAACTTAATATAGAGAAAACAGTATCCATAGATTTTAATGAATTATTTTGTTATCAATAATAAAGTACTATGCGATTTTTATTTTAATAGATATCTAGTAATATAAAATTTTAATTTTAAAGCATTTATTTTCAAATTCTGCTTCATTGCACACCCAGAAGTGAAATGTTTAATGAGCCTTATTTATCTAAATAATAATGGGTAGCTTACAGTGTATTTGAAATGATAAGATTTTCTTACCATGCTTAAGAAATCGGCTTTATTCGACCTAGTGACCATATAGGAAGCAAAATTCCCTTAATCATAATATTAAAGCAGTCCATTATTTTTCTATGAAATTATTTTGTCCTTAAATCATTGGTATTTTGAGTTATTCTTTTTAAAAGAAACTAAATTAGTTGCATTTATTATTAGAAGTTTCACTATAGTTAAGCTTGGAATTGATTCCAGGCCATGATTTTTTTTATTAGTTTTTTTATAAGTGATGGTCACTGTCAAAGGAGATAATACCCAAGCAATCAATATTGAGGAAAGCATAAAGGGTTTGGTCGAATAAGAGATAACGATACTTATTTTTCTTCAAGTTTATAACAGCTATTATCCTTTGAAAACAAACCACAATCCCTAGAAATGATGGCCACAGAAGGGTCTGGCAATCTCGTGTAATACCAAGTGTACTGTTGGATCAGTATTGCAGAAACAGTTGTCCCACTGCCTTTCAGTGATCCGACACATTGCCAGAGGAATAAACAACTCTCTCAGCCAACAGAAAGGCAGAGTAGCTGCTGTCTGCGGATTCTTGTCTTAGATATTTGGTGAAAAAATATATGTATTAAATATGATTATCTTATGTTATTTTTTATCAGAAAGGAAAGCAAAATGAGACCAAATAGATAGTAATGTAAATTCTTAATGGTGTGAAAGAAAAACTTTAGAAACCAAAGCCTAGTTCATCATTAAAATTGATTATCTTAATATATGCATATATGCCTATTTACATACAAACACAAACATACATTTCAGTTTTAAAAACATCTTCATGTTTCATTTCTGAAATTCATTGAACAAAGTCAAATATGGTAAGCAAACAATGCTCTTTGTAAACAATATTGAAAAGTTAATAAACTTACTTGAATATACACAATGTTTATTGGATATTTTGAAAACCAAGGGACTAGTAAAAGCTCAACTTTATCGCGATTATGTAACACTGCTATCCACTTTCAGTTTATCTAGAGTCATATGCCTGTCCCTATGATTTCCTGCTCACAGATTTCAAGTCTTGACAAATGCAAAAACAATGTCAAAATGTATTCTCCTTCAAAAAGAAAATTGAAGGTCATGTCTTCCTTCTATCATATAAAATATTAAATTGCAATTTGAATATGAGAAGGCAGCACACTTCCAAAAAAAGAAAAGCAATGCTTATAAATAAACATATTTCATAAACACTAGCTTTTGCATAAACCACTTCATACAGCTATTGATCAAATCAGTATATTGAAAACCCTTATTACAAAATATATGGTCCCTTTCTACTCTGCAAAGGACATCTCAGGACACCACAGACTTGCAGCTCTGTTCTATCATTAATTTCCTCCAAATAGACTTGGCAGGGCAATGAAGAACATCAAATTTTTCACTTAATTTCTGAAGAAAACACAACATTTAAGGAACATGTTCTTGAAATTAAAATTTTTAAAACATAAAAGTCACTAAAGAAAAAAAAAACTGTAGATCTAAACACTTCTCTTAAAATATATAAAACCTTTAATTAATAGGTTCTTGTTCTTTAATTAGTAGGTTACACACACATACAAACATATCTATAAACATGGTATCTAATACAACAGAGCAAAGCTAATTTTGAAGTGGTCTTTCCAAATTTGATACACCAGCTCACACCTGATTCTAGCTTAGCTGAACTGATTTAAAAGCTTTATAGTGCACTTTAACAAAAACCTTGAAGAAAGATTACCATGAATCACTTCAAACATCAAACCAAAGGTCCACCTAATTTCAAAATAAAGTGAAACTCACAATCCAGCTCTTAGAATATTAAAGCATGCTTGCACCTACCTTGGCCTTGTCCATTCCCCTGATGACTCCAAAGGGTCACAATCAGCATCAGTAGTTCCGGAGTCCATGGCCACATTCTTCTAGTCACACGTCCTTGTCTTCTGGCCATTGCATTTTAAACTCTGCATGAAAAGTATTACAAATTAAAATCTTAATGAATGTTTTATAATGCAAATCCCATATCTAATATGCATTGTGTATATTAGATTATCCTGATTACAAGATACAAATTATCCTGGTTACAAGAAAATCATGCCTCTCTTTGGGATTCCCATAATGATGACTAATGTAAAATCTCATTCATCTTAGCCTTGCATTTTAAACATTCATCTGAATGATATTTTTCAATATTAGTTTTCAAAATACAATATTAAACTTACAAATGCTTAAAAAGCACTTCCAAAATACCTATCAGAGGTCAGTTAGACAAAACATTTTACATGGACACTATTAATAACTTGTTATTTTAGGTAAATTGATGCATTAAAAACACCATGCCATCTCTATGAACATACACAAATATAGCACAAGTATTTCATAAATTATTTTCTAGTTTTCAGGTAAATTGTATTTTAGTTGTATTAGTAACTTTATCTGCATAAAAGATTTATCACATACACAAAACTAATCTTGTGTACTTAAAATTGAAAGCAAAATTAATCTTAGAAACCATAAAACATTTGCAATTGTAATTCCAGATATATGTAATAAACCATAAAAACTCTCATAAAATATATCACATATGAAAATATACCTGAAAGTTCATTTTGACACTGTTTTTAATAATAAATTAAAATTCATGTGTCCACCAAAGGAATGTAACATATTCTTACAGTTGAATGATATATTGTAGTTAAGATATATACGTTAAAGCCACATTACCAACATGGACAAATGTCAAAAATAAAAGGTTAAGCAAAAATAGCAAGTTGCAGAATCATTATACCATATTAAATTATGCCATATAATATTATACCATATTTTACATGTAAAATAGTTAAAACTGTACATTTTATATGTGCATAAATGTGTAATACAACATACTAATGCATAAGAATGATAAATACCATGACCTAAATTAGGAAACTGCAAGACTACAATTTAAATAGTTATCATGAAAAATCTTCAAATTCCAACTTATCCACAGTTGACAAGTTATGGAGCTAAGGAAAGTAAATTTAATAATTTCCAGAATAAACCCTGTATTCAAAAATACTACATAATCATAATTCTAGTAAACTTGGAAAGAAATTTTGGCACCCAGAATTTCTCCTTCTCCCTTTCTTTTATATCAAGAGAAGAGGATTTAATTGTTCATTTTGCATTATGTCATTTCCGACATATAGTATCTGAGATTAAGGGAAATTTAAGGGCCATCTAAGCCATCCTCCTCATTTTAAATGAGCAAACACACCAAGAAGGTTGTGATGATATTCTCAAACTAATGTATAACAAAAAAATGATGATGATGATGACAATGATAATGACAGTCTTGCTACTAATAAATATTTCTTAAAAATGTATTATATTCAAGGTCATTGTACTATGTTAAAAGCCTTTTATCTTTTATCCCATTTAATTCTCACAGAAATTCTATAAACTAAGCATTTTCAAAATCAACATTTCACAGCTGAGAAAATAGGATTGTGTGCAGAAAACTACACATTCCCAAGTCATGTGATTAGTTGGTACCATTTTCATGACTTGAGCTAAAACAGAATGACTTCAGAGTCTATACTCTGCACAAGTAAACACTATGCAGGAATTAGTCCTGCATCTCTCAATAACAGTCAAGTAACCATTCCAAAAAAGATTCAGCAAAAAGGGAAAAGCTAGTTTGCATATAGAACTTGGTGCATTTATCCCAAATAAATATCTTCAAATTGAAAATCATTAAAATGTATGGCATTTGCATTATCACAGTTAATCCCTAAAAGCATAGACTCTTTCCAGAGTAACTTGGGTTGTCCTGGGCAAATTTCAGTCCTTCCCAACACACATTATCATTACTGATAATTTTACATTAAAGAATAAGATGAGTGACATTACAAAAGAGTAATGGTGATACCTAATTATTTGTTTAGGGATCAGGAAACAGGTCAGGAAATTGTTGCCAAAGACTCACTCTAGTAATATGCATCTATGTGTGTGTGTGTGTGTGTGTGTGTGTGTGTGTAAACTTTTTTTTATTTATCTTTTTTGTTGAAAGGGGGTGATGGAGGTCCTAATATAAGGTGACAGGAGAAGATTTGACTTTGGGTGGTAGGCACACAGTGCAATATATAGATCTTGTAACATAGAAACCCACACATGAAACCTATATGTTCATGTTGACCAGTGTCATCCCAATCAATTTAATAAAAATTTTTTTAAAGTATTACAGATGTCCCCCTTCTCCCCTATTGACCCCTTCTAACCCACATCCACCCCCCGAGCCTTGCCTATACCACACTATTGTCTGGGTCCATGGGTTATGCATATCTCTATATATAAAGAGGTAATATGCTAATTGGTCCTAATGGTGTCCCAGTCACGACTGGTCAACAAGGTGGGCGGAACTGTGGGGCCGCAGGGTGGGACTCCAGGTGGCGTGCTATTTCATCCTGCCCAGGCAGACTCCCCTGGGACCCCACAGCCAAATCCCGAAGCAGACCCGGGGTTTACTAAACTTTACTGGAGCCCTGGCCGGTTTGGCTCAGTGGATGGAGCGTCGGCCTACGGACTGAAGGGTCCCAGGTTCGATTCCGGTCAAGGGCATGTACCTTGGTTGCAGGCACATCCCCAGTAGGAGGTGTGCAGGAGGCAGCTGATCGATGTTTCTCTCTCATCGATGTTTCTAACTCTCTATCCCTTTCCCTCTCCCTTCATCTCTGTAAAAAATCAATAAAATATATTTAAAAAAAAAAAAACTTTACTGGAGCTGCTCCCCACACCCCCACCCCCTGCCCCAGGACCATGCTGCCTGGAACAGGGTGCCCCAGCAGCCTCCTGACAGGTGGGTGGCCTGGAAAGCCAAGTGAGGTGGGAGCAGCAGGGAGCCACAGAGGGGTGGGGCAGTTGGAGCCAAGTTCCCGGAGGTCTGAGGAGAGAGCCTGACAGGAGCCCAGACTGCAAAGAAGGAAGAGGAAGTGGGCATGGGGAGCTCTTCCAATCCTCCTGCACGGACACCCTACTCCAGCCCCTGCACCTCCAGGGGGACGGGGAGGCTGACAGGACCGGGAGAAGACCCAGCCTCAGGGGTAGCTGTAGCCCGCACCTCCAACTCCCAATCTCTTCCCCCTGCCCCCCCACAACAATAGCACGCCAGCGATGACCCATCAGTGCCCCGAGGCACCTGGGGCCTGTGGCCTGCAGCTGCCGGGGGCCCCCTCTGCTGGGGCCAGGCACACCTCTCCTCCCTACAACTCCAGACCCAGGTGGAGGCAGGCCCCAGCGGCCCCCCAGGGTCAGATCCATTCCCCCCACCCCAGACAGCAGTGGCACTGTCTCTGCAGCAGAAGCACACTGAACCTTGCTGGGGGCCGCAGCTAAACCCGCCCTCCTAGCCTGCCTGGCCCCGCCCTGGCCCAGCCCTCGCCCCTGCTCCAGATCGGAGCCCCTCCCTGAGCACTTCCAGCTGTGAAACAACCACATTTAAAGAATGGCACCAAGCAGGGAGGTTTGACAGTTACTCCCCCTTCGGCCTCCCCGCCCCCCTAGTGCCCCCCCCCCCTCCAGCACCTCCTGAGAAGACCATCACTACAAAGCTGCTGGCCAGAACTCGCTCCTCCGAGACCTGCTGAACCCTCTGCAAAGCTTCAAAACATACAGTCCCAGGAAACAATCATGCCCTCCTCCCCTAATCAGCACCTGCTACCTGTGAAGGTACCCATGGGCATTTGGGGGCAAGCAGGCCAGCAGGGGGGGCAGTTGGGGGTGATCAGTCTGCCATGTGGGCAGTTGGGGGTGGGCAGGCTGGCAGGCAGAGTGGTTAGGGGCAATCAAGCAGGCAGGCAGGTGAGTGGTTAGGAGCCAGTGGTCCCGGATTGGGAGAGGGATGTCCAACTGCCGGTTTAGGCCCAATCCCTAGCAGTCGGACATCCCCTGAGGGGTCCCAGATTGGAGAGGGTGCAGGCCAGGCTGAGGGACACTGGGAATTTTGTGCACTAGGCTGCTAGTATGCATGTAAGTTATTTGGTTAATGTCTTCCCAACCACCCACCTACCCACCCCCTCCTTCCCTCTGAGATTTGACAATCTGTTCCATGCTTCTATGTCTCTGAATCTGTTATGTTCATCAGTTTATTTTGTTCTTTAGATTCCACATATAAGTGAGATCATGTGATACTTATCTTTCCTTGACTGGCTTATTTTACTTAGCATAATACTCTCCAGGTCCCTCCATGCTGTCTCAAAGGTTAAGAGGGCCTTCATTTTTACAGCTGCATAGTATTCCATGGTGTAAGTGTACCACAGCTTTTTTATCCACTCATCTACTGGTGAGCACTTGGGCTGTTTCCAGATCTTGGTTATTGTAAATTGAGTTGCATGGGATGCATATATATTTTTTCTGATTGGTGTTTCTAATTTCTTAGGATATATTCCTAGAAGTAGGATCACTGGGTCAAATGGCAGTCCATATTTATTTATTTTTTGAGGAAACTCCATACTGTTTTTCATAATGGCTGCGTTAGTCTGCATTCCCACCAGCAGTTTATGAGGATTCCCTTTTCTCCACCTCCTTGCCAGCACTTGTCCTTTGTGGATTTGTTGATAGCCATTCTGACAGGTGTGAGGGGATACTACATTGTTGTTTTAATTTGCATCTCTCTGATGATTAGTGACTTTGATCATTTCTGCATATGTCTCTTGGCCTTCTGTAAGTCCCTTTGGAGATGTCTTCTTAGGTCCTTTGTCCATTTTTAAATTGGATTTCTTGTCTTCCTTTTGTTAAGTTGTATGAATTTCTTATATGGTTGGAGTATTAACCCCTTATCAGATGTATTTTTGGCAAATATGTTCTCCCAGTTGGATTTCTTGTCAGCACACACTCTTTTAACCACTAATGGATAGATCTTTTTCCCCTCCTAATCACTGTGTAAACATTTTTATTTGGTACCAAAAATGTCAAAATTCACATTTAAAAAACCCTTTAATGGATTTCTTTTGAATATTTTTTATTTACTGTTTTCTTTGCTTCTGCTAACCTACACAAAGTACTCATTTTAAATGTCTTTTTTTGGGTGTTTTTTTGTTTGTTTGTTTGTTTTTGTTTTTTTTGCTATTCTATAGAGAATTAAGGCAATATTTGAAAAACCTTGAAATATGCTTCAGAAAAGAATTAGCATAGAAAACATTGGTTCCAATACATATTTTACTAAAAAACAGATGTATTTCAAATTGTATTATAATCAAAGAAAATGTAACCTTCCTCTCTGATTTAATGTTTATAGAAAACTAATATTACATAAATGGCAACTTTCTATGTCAGATTATCTATATGTTGTTCCTGACACTCTATAAATATGAAAATATAACTTTCTATGAAATGCCTATATTAATCAACAACTACAATTATATAAAGTAAAACCAATAATTAAAAAATTTAGGAAAGAGAAAACAAAATAATTGTAAAGTTGAAAGCTAGTTTATCCAGAACACAAAGAGATGCGATGGGCTCTATAAGTATTTTTTGACACTCCTTTTATGCATAGTAGCAAAAAGAAAATGAGAGATATCTATTTTATCTTATGTACTTTTACTTGTACCTGCTACTCTTTAAAGACTGGGATAAGACCTAAAACATGAATAGTTGAGTCCATTGTGCTTTTCTGCCAATAACATTGATTTGATATTCATTGAGCAGAGTAGACCTAGGACTTCAGATTGATAATGACTATATATGCACATCTTAACTCAATGTATTCATCCACTCTTTTAATTTTAATGTCACCAAAGAAAAAAATAAACCTTAACATTGTATAGTGTATTATAACTTGTCAAGTATAAGAGCAAAATTAGTTCGGTTATGCAAGAACTTTGGAGTAATAGCACTATGAGATGGTGTCATGAAGTACCACAGTTCCACAGTCTATCTCCAGAATGTTGCCCTTACAGGAAGAGCCCACAGTGATAACACCTGGTCTCAGGGATGCTTCACATCTGGAGGTGCCAACTAAGAAGAACAATCCTGAAATTAACAGTCCTGGTTGCCAAAACCTATCATCAATCCAAGTTGAATCTTCTAGATATCAGAGTTACTTCTCCTACAGACCATTTTTGGGCTATAGTGCAGCCAACTTCAAACATTCTGCCCTCTCCCAATAGTTCCACTTCTCATGAGGATCTTCTAGATATTTTCTTCCTCCCCAGCCACCAGGCCCAACCAACCAGCCTGGGTTATATGATTAGATAAAGTTAGTTCTTAAATAAAATCTATTTCTGCATCTAGATAAGCAACACCTTTAGACTTGCTAGCCCATTGTGATCTGTAGAGTAGTTCTAGTCAGCTTCTAGTATTAAGTTCTGAAAGCAACTTCTTTAAAAAAAATATTTTCTGGAACAAAGTTTCCTTGCAGGTCTTTCTCTTGGCATAGTTCTCTTTATTGAAGTGTTTCTCCAGTGAGAGCTGGGCTGTGCCAAGGAGCCTCCAGGTTGATACTCCTTTTGCTCAACTCCATTATGCAGCAACCTCTCTGATCACCCTTTTAAAACTAAAGGCCAAAGGATCAAATGGGACCAGGAAGTGACCATAGCTCACAGGGCATCAATTCCTCTTCTCAGCATATTATAGGAACACAAGCTAAGCCAGAAAACATAGCAGAGCCCATTACAGCTCTCGAGTTCCAGTTATCAACATTGATTTTTTTAATGGGAAATTTGCATTAGAAGTCATCACATGACTTACATTCACTAATAACTTAGATTAAGATAAATATTGGAACCTCACTGTAACATTGTCCTTGGACGAAGTGCTCTATAGTCATTTTTAAAAGGGGTTTTTTTCATGTAAGTAAATTCTCATAGGTAGGATCTATCTCAATCCAAACTGCACGTGGCATTCAACAGTGATGGTCAAAGTCTTGCAATATCCACATTAATATTATAACAGATATAAAATATACTCATAAATATAATGTATTAATATATTTATACTTATTTATTTTATTTATTTTTCAACAGGATAAAACTTAGAGGCTGAAAATGTTATTTTAGGCCACCATGATTTAGAATAAAGAGCACAGGCAATGACAGCATATTAGGATGTTGATCCCATTTAATATATTTGACAGATTAATTCATCTCTTCAATATTCACTCTCTATTCATGTGACAAATAAAAAAAACAACTAAAAAACATTGAAATGATATTTTGTCACTAGTTCAAGGTAACCTGATAAATCACTTGCCAACTGGCATTATAAAAAAAAACATTTTGAAATGTAACATTACATGTAATCTGTCCTAAAGTGTGATCCATAAATGTTCTCCCTCAGAATAATCCAGGATTTCTGGTAAAATATCTAGCTATAGTTATCACTGTGGACCTTATGAATCAGAAGCTCTGGAGATGAGGCCTTGTAATATTCATTGTAATAAGTCCTTCATGTGGTTATTTTTATCATGAAGCTACAGGAAGTATTATGATACTTAAAGTAAAATTATAGATAAGTTGATTTTATATAAATCTATAATCCTTATCATCTTAATAAAAATATCTATATTCAGACTGACTTTTATGGTGAAATAGAATATAAAATAATTAGTCATCTATGTATAATTTTAAATGGATAGTGCTAAGAAACCTAAAGCACCAAGTTTAGCAGTAATCACCCTAATGTTTGAGAGCTCAATGGAGCCATAAGTGCCTAAAGTATTTGCAGAGAGGAAGAATAATTTATCCTCTGAAACACTGTGACATTACTAAAGCGCATAAAGTCACTCCTATGTATCCTGATATTCTCTCAAGTGGACTTAAAGATGAGCCATCCCGACCAGATTTCTGACCCATATCTTATTTGTTAAGGTAGGGAGAGGAACCTTTGAACCTTGGAAATTATAGGAAGTTAATAGATTGTGAACTCCACTGGTTCTAGTTGTCTTAAGTTGTATTAATTTGCTCAACAAATATTATTAGACATTGTACTAATTACTGAGCTATAGTCAAGAAGAAGAAAGCCAGTGTCCTCTTAGGGCTTAAACTCTAGAAAAGAAGTCAGAAGCAGAATCCCAATTAAACAGAGAAGAAATCATTATAAAATGTGTTCACATGCAAAACCAAAAAAGGAACTGAATGCACTAAGGGTATTAGAGGGAACATCAGTTAGAATTGACTTTAATCTTTCTTTCTAGTGACACTATTTAAGTTTAGATATGAGAATAACAAGAGTTAGCTTTGCATATGGTGAGAAAAAGTCTTTTAGGAAGAAAAACTAGAATACTCAAGAGTCCTGATATAAGGACAATCTTGGCATGTAGAAGAAATTAAAAACTATGAATCTGGTTTGAGTAAAGCAGGGAGAACGACCTATGAGATGTGACTGAAAGATAAGAAGATGTGAAACTGTGCAGGGCTCTATTGGTAATGGCAAAAAAAAATGGGGGCTTTATTCCAAGTACATTGGAAAAGTGGAGAGATATGAACTGGGACATTTTAAGAGATCATTTGGCTTATTGTAGCTTATAGAGTATAGGACAGGGGTGGGCAACCTTTTTGTGAGTGTGTGCCAAAACCAGCAAAATCTCTGACTCAAAATTCTTCTGCATGCCAACCCTAATTTTTTGAGAACATGTTACACCTACTTGATATCTCTTAAGGTGTACGTATGTGAAGAACCTTGAAGAAATAATAAAATTCATTTGAGCGACAAAAACACAGTATATGATGATGAAAAATACAATTATTTTTAATGTATAAATGTACACTGATAGTCCGACAGAAAACTTTATGACTCTGTTTGATATTATCAGTGGGACTTTTGCTGCTGCATCACTGATGACAGAAATTTTACATCAGGTTTATATTTCGTGACCTTCAAAGATACGCACGAGCTACTACTTTCATCCATCAGGCTACTCCTATTACAAGACTTAACAAAATTCATCACTGAGAACAAAGATTCACAAGTGTATGTGGATGAAACCAAGACACTGGTCGGATCTAGGAAGGCAGGGAGAGTTAAGGCAGAGGCATAGAAATTGCTCTTCCCCTCTCTCGTCAATCCATGTCTATGGTCTTTAAGATAACTTGTTATGTAAAATTATTTATTTATCTAAGATGCACATACACTGAATTTATCTGAAAAATAAAAAGTCAATATTAAGAATAAAATTGTAAATGGAAGATTATAGGAGAGGGTTTCGAGTGCTAGCAAAAGTTACTGGCGTGCCATGTTTGGCACGCGTGCCAGGGGTTGCCCACCCCTGGTATAGGAAGTTAAAAATGAAATTAGGTAGAACAGTGGTGGACATAAGATAATAGATTAGGTAAGAAAACTAGATATTTGGATTACATATTGGGAAAACAAGGAGAGGACACAAAAATGACCTGAAGGCCTCTGGCTTTTTTTTTTTTTATCTGAATGGTTGGTGGTGCCATTTACTTGGACATGTGTTACCTGAAGTATCTATGTGCTGTTGTTAAGTAAGGCATGGACTCTCAGTTTTTTATTTTAACATATAGACTATACTCAAGCAGTTTCATAAAGTTATAAGTTCATTAGAATACTTTTTAAAAATTATTTATTGTTTAAGTATTAAATATGTCTTCTTTTTATTCCATTGACCTCTCCCCAGCCACTCCCACCCCTTAGAACATTCCCTCACCCCCCTAATGTCTGTGTACATTGATTATGGTTATATGCATGCATACAAGTCCTTTGGTTGATCTCTCTGTCTTACCCCCACCTTCCCTTGCCTTCTCTCTGAGGTTTGACAATCTGTTCAATGCTTCTCTGTCTCTGGATCTATTTTTGTTCATCAGTTTATGTTGTTCATTATGTTCCACAAATGAGTGAGATCATGTGATATTTATCTTTCTCTGACTGGCTTATTTCACTTAGCATAATGCTCTCCATGTCCATCCATGCTGTTGCAAATGGTAAGAGTTCTTCCTTTTTACAGCAGGTAGTATTCCATTGTGTAGATGTGCTACCTCATCTGCAGACCCACAAACACTGGGACTCCAGCCTCCTTGGCCACAGGCTCTTGTGAGCACTGGAGTGCACTCCCCTCCCACCAAGCCTGCCACTTCAGCCACAGGCCCTGCACTACCCAGTGCCTGGACCCTTCAGGGAGAGCAAAAATGGGGAGACAAAGAAACAACTCCCAAAGGAAAGGACTCATCAGAAAAGGAACTAAATGAAAAGGGGGCATGCAATATGTCAGAAAAAGAATTCAGAGTAAAGATCATACAGTTCCTAAAGCAGCTAGATGAGAAAATCAACAACTTAAGTAAGAATCAAAAGGAAATGGAGAATGATATAGCTACAATAAAAAACACAATGGAAGGTTTCAACAGTAGAGTAGAAGAAGTGGAGGAACGAATTAGTGAGTTAGAAGATAGGACAGAAAAACACACCCAATCTGAATAGCAATTGGAGAAAAAAAAAATTGAAAGCAGGAGGAAAGCCAAAGGGAGCTTTGGGACAACATGATTCGTTAGATCACTTTAATATGGACTCTACAGAGAGAATGGTGACCTGTCTCTTTTTACTCCCCTCTTCCAACTGCCTTGAGTGCCCTGAACTTTTATTCACACTCAAAAATCAGAATCCTATCTGAGAGAACTTACACAGATGAGAAATAATGGTAATTTCTCAATAACAGTGTTAAATAATAAAAGCATTTCTGGTCAAAGCAATTGTATGTTGGAAGTAATGATTTCCCAGATGATGAGTAGGGATTGTGACTATAACAAGTTAGCATATGATATCTGCCAAGTTCAACTCAGCTTCATTTTAAGAGCCTTCTACTAGGGCCAAGAATAATGACTCAAATTAATGAACTTAAAAATTGTTTTAAAATGTTTAATGGAGGCATTTCAAGTCATGATCTGAGATTTGTTACTGTTACTTTTGCTGAATTCAATTTGCTGCTGAGATTTAATCAGATTTATCAGACACCATAAACTGTGAAATACACTGTTCCTTACAAATACCTTAAAACTTTTAAATAAGCCAAACTTGGATATATGGTTTTACTAATAATTAACAAGAAAGGGTTCATGGGTTTTATTTAACATAGTTGGTTAGAGAAGTTTTTGACAAAGGAGACTTGGGAAATTTGGGAATCATCTTTTTTTTAAAATCTTCTAGAGCAGCGGTTCTCAACCTGTGGGTCACAACCCCTTTGGGAGTCGAACGACCCTTTCACAGGGGTCGCCTAAGACCATTGGAAAACACATATATAATTACATATTGTTTTTGTGATTAATCACTATGCTTTAATTATGTTCAATTTGTAACAATAAAATTGGGGGTCACCACAACATGAGGAACTGTATTAAAGGGTCACGGCATTAGGAAGGTTGAGAACCACTGTTCTAGAGGGAGTCCTTAAGTTACTAAAAAATAACTTTAATTTATGAACAGATGCCATTAATCAGAAAATAAAGAAATTGTAAACTTTATGGGAGATAATATTTGTTATAAAGTTGTACTATTAATTTCAATCATATATTTTCCAAATTACAGGGAAATATGAAGAATTTCATTTCTTGGCTAGCAAAGCCTCTACTCCCTGGATAAACTCTCAACAGACTTAATGATCAGCATATCTGTCAATTTTATTTTCTGATTTCCTGTGAGCAGTTTACAAAAGATAAAGAAAAATCAAACCCAAAAATGTATTATATTTTAAAACTTTCATCAGATGATGAAATAGTACCATTTGGGAAAATATTGATGATCTTGAGAATATCATAGTAAACAAAATAAGATAGAGAGAAAAAAAATAAGAACTCATATATGGAATTGAAATCTGAAAGCAACAAATAAACAAACAAGAAAAACAACCAAACAAAAACTCAAAGACTCAGACACAGTATGGCGGTTACCACAGGGAAGAAAGGTGGGGGTGGGGGTAATAAAGGGTAAAGGGGGTTCAAATATATAGTGACAGAAAAAGATTTGATTTTGGATGGTGGCCAGACAATGCAATGTACAGATGATGCATCATAAAATTGTATACTTGAAACTATATAATTTTATTAACCAATGTCATCCCAGTAAATTTAATTTAAAAAACAAAGCTTGTTTGGTATATGCCCATGCTCAGTGCTTTAGTTCTGTTGAAATATGCATTCTCAGTTCTATGTGCTTATTTGAATGTTACCATAACACAAAAATCTATGCCTTTATTGCTTTGAAATAAAGCAGAATCTTTATTTCCTACAAAATATAAGAAAAAAAACATTCTTTGAGTTTAAAAAAAGACTAACTTAGTTTTTTTACCTATTATCAAATTAGAGATCTTGAATGAATTCAACTTCATAATTGTATTTACTTTTAATCCTATTGTTCTAGAAAGCTGTCAGATATCACCAATTTTTTAACTTCACTCATCCTGAACAGGTTATCTATCACTATCACTGTTTCTACCACTAGACTCTGCCTGCATTACTTAACATAATGTCCCAAACTAAATGATTTAGTGAAGATTTTATTAGAATGGATAGTAGAAATTGGATTATCAATGGATATCATATCGCTTCATATTCTGGCATTTAATTCAAATAATTCAAGCTGCTCTCATGATCCTAACCTTCACTGGGAGCATAGGTCCAAGTGATCCTGGATCATGGCACTCTTGAGTTAAATTTCTTAATGACTAGAGTGCCATAAAGATGGTTATCCAACAAAACCCTTAAATGAACTATCCAAATCTCATATAATCACAGGACACTTAATTAGCCTTCAAAAGACACCCTTTTTTTTTAAACCTACATAGTGTTTGCTTGTATACATCATTGTTCTTGAATAGAACAGTTTCACTTCTCTACCATTCTAATTCATCTGATATGAAGGACTGTCTTAAGAAAACTCTAATTTTTCCTGGAATGTTTAACTCAATTTTATAGCAACTCTTCTATAGCAAAAATGTAGTTTAAATGTGTTACTGTGTTATTGCTACTATAACAAATTAATACAAACTCAGTATCTTAAAAAAACACATTTTTTTTTCTTAGAGTTCTGGAGGTCAGAGGTCCAAAATGGGTTTTACTGAGCTATACTCAAGTCTTCATCATGGCTGTGTTCCCTCTTGAAACTCAGAGAGAATCAGTCTAGAGGCCTGGTACATTCCTTGGCTTCTGGCCCCTGCTTCCATCTACCAAGCTTATCACTCCAACCTCTGCTTCAGTCATCCCTACCCTATAGTAGTATCTTTCAGCCTCTCTCTAATAAGTCACATGTGATTACATTGGGCCCACAAAAATAATTCAGAATAATTTCCCATTTTAAAGTTAGATGATTAGCAACCTTAATTCCACCTGCTACCTTAACTCCCTCCCTTGCTGTGTAACATAACATATTCACAGCCCTGGATATTAGAATATGGGCATTTGGAAGGCCATTATTCTACCTACTACACTAAGAAAAAATTTAAAAGGTAAAATCCTATATAATAAAAGGCTAATATGCAAATTTCCCTGTCAACCAGGAGTTTGACCAGGAGTTCAACCAGGGGGCGGGGCCAGCTGGCCAACTGGCCATGGCCCCTCCCCCTGGCCAGCCTGGCCTGATGGCCCCGATTGGGGTGGGCCGGCCAGAACCCACCCATTCATGAATTCGTGCACTGGGCCTCTAGTTATGTATAATGCACCATTAACTGTGGCAATGAAACACTACATTATATAAATATTTCTATCACATACTGTTTTAAAAATCTTTTAGCTACTAGACTATTGATCAAAGCTTTGGTATATTCTTGAAAAAACTCATATCCTTGATGTTAAGTCATCAAATATAAGAAGATAGTCTTTTTAAAATTAAAAAGGAATATTAAAGGCTACCTAGACAATAGAAAAAGAACTCTAGTTGCTATGCCTCAAAAGGCCTGATTTCTGCATATGTTATACCCCTGGTAATATACATATGTGTCAAGTTATTTCACGTATATGCTATTTCCCCCATGCTTTGCAAATGGCTTTATTCTTATCACTACTTACATTAAGCCTATTTATTCAAGCTTTCCTTCATTATTTTCTTTTAATCAACCTCCCCTAATTTTTGTCTTCTGAACTCAATTTCATTTCTTACATATTCCATATCATCACTACTTGGTTATGCTCTGCTTTACAATGTTCCTTTGTTTTATACAATTTCCCCCCACATCAGTTGTTTTATCTGCATGACTTACCATCTTAGTATTCAGTGGTAACAACACCTGCTTAGGCTCTGTCTCCAGCTGGGAATGCAGTATCTTCCAATTTCTAGTTTAACTTAAACTTCTTAATTAAGCAAAGCCTCCATTTGAGGTAATAGGAGGATTTCTGCCTTGAACACTCTGTGAAATGTACAGAAACACATTTGGGAACATAATTGACTTTTATATACAGAAGCCAGATGCATTGCATGCCTCTGTGTGCTTATGGAAGCAAGTTCATCTCATATATCACAATAAGCATCTGTTCTACTAAATTTCACTGCCGGATACTCATTATGCTTAGGCAACAAAACACTTAAGGAAGTAAAGGGTCTTTCCAATAAAAAAATAAAAAAAGGAACATGAGAATGCTTTGTTTAAAAAATAAATCTTCCTCTATCAGTTCAACCCAAAGTAGTAACTATCAAAAACAAACAAACAAACAACTAACAAAAAACCAAGTCATTATTGAAATAGTTTCTGATAAGGCATTTTGATCACTATCCTGTATAAAATTTAGAGAAAATGATATATGTGTTGATATTTAAAAGGTTGATTTCAACAGTACAAGGTGTGTTCTGAGGTTTGAATAAAATTAGAAAATGCAGAAGTTTAAAAAAGAACAGAAAACAAATTACACAAATATGAACATCCTAATAGTTTAATAGGTATATGTTTTTGTTTATAACATGAATATATCCATAACATAAGTTTTGTTAAAATATTATTAATAATTTCATACTTTTCTGTCTTGTTTTTTGCATTTTGTTTATGGACAATAGAGATCTTAATACATTTAGTGTCCATATGAGGCTCTTAATGTTTCCTGCCAATGTACTTTGTCCATTTTTCTATTGGACTACTAATCTTTTCTTATTGATTTGTTGGAACTATTTAAATGTCAAATATGTCAAATGAATTGTATTTTTTTCTGATCTGACATTAGCTTTCTGTATTTGCTTATGGTATCATTTGAAATTTAAAAATTTTCTATTTTAACAGAATCTAATCTATAATTCATTTTCTTATGTTTTTCTATCAAAATAAACTTAGGAATGTTGATTTTGCTCTACTAATACAAATAATATTTGCCTGTGAGTGTTTTATTTCCTTTTAAATTGAGGAGTTAACTTGATACCTACTCTGGAATTAAATTTGTATATTTTAATTAAAATATAGTTATTATACTAGTATACTACTACATTAGTTTTGGGTGTACAGCATCATTATTCAACATTTATATACCTTATAAAATGATCACCACAATAAGTCTAACAACCACCTGACATGGTACAAGGTTATGTTATTGACTATCTTCCCTATGCTGGACATGATATGCCATGACATTAATTTTATAACTGGAAGTTTATATCTCTTATGCCCCTTCACCTTTTTCATGCCCGCTCCCAATAATACCTACCCATCCAGCAAATCCACTTCTGGTATCTATGCAAAGAAAATAAAACACTAATTTGAAAAGATATATGGACCCCTATGCTCATTGCAACATTATTTACAATAGGCAAAATATGGAAGCAAAATGAGTGCCCAGCAATAGATGAATGAATAAAGAAGATGCTGTATGTGAGTATATGTATATATACACACATATATGTATATATACATATGTACATACATATATACACACAATGGAATACTTTTCAATTAAAGAGCACAAAATGTTACAATTTGTGACAACATGAATGGACCTAGAGAGTATATGCGAAGTAAAATAAATCAGACAGAGATAGTATTAATTTTTATGAATGATGCAGTATAACCTTCTGTGACTATAAATAACATATATTCAATAGCTTCAGTATCATTTTATGAATGATTTATCATTTCCCTCTGATTTGAAAAACCATAATTATTATAAATCAGATAAGTTTATTGAAATTATGGAATAAAAATTTATGTAAGTTCAAACATAACAGCCAGCCTTATTTCTGCACCACTATTCCCCTGAGAGCTGGATGGAGGAATTGCTTTTCTATGGTTTAGGTGTGTGAGTAACATAGCATGGTTTAAATAACATTTGAACTACACAGAAACTTTCATTTCTGTGCTGAACCATGTTCCAGCTTGGTTCTGCACATTTGCCTTTGAAAATAGACACTGAATTTTATTTATGGCTATATTTCTACTACTCAAAATAGTGTCAGGTACTGAAAATGGGCTCAAAAATATCTGTTTAATTATCAGATGGACAAGTATCTGATTTTCCATTGCATTGATGCACCTCTCTCTGAAAAAAAAAATTTATTTAATCCTCACCCAAGGATATTTTTTCCATTGACTTTCTTACAGAGTGGAAGGGAAAGGGGAGGGGGGCAAGAGAGAGAGAAACATTCATCCAAGTGAGACACATCGATTGGTTCCTTCTGCACTCATCCCTATGGGGGCTGGGGAACGCGTGCAGCCAAAGTACATCCTCCTTGACCTGGAAAGTGTTCACAGGCCTATGCTCTAACCACTGAGGAAACCAGCCAGGGACCTTTCCATAATTTCAACCAGCTTTTTTCTGTCAAGGATAAAACATTCATTCACATGATTTTGCCCCTACTCATGTGCACACACATGCACCCTTTACAAAGGCACTGCTTTAAAATATCAACAACTATGAAGATATGTGTTAATTCTAGAGGTCTGGGCTCAAAGAAAATAATAATAGAAAACCATAAACGTGAATCTGAAAGAGAAGAATATGAAAGATAAAAATGCCAAAAGAAAATCTCTCCTTATATTGTAATTTGTTACTATTGAAGTGAGAAAAGTAATAGACATAAAAATGAAACTACATAATATGTGTATATATCTATGTACCCATTTTCATGATGTATATATGTAAACAGATGAGTGTGAAATATATATGGTAAATAATGTGTCATCTCTTTTGTATTAATAATCACATATATGTACATACATAAACAATATATATGGATATTTGCCTAACTATTTCATTTCTATTCATTTCCTCAGCTAAAAACTGAAGGGAATTTAGATTATTTATCTAGAGTTGTTTTTAACCATAATCTCAACATTTCTCCTCATTTTTATACTTTCTTAGATTACCATCTTGTGACTATTTTTCTATAATTTATATATACTTGCAACAGTCACTTTAAGAAATTCGCTCTTTGGCCAAGATCTCGAGGGCTGATTGCATGTAAATATATGTGTGTGTGGAAAAACACATGTGATAAAGAAAGGTCAATTGTAAAATAAATGTACATACCTATCAAAAAGAATAACAAAATCTCTGAGCAAAATTATCTGTGCATTTCTTTGTGTTTATAAAATTAATAGAGTATATTTCTTGGGAGTAAACCTATTTGTTTTTTTCTATTTGATTCCATGTGAACTGCAATATTGGCATAATACATTGGTAATTTGATACTTTGTCACAGTAAATTATGGGGCGCGGCTACAGTGTTTTGGACAGGTTCAAGCCTTGGACTAATGAGAGGGCACAGTCCTCTCGTGGCCATGTGCAAGTCCCAGCTTGGAGGGCAGAGCCTTCCAAGCACAATTAGCCAACAGCTATAGTTGTAAGCTTGAACCTATGGTCCGAACACGTGGCCCCTCATGCCTGAGTGATAGAGTTCAGGAGTATGTAGTTGAGTAGGATTGAAACCAAGGAGAATGTTGTAAACATATTGATCATGCCCCTACTTTGCCTCGTGGCATCTGCTATAAAATAAAGACACGCTTGTGGGCACTGGTGCTGTCCATCAAAGGAGCAGCATCTCACCAAGATCCAGCTTTCATTCTCTTGTCTGTCTTTTCTAAGCCTTTCACCACCCCCACTCAGGGTCACTGAACCAGGCTGAGCTGGCATGAGTATGCCATGGCTGTGCTGGCTCCCCATAGTAAATATAGAATGATCCAAAAATAAAGAAATAAATCAGTGAGTTCCCAGAAAATATGTTTTTTGAAGGATTAGATCATTGAAAATCATCAGTCAGTGGTACAACAATGTGAAAAAAGGATGAAAACTGAAGTTCTTGGGGCCAGTGAAAAACAGTAGTGATGCTCTATTTTGTGCATCAATCACCATTACCACGCATCTTTGATACCTGTATTGCCAAATACTTCACATACAGCCTTAATGGTGATTAATAGACAGGCCACAGTACTGAAACTGAAATGAGACTATAGAGCAAGTAATATTCAAAAGCATTTCAAAAATGTATTATTTCTACAAATGGAAATACTGCTTTTGTCAATATTACCTATACAAATTTTTATTTAATTTATCCATGATTAGCAAATTCAGTTTTAGTGAACAATTTTCAGATTTGCCAAATGAAATACGTAAAAGAACTGTGTGATCATAAAAGAAATCTACAACTCTGCTTATACAAATTTGTCAGTAGTGGCAACAAAAGTTACCGTGGGTGTGATGTCATTGCTTTCCCCACAATCCTCTGCAGCACCAACCACTCTTCTTTTTAGATAATTGGTGCATATTGTCTAAATCAAGTCCTGTGCTCAGGTCACCTCAGCCCTGCCATCTAGCCTGGCTCCCAACAGGAATGTAGTTCAAAAGCCCCTTTGTAGGAGTTCTAGAGCCACCACTGAAAAGTACACACTCACTGCAGGTGTTGAAATGCCTCACTCTGCAAATTCAGAGCTCCAAAAAAAATGAATCTAATTTTTAAAAATTGAGAACACTGTAACTCTAGGAAATAAATTATGCTGGATTAGATGACTCTCTTCATTTCATGCAGCCTATCTTCTCATTTTTTTTCATTATTTTCCACATAGTCACAACTAACAACTGCTTCATTGTTAAACTTCATGAAATGATTATTCCACAATAAATTATCTCAATGGCATTTTTTTGTCTCTGCTGTTCTGGTTCTATCCCTGTACTCCTGATTGAGTTTGTTTTTTTTATTGAAAAACAATAGGCTAATAATCTAAGCCTTGTAAAAGTCATCATTTCTTCTATGCTTTATAATAGCAAATATCTCTTAGGTCTGTGATCAAAGTAGAGATAAAGTTAGTTATATTATTTTCATATCAATTAATAATAGCAATGTCATTTGCCATCCTAAAATCTAGTGCTACGGGTGATAAGTTACTGCCAAGAAATAGTTGGTTGCACGAACAACCAGCAGTCTTATACCCACACGAGGCATGTCTGCACACTTGCTTCCACAGCCAAAGTAATGCCATATGTCCTCAGTGATGTGGGTGGACTAAAGTAACAGTTGCCTTGCTAAAGAGGACCAGAAGTGCAGGCAACCTATCACACTATTATTTTTACTTATGGTTGGTGAAAACTCAGTTGAAACCCTTGCCGGGATGAATAGTATGGCTGAAGAAGATGTAGAAAAGGACCATCGATAGTGAAAAAAGACCGCTTATATGTGTTGTACAATTACTAGATCTCTGGACATGGAAGCTAAAAATATTTTTGTGCATTATGCTTTGCATTAAGAATTATTTAACATCAACAGAGTTCTTTAGCCCAATCTCACTTTTCCTCATTGTTTTTTCATTAAATACAAAGTGGTGGATGTATAGTGCCATGTCAAAAATGACCATTCATAATTATCCTTATTTAATTCCATGTTAAACAAACATCTCTATTTTTAGCTGAACATCATAAAAATTATATTGTTCCCAGACATTAAAGAAAGTGAAAAACACTTAAAAACTTAAATTATTTGTATAATAATTTCTGGAAAGCAAGTAGAGCACTAAGACAAAACTGCATTCACACACATTATATTTTACAAGGTAAAAGAAAAACATGGATTTGGGATTATTATAATAGCATTATATGTATATCAATAATGATTTCCTCTGGAATTTCCACAACTGCAAATATTCAGCTATTGTATTAATGATAAAATGTATAGTTTTAAGGGCATTCTTAATACTGTGATCAGCACAGCTGGCATGGCTCAGTGGTTGAGCGCCAACCTATGAACCAGGAGATTCTGGTTCTATTCCTGGTCAGGGAACAGGCCCAGGTTACAGACTCAATCCCAATAGGAGGCGTGCACGAGGCAGCTGATCAGTAATTCTCTCTCATCACTGATGTTTCATCTCTCTCTCCCTCTCCCTTCCTGACATCAATAAAAATCTACATACAAAATACTGTGATCAATTTACTTTTCTCTTAAATTCTTCTTTTTGACAAATGAGAGAGCATTTAGGAAGGACAATGTTCCCAGCACAAAAACCAGTAAAGTATATCAGATCCATTTACAACATAATTTTAAGAAAAATGAAGGACAAACTTGTGCGGCAGCAAAAATTCATTTGCATTAAATTAATGTGAACAGGGCATTTCAAGTTCCCTTTGGCAACAATGGTTTAGAGGGGAATGAATTCATCTTATGAAACAGTCCTTTTTGGGGTTAAAAAAGATTTTAAAAGCTGACATGACCATCATTAAATTTCTCCTGAAAGTCTGCAATTAGTATATATAGCTCATGAGATAAAATATTCAAAATGCACACATTTGAGAGGACCAATTATTATGGAACCACTATCTGACATCTCCTTGAAAATTATGTCCTACAAAGTGTAAAAAATGAACCAACATTTCTGTTATTTTTTATATGGTTTTGGCTTTGTAAACAAAAGATAAACTTCATAAATAAGAACTGTTCTAAAAACTGCTTATAAATAAGAAATTAAAGATATTACTCTATATAATTTAAACCTAAGTAATCTAGGTGCAGCCTTGATAAATAATTGATTTAATATTTTGATAAGTGCAAATAATCCCACATTTTACTAAAACTAGATTTAATAAATTTAAAGGTATTTAATTGATCAGCATCTTTGTGAGTTAGGAATATTCTCCTCCAATATCCTATATAATAAAGAGGCAATATGCAAATTGACCATCACACCCTCGCACAAAGATGGCTGCCCCCATGTGGGCACAAGATGGCCGGCAGGAGAGGGCAGTTGTGGGCGATCAGGCCAGCAGGGGAGGGCCGTTAGGGGTGACCAGCCCTGCAGGGGAGGGCAGTTAGGGGCGACCAGGCCTGCCGGGGAGGGCAGTTGGGGGCAATTGGGCTGGCAGGGGAGCAGTTAGATGTTGATCAGGCTGGTAGGGGAGTGGTTAGGGGGTGATCAGGCTGGCAGGCAGGTGAGCAATTGGGAGCCAGCAGTCCTAGATTATGAGAGGGATGTCTGACTGCCGGCAGTCATACATCCCCCAAAGGGTCCCAGATTGGAGAGAGTGCACCAGGCCTCTAGTTTTCTAATAAAAAGAAACTGATATCCCCAAATATACTCTGGTTTTCCCTGAGAAAACAAACACATTAATTTTAGAGTATCAGGGCACAAGATATTATCACCATTTGTGATAGGCTAAATAATAACTCCCAAAGATGTTCCCCTCCTAATTGCCAGACCCTGGGAATGTTTTAGTTTCCAGAGTCAAAGGGAATTTTCAGATGTGGTTGAGTTAAGGATATTGCGATGGAGAAATTATCTGGAATCATCCAGATGATGCCAATGTAATCATAAGAGTCCTTGAAAGAGAGATGGAAAGGGATTCAGAGTTAGAGGAAGAGGAAATAAGAGGACAGAAACAGAAATAGGAGTAGCATATCTTGAAAATGAAGGAAGGGGTCATAAGCCAATGCATTCAGATAGCAACTAAAAGCAGAAAAAAAGAAGGAAATTTTTTTTAAATGGTTCTCCCCTCAGAGGATCCAGCCCTGCAGACATCTTGATGTTAGCTCAGTGAAACTAATTTTAGAATTCTTACCTCCAGAAGTATAGACAGTAAATTTGTGTTAAGCCATTCAGTTTGTGGAAACTAATATACCATTGTAATAAGCAAAAGAAAGCAAACAAAATAGTGATGAATTTGAGAGATCTCTGGGGAAAAAAATGTTAAACTCAGTAATAGGATTGATCTTGGTAACTGTATTATATGTTACTTATTTACATGTGAAGTCACACTATTAATATCATTATCATAACTATCAATCAATATGAATACACTAGTATATCTAATTTAGAGATAAGAATTTCTGTTTCAGCCGTCCTATAATCCCCTGCAGATGTCCTTGAGCAACACTATATCTGATGGAGCTAATATCTTCGTGAAAGAATCTTCCTGTTTTGCAGTGAAGTTACATCTGAAATTAAATCTATTAAGCAATACCTAGAAGATTCAGATTTATTTTTAAGAACAATACTAAAACTGAGTTTGTGACACTATCATCACCAACAGAATCAAAGTTAATTTGAAAAATTTTAAAGCAATATTTAAAACATCATGTCCATGTTTTTCTCTTGTTAAAAATAAATCATTCCCAATTCTCTTTTATATTTATGCTAACTGGATGAAGTCCAGACATGGATTATGCTACCACAAATAGAAAATTATTTAAATAGACAAATTTCACTTATTGCTGACAGAATGACAGTACAAAACTGTCATAACTTTGAAGAAATAAGTGCTTTGTGGGAAAAATATTTCCTGTTCTTTATCAAAACTTGTCCTGAGACCTAGTTGCCTTCTCTTCACATGACTATGCACAGTAAAAGTGTAAAATATTCCTTCTATTTTTGTAGTTTAATGGTTACAGGACATCAGAAGTAGGATATGGGAATGGTCTGTGGAATATTGTCATTGAATTTGAGGAAGAAAATTTAAAATTTGGAAATAAGATGTAGGATTTTTCCACAGCAATATGCAGGGAACTATATATATATATATAGATTGTCTATCATGTGCTAAAATCCTTACATAAAATGGTTTCATCAAATCTCCCCAATGTACCAACACTAACTCTTCAAAGCTGGCATTTTAATCAGTTTATAAAATAAAGAACAAGACTACAGAAAGGGAACTTGTTAAACACCACACAGCGACTTGAGGGCAAAAAAAAGGCAAAAGTAGGGTGAGTATAATAGCAAAAATAAAAATAGCAATCTTATCCTGATTGGACGTGGAACTACACTAAGAACAAAAACATGAACAAAGAATCTCTAAGTTAGAACTATTAATCTCCCATTTCAAGAAGAATCAACTTAAGTAAAGAAAGGCTATACCATTTGTTTCAAGCTCAGACAACTAGCAAGAGAAAATTTTAAACCCAAGTCTGTAACATACTTTATTATTCTAAGATGCATATGCATTATTTGCAGGATTAGCTGAGATAATTCTTGCCAATCCTAAGTGAGTGTCTGACACTTGAAAACTGTTCTGAGTTTATCCTTATTATTATTTAGTTTGGAAATCATTAAATTTCTTCACTGTCTTTTGAAATTTCACTGCTTAGTCATATTTCAATTCTCTAGGAAAAATAAAATTCAACATATGCATCCCTTTTGGTTGCAAATTTTGGAGCTCAAGTAATATGTAGCACATCACATTAAACTGCTATTTATTTTGGAATAAAAAAAAGGAAATGTTTCATTAAGTAAAAAATAATTGGATTGTATATTTTATATGCATAATGCAGCTTACTAAGTGTAATTTATATAAAAAGCATAATTTTCTATAAGTCTTCCAAGTGCTTAATAATACATTTAAAGGCTTGGTTCAACAAATCAGAATAATCTGAATTACAAATGACAAAAATTTGTTCAGCGACTTCTGCTTTTTATTTCCTGTAATTTAGTCCATATTAAGATTTAAAAACCTATGTTAAAGTCAATATTGCAGGACTGATCCCTTTACCTTTTCTTAGTTACTCTTAAGTTATGAATAAAATGTATTTATCCAAAGTTACCTAGGCATTGAAACAAATGCAGTAAAAATTGTGGTTGCCAACCACGTCCATTGTTCATATGTCCTACATTTTTATGCATTAAAATTGCTCTAATACTCCCTTGTGCCATCGGTTTCACCACGAAAGGGAATATGAAAAGAATCTCATAATGAATAAATATATATACACTAACACTTATGATGTTCAGTCATCTCCCTAGTATCTTATGCCCCCTCTGAACTATTAATTAAAATGAACAACTAACTAAATTCAGCACTTTTAGGAAAACAAAGTCCAAAATCGAATTCATACCTCTGCAAATTTTTATCCAAGAAAGCATGACCCAATGGGCATCACAGATGTGGAAGAAACAAGTCACTTTTATCAATGAATATTCATGATACTCCAGCAGCATGAATTGTTGCTGCCCCACCAATACCTTCTTAGCACTCACTATTCTCATCTTGTGGGTCAGACAACATCCAAGACTAAGCAAGGACTCTGTCCAAAGGCTTTCTCGAGTCACCAGAGCTATGCACAGGATTGTCCAGAAATTCTAGGGCATTAATGGCCCTCCTCCCTGTGCCTGGAGCAGCCCTGAATTAATGATGGAAATTTATGGAAGAAACTGCCCTGTGCCCTTGCCCCTCAGTTGGGCTAACTCTGGTGCATATTCTGCACTGTGCCCCATCGTGCTCTGATTGAGCCCTACTTGCTCCTTGTATTTCTAACTCACTATATACAACAGAGATGATTGTAAGTTGATTACTATAACTACTAGTTATTTTACTGCAATGTGTACACAAATCTCTATTAAACAGGAATGTTTATAGATAAATATGTCTAGATAAAGATATACAATGT
The DNA here is from genome assembly GCF_000147115.1 of Myotis lucifugus. Taxonomy (NCBI): domain Eukaryota; kingdom Metazoa; phylum Chordata; class Mammalia; order Chiroptera; family Vespertilionidae; genus Myotis; species Myotis lucifugus. The sequence goes on along the minus strand of NW_005871168.1, from coordinate 324,619 downwards.
CTCCCATTCTTTCCTGAGGGATAAAACAACAAATCTCCTTTTCTTAGCCTCCTCTCTCCCTCCTTCCTCACTCAGTTTCTACCTGAAAGAATTGTAAAGGAAGAAAAATAAGGCTTTGGGCAGCACTCTCAAGGGGACCCCTTCTCTCAGAAGAGCTATAATGATGGGGAGCATCACATATCCTGTGTGAACTATTCTATAGGATCTGAGAGAAGAGATTTTGAGATTCCAGAAACATCATTTTAAGCCACTCTTTTAATATCAGGACCTTAAAGGAACTGGCCAGATGGTCAAGAGCCATAGAGCTTATTACCTGATCACTCACAAATACCTGAGCCATGAGTGAATGGAGAATGCTGCAATGACATGCAAAGTTGCATGCAACATTCTTAGTTCCCAAATGCAACAATAAATGTTATGTATATAACGTGAAAGAAGTTACAAACTGTTTGAGGCTCCTACCTAGTATTTATTGCTCTTGCTCACTCTCTGCCCACACAACTAAATTCTCTGCTGAGTACATGCATGCACACACCAGCATATCCTCCCAACCCACCCCACTTGCCAAAAAAGAATCTCAAACTGCCTTTGAAACTCAAATGGGCTCCAAAGCATATTTTTACCACTTAAGAATGAGAAAGAGTTAAAAAGTTGAATCAATATTATAAAGTTTTTTCTCTCTCAAATTATAATAAGCTTGTTTTGAATCAGTCCATATCAAAACACCAACGCATATATATCAAATAAATGTGTATGAATGTGGTCAAATATTACAAATAAAAACATTCAGTTTCTAATTCTCTCCCTGTATTAAACATACATTATCTTCCAATGTTCTCCAGGAATCTTAACAACTATTCACTGTGAAGTCTGGCAATTCACTCTGAAGACAAGTTGTAGCTATGTTTCCTGTTTACACTAAGCAGCTTTAAAATGCATCTAATTATGGGTTTCCTTCTATCTTGATTGTAAGACATAAATTATTCCCCAAAATAATAAATATTGAGTCTGTCTTTCAATCCGCTCTTATTAAGGAGGACACATGGCCAGCTGTTAGTTGTTTAGAAGTTATTTGAGGAGCATATGCTACTAACTCCACGCAATTATATCAGAGTGTATTCCACATAAAAGAAGTAAGATCAGTCTTAAGAAATAATCAGCCCTAACCAGTTTGGCTCAGTGGATAGAGCGTCGGCCTGCAGACTGAAGGGTCCCAGGTTCGGTTCGGGTCATGGGCACATCCCCAGTAGGGGGTGTGCAGAAGGCAGCTGATCGATGTTTCTACCTCTCTATCCCTCTCCCTTCCTCTCTGTAAAATATTAATAAAATATATTTTAAAAGGAAATAATCAGAAAAATAGTCAGGAATATTTTAAGATATTTTTACATAAGGCATATTCAAGTATTACTAATACAATAATTTCAACTAAAAGCAGCCATGCAATTTTTTGGGAAAAGAAATGAAGTTTAAAAGCCTGAGCTTAAATTTCTGTTTTATATCATAACAATTTAAAAATTTAGGAAAGTGAATCCCTCTATGTCACAGTCTCTTCACCTGAAAAATAGAACTAATATTACTATTCTGTAAAAATTAGAAATGGAATATGTATGAAAGAAATTGGATTACAGTAGTAGATACTCAAGAAGTACATGTTGAATCCAAACTGATGTTAAAGAAGAGCAAAGTAAAATATTACTTTTTAATTACTAAAACTGTATGTGCATATATGTCCTTTGAAAAACCAGTAAGTCCTCCAAGGCATAAAATGACACTGGGGTCTTGTAGAGACCTTTGTAAATATTTAAAAGATATTTCAACTTCATCCCCAAATTTGGTTCTGATATTTATTTGTTAAATTTATAATTTGTATGCTTCACTATTATTAAAATGCCCATATGGCTAATAGTATGCCCAAGAATCATTCTACTGTAAAGCATACAGCAAGGCTGATGGAGTAAGTATTGAATTCAAACACGAAAATAGTTATCCCAACCATCTAAAAGCAAAACATTTAGACCACTCTGGTGACCATGATGATTACAAGCTAGTGTTACTAATATGAAAGCAACTTCTAAATCAAATAAATTCATAACACACTTAGGAATTTAGCCTCTCGCATATACACACATTAGATAAAAAAAATTGAAGCAAATGTGAAAAAACATTAAATTAAGGAAGTTCTGTGGGAAATATCCATAATTTCATCCCCAGAATTTTTCTATCAATTCCTTTCCCCAAAGTCCTTTGAGGAAAATAGAGTTGCTTTCCTCTCAACATGAACTCATTATTTCTCACATAGTGTTTCAGAAGGACTTGTCAATCAGACACCTGAAAGTTGCGCTGTTGAAGAAATCCGAATGGTAATAATTTTGGAACAAAGGATGGAAAGGAGATGAGTAAATCAACATGGCTTTTAACCTAAATTGCTGTCACAGTTCAGAGCCTACCTAAAGAGCCTGAAGTTCCCTGCCTTTAATAAACTATGAGGGGGATAGAGCAAAAGAACCTCTGGTTACTAAGAGGGAGGGCTACCCCCTGGGAAATCAGGGAGAAAGAAATACCTCTCCCCACTTAGAAGGCAGGCTTGCCTGCCCGCTGTACACTCAGACTCCTTACTTCCACACCTTTCAAACCCTTTGACTTAGCTTGGAAAATTGGGCATGAGCCAAGGAGGAGGAGGGACAGAAGGACAAAATAGGATGCCAGAAAAACAAACGACTGTCCAGAAAGCTTATATATAAACACATACAATGCGTACATTTGGGGAACTTTCCTAAAACCCAGTCACTTCAGCTGAATTCCATTTGAATCCACTGGTCCTTGCAATGAGGATCACACCACCCACTGCCCATCCTCCCATCCCCAGCCATTGCAGCCACAGCTAAGACCCGTCTGTATGTCCGTGACTTTGGTAAAAATTTAAAAGCCAGCCGCGCTCAGGGAGCTGAGCAAACTCGCCAGTTCCAAAGCTCTCATTGAGACTTTTCTGTCCAGCTCCCTGTTTAACTCACCTGGAGCCGGGGGTCTAGATGCAGCCCCAGCCCAGAGGGACTGGGAGGCAGCCCCCAGGAGCTCAGCTGCGTCTGCCTGAATGAGGGAGGCAGTGAGCAGAGCAGCTCCCGTCCTGCTGCTCCGGCGGCTCCCAGATTTCTTCCGCTCTCCACAGGGAGCGTCCTTCCTTTTCTCTCCTCTTCCTCCTCCTCCTGCTGCACTGGCTCTCCTCCCCACCCCACCCCCCCATTCCGCCACGCGTGGCGCAGAGAGCTGGTTCCTCCTGCCTCCCGCCCCCTCCTCCAGGCAGGGAACTGTCCACGCTTCTGATGAGGCTCCCGGCTCCCCATGGGCAGGCTGTGCGCACCAGTTCCGCGGTGACACGGGAGTCCCAGGAGCAGAGCTGATGATAAAGCCTTGTGCGGCCGCCTGAGAATGTGCTGGAGGAGGAGACCACCTGGACCCCGAGCATCTAACACTCTCTTAGAATGAAAAAATTGATAACCTGACTTCTTCCCAAACATCTCCAGTGATTCACAAGTGCCAAAAAGTAAATGAGGGGTTGAGAATACACCTGCATTAGTATTATTCTCTCTACATAGAGAAACTCGACTAGATTCTAGGACTGAAAAGTCCAAGAAGTGATGTAAGATTCCGTCTAGTGATTTTGACACAGTTGGGTGTTCTTGGGGGCTTCTTACCAAATCAGCAATTTCTTACTCAAGACAACACAAATTTCCAAGGAAAGATACTGATACTTACTAAATGCCAAGCTCTTCATTTAATAGCCACCTCCCCCCTACTCTCAGTAAATGTTCATCACAATTCTATGAGGTACTATTACCAACTCTACTTTCCATTTTAAGAATTAGAGATGGAGTAACTTGCTCAAGGTCCCAGAGATTCTGTTTCTGAGACAAAATAACAAGTGAAATCTGTATGTCCCGCAGTCCATACCTGTGTACAATGCCTTGCAGCATCTTAGCTGATTCTGTGCAATTGAAGCAATAAAAATAATTCATCGGGAACCTGATGAACTGAGAGTCATAATGAGACTTATGGAGTCAAGCACTGCAAGTAACAATAGTTCAGATGCATGCTAACCATGGTGATTACTTATAAAAAACAACTATTAGGATTAGGAAAGGCTGCCCAGAAGGGGGCTCAGTTGGCTGAGTGTTGTTCCCATGCACCAAGAGGTCACTGGTTTGATTTCAGTTCAGGACACATGCCTGGGTTGTGTGCTCCATCCCCAGTGGGGTGTGTGCAGTAGACCGCTGATCCATGTTTCTCTCTCTCGTAGATCTCTCTCTCTCTTTCTCTCTCTCTTTCCAAAAATCAATCTAAGCACACACACACACACACACACACACACACTTAAAAAATAGAATTAGGAAAGGCAAATAATGTTCAAAATATTCAGAATCAATTTGCAGCCACATGTGAGTTGAATTTCTCATTCTAAAAAAGAAATCAGATATTGGCTCTTCCAAGAAGCCTGCAATGGTCTTTTGCAGCAGAAGCAGGCCTAGTAAAGAAACAACATGTTTATTTCCATTAAGAATATACAATTACTGATTATTATAAATTTTTAAAATACCTTCATTTGTCTCAACTAATCTTATATGAAAAGTTCATTGCCTAGAATATTAAACAGTATCAAAAATAAAATTTATTTAACCTATAGAAATAAGAGTTAGCAATAACTGATTCATTGAATTATTTACTAATATGTCATAATGTATTTATTTCTCAGATAAAGAATAAGATTTTCTTTTGTAGTATAATATGAGTGTTATATTTTTCTTTGTAGAGATGGGAGCATTAAAAAAAAGTACAGTCAGATTTCTTGTAACCAAATCTATCCTGATTATTCATTCTATGCTCCACTCCAGAAATTATTCAAGGAGGGCCTTATTTCTTCTATTTTTAAGTCAATTCAGAGGCTTAAAAAAAGAGGCAATTGGTTCCCAAAAGGTGAGCACTTTTTTCTTTTTTTGATTTTCAGAGAGAGAGAGAGAGAGAGGGAAGGAGAGAGAGAGAGAGATATCAACTTGTTCCACTCATTTATTCATTTATTATTGGTTTCTTGTATCGGTTGTTTCTTGTATGGGCCCTGACAGACTGTGGATTGAACTTGCAAACTTGGCATATCAGGATGATGCTCTAACCAACTAAGTTACCCAGCCAGAGGCAAAAGGTGAGCACTTTTAAACCACTAACTAATTCAGAGTAAAATTTGTTTTTCAATAATCATATAAGACTATGTTCAATTATGACTAACTGCCTTCTATTCTCTTAATATTACGACTCTTAACTGAATTTTTTTTGGCATAATAATATCATACCGTCTTCCATTACTTACTACACATGTACCCATAAGTCATTCTCTGATTTGCCTAGCCAACAAAAAAATTTTTCTTCTTAGAATGTTAACACTATATTTGTTTCTTCTTTGCAATACTTACACTCAATTTTTCCCTAGTTCTGTTCACATATAAACTCTCCTACCAATTAGCATTATATAAATAATACATTTTTTTATAAAATGGTTGAATAAATGGGCAAAATATTTATGGTAAATTTTCATATACTTACAAAGACCTAATCTATTCAAGTAGACAATCAGCTTCTAAAGGAGAGGGATTTTGTCTACAAATTTTAGGTTTTTCAAATATTAATAACCTAAAGCTCTGGATCAGAGTTAGGAGCAAAGCATTTGGTTAAACTTAAATTATTCATTCTTCATTTATTTGAAAAATATGAGCCCATGATAATGTTTTCTGAACCCCGTGCATGATATGGAGTATACAATGATGTTCAAACTAAATATGGTCCTTGACAGCAGGGATTTTACAGTGTAGTAATGGGAAAAATAATAAATTTATAGATTCTTATTGAATGAATGAAAAGTCTATCTGAACTCCTTGGCTGAGGCCATAAAATGAAAGCGAAAGAGCTGTCTGCTTGAAGACACTAAAAGTACCTTTCGGGGGTCTCTCTTTTGAAATAGTACATCTTACTATGGAAATAAGAGAAAAACAGGCAACTGTGCAAATGACCGCACACGTGCATCTTTGTAGTTTGTGACCTTTAGCTTCCTCAACACAAGACCACAAACCTTTCAACACCATGAATAGTATCAGTCTTGCACTTTACTCTCTTTTATTCTCAAGTGATCTTAATTTTTAGTTGAGTCCAATGGCTTTTTTGGTGAAAATATTTTGTATTGAACAATGGTCCAGTGAAGGCTGCTTTTTATGTGCCATCCTCATGCTCTGCCTCATTCCTCTAATGCCTGTTTGTCTTCTGTTTACAATGATACAAACCTTATCTACTTTGTTTGGTAACCATCACATAGTAACACATGCATCCACATTTTATTGGATTTGAGTTTGCAAGTGTTTGCTTTTATATCAGAAAAGGAAAATTAGAGGAAACACAGGATAAAGATGCTGCGAAGATTATCTAAAGAGCTAGCACCATATCTCAGAAGAGGATCTTTTTTAAATATTAGAGAAGGGACTGAGAGATAGATCCTAAAATGGCTGAGGCATCTCACATGTGAACATAATTTATGACTAAAGTTTTCTCCAAAAAATTAAAAATATTATAATTTTATCTGTGTATAGGTATTCATAAAATGGAGTTAAGGAAGGGAGTATAAACTGGTAATCAGTTTGGAGAAATATTCTACAAATATCAAAAAGTTTCCAAAAGAGAAAAAAAAATCTGCCTGGTTTGAATTGATTTGAAAAAGCTCATCTACACTAATAAAAGACAAAGATGCTAATTGACCGTACCTTTGCTATGCCCTAAGCCACGCCCACCAGCCAATCAGAGTAATTATATGCAAATTAACCCAACCAAGATGGCGGCCAACAGCCACGGAGCTGGAGCAAGCAGGAGGCTTGGTTGCCCGGGCGATGGAGGAAGCCAAGCTTCCCGCCAGACCTGAGCCGGCTGTGGCCTCTGCTCATGGCAACAAAGTTTCAATTGTAGAAGACAAATAAATCCCAGATATCTGCTTCCAGCCAGCCTCCACTGGGAGCTTCGGTGGCTGGGGGCCAAGGCCAGCCTGAAAACAGCCATCAGCCCCTCACCCAGGCTGCCCAGGCACCCTAGGGGGGACCCCTACCATTTAGGGGCTGTGGCCAGCCTACAAACAGTCATCAGCCACTCACCCAGGCTGGCCACACCCTAATGAGGTGAGGGTCCTCAATGGGGGCCTTGGCCAGCCTGCAAACAGCCATCAGCCCCTCACTCAGACTGGCCAGGCACCCCAGCAGGACCCCCCACCCTGAAGGGGCTGTGGCCTGCCTGAAAATAGCCATCAGCCACTCACCCAGGCTGGCCACACCCTAATGAGGTGAGGGTCCTCACTGGGGGCCTTGGCCAGCCTGCAAACAGCCATCAGCCCCTCACTCAGACTGGCCAGGCACCCCAGCAGGACCCCCCACCCTGAAGGGGATGTGGCCAGCTTAAAAATGGCCCTCAGCCCCTCACCCAGGTCGGCCAGGCTCCCCAGTAGAGACCCCCACACTGAAGGGGCTGTGGCAAGCCTGCAAACAGCAATCAGCCCCTCACCCAGGCTGGCCAGGCACTCCTATATAATAAAAGGATAATATGCAAATTGACCCTAACAGCAGAACAACTGGGAATAACTGGTCACTATGACACACACTGACCACCAGGGGGAAGATGCTCAATCCATGAGCTGCCCTCTGGTGGTCAGTGAGCTCCCACAGGGGGAGCTCTGCTCATCCACAAGCCAGGCTGACGGCTGCCAGTACAGCGGTGGTGGTGGGAGCCTCTTCTGCCTCCTCAGCAGCACTAAATATGTCTGACTGCAGCTTAGGCCTGCTCCCTGCTGGCAAGTGGACATTCCCCAAGAGCTCCAGGGCTGCCAGAGCGATGTCTGACTTCCAGCTTAGGTCCAATCCCCCAGGGAGCGGGCTTAAGCCAGCAGGTGGTCATACCCTGAGGGGTCCCAGACTGCGAGAAGGCACAGGCTGGGTTTGAGGGACCCCTCCGAGTGCACAAATTTTTGTGCACCAGGCCTCTAGTAATTCATAACTCTATACATTGTCCATGAGCTTAATCATGTAGAAATAAAGGTAGCAGATAACTTAGAGAAGGATCTCTACTGGATCTAATCCTTAAAAGTATTCCATACATTTTTAAATAAAACAGGCATGCATTTACATATCAGAAAATAAAATGTATTGTGTTATCAACATGTAAGAGAAAGAAAGCACACCTTAGTGTTATAAAAGGGAGTTGTCACTAGAACATAACCCATGACTTGGCATCTTCCTCACCCACAGGCTAAAATTTCCTCTCTGGAGTGATGCCTGTGAATTTGGCAGAGCATTGCTACTAAAAGCAAATAGGTTTGCCCGGCTGGGGTTTCTCAATGGTTGAGCCTCGACCAATGAACCAGGAGGTCAAGGTTCAATTCCCAAACACTTCTGGGTTGTGGACTCATCCCCAGTAGGGGGCGTGCAGGAGGCAGCCAATCAATGATTCTCTCTCATCATTGATGTTTCTATCTCTCTTTCACTCTCCCTTCCTCTCAGAAGTCAATAAAATATCTTTAAAAAAATAAAATAAAAGCAAACAGGTTTGCCCTAACAGTTTGGCTCAGTGGATAGAGCGTCAGCCTGCGGACTGAAAGGTCCCGGGTTCAATTCCAGTCAAGGGCATGTACCTTAGCGGGCACATCCCGGGGTGGGAGGTGTGCAGGAGGCAGCTGATCGATGTTTCTCTCTCATCGATGTTTCTGACTCTCTATCCCTCTCCCTTCCTCTCTGTAAAAAATCAATAAAATATATTTTTTTAAAAAAGCAAAAAAAAGCAAATAGGTTTGGTAGAAAAGTAGATAAAGCTTGAAAACTTAACATGCATTTATATATTTACCAATTTATTTCATGTAACAAAAATATTGGAGGATAAGTTATGCACAAAGAAAGTTGGGATCATCTTGCAAAATAGAGAGAGGTGACTTGAAAAAATGGAACTGAGAGGTAAAGTCTGATGGTGGGAACCAGAGCAAAGCAGGAAGGGATTTCAAGAAGAATAGGCCAGTAGAGTCATTACAATTTGGGAGAAGGAAAACTTACCCAGTGAAGGCTGATATTTTACAAACTTGAATTTAATGACTGATTCTCAGTTTCCTTGTCTCTAAAATGAGAAAAAATAATGCTAATTACTTCATAGCTCTTTGTGATTAATTAATGTATGTAAATAAAGCACACAGAATAGTTCATGACACACAGTATGCACTTGTTTTTTATTATTGTATAAAAAAACCTAAGAACTTCCAGAAATAGAAAGATATGACAATTAAAGGCAAGATATGAGGAAGGCTCAAAGTTCACTTTTTTTCTGATAGTTTTATTGAGAGATAATATATATACTATAGAGTTCACCCATTGAAAATGTATACTTCAGTGGTTTTTAGTGCAGTCACAGTTGTGCAACAAGCAATTTAAAACATTTTCAACCCCAAAAGAAAGCCTATACTTTTTGCAATTGCCCCCATTCCCTTCTTTCCCTTAGCCCCTAGAAACTGCTAATCTACTTTCTGTCTCTATAGATTCATCTATTCTGGGCACTTCGTATACTGTTACTGGAGTCATACAATGTGTGTTTTTGGTTTGGTTTGGGGATGTTTTTGGAATTCAGCAATTTATTTTTTTAATCTTTATTGTTGAAAGTATTTGTCCACAATTTGTCCCCTTCTTCCCCCATTGACCTCTCCCACCCCTGCCCCCTACCCCAGGCCTTCACCACCCTATCATCTGTGTCCATAGGTTATGCATATACACATATGAGTTCATTGGTTAATCTCTTCCCACCCACCCCCCTCACACTCCCCTACCTTCTCTCAGAGGTTTGACAGTCCATTCGATGCTTCTATGTCTCTGGGTCTATTTTTGTTCATCAGTTTATGTTGTTCATTATGTTCCACATATGAGTGAGATCATGTGATATTTATCTTTCTCTGACTGGCTTATTTCACTTAGCATAATGCTCTCCAGGTCCATCCATGCTGTTGCAAATGGTAGGAGTTCTGTCTTTCTACAGCAGCGTAGTATTCCATTGTGTAGATGTACCACAGTTTTCTAGTCCACTCATCTACTGATGGCACTTAGACTGTTTCCAAATCTTAGCTATTGTAAGCCATGAACATAGGGGTGCATATATTCTTGTGTTTCACTCAGGCCTGCCTGATAAAGAAAGCTCAATTAATGTTACAAGCAGATATTATTTTCCATTATTCCCACCTACTCTGAATTCCTCTAGCACTTTGCCTACATGTTTTATTGCATTTTCAGTTTCTCTTTTGAATTATGGTATTCGTGTAATTTCTTAAGTTCCTATAAAAATAAGTTTGTAGTGAGATAGATGCTTAAGAGCTATGTCAAAGTCATCTTTCCATCTCCTACAGCAAGCAACACAGTAGTAGTAACCCAATGTTTGTTGAATGAATAAACTTAGAAAAATTATTTCTATTGTTTTCTTTGCTGGATTTTTAGTCAAAATCATATCATTGATGCTGAGAGAGAAATGGTAAATGGTGAGGATATATAGATTAGTATTTAAATCTATAATTCTGTATTATTTGATAAATTGACAGATTTCCACTTCTGATGAAATATGACATGATAGATAGATAGATAGATAGATAGAGATAGATGATAGATAGATGATAGATGATAGATAGATAGATAGATAGATGATAGATAGATAGATAGATAGATAGATAGATAGATAGATAGATAATAGATAGATAGATTTGCTACCACCCGAAATATGGTCTGTGTGTGGAGGAACAGCACCAATGTCCCCTGGAGCATCTCAAAAAACATACCTGCTGAATCACAATTTGCATTTTGAAAAGACCCAGGTTATTCATATACACATTTAAGCTTGAGAAACATCATTTTATAATCCCTTTAATGTTCAAATTGCATTGTTAATGAAAGAATCTGTACTAATAAAAGGGTAATATGCTAATTAGACTGGGAGACATTCCAGGAGACCTTCCGGACGTTCTTCCGGACAAAGCCATGGTGGTGGGGCCATGGCAGAGGTGGTTAGGGGTGATCAGGCTGGCAGGGGCAGGGGGCAGTCAGGGGTGAGCATGCCAGCGCTGGGGGGGGGCAGTTGGGAGTGAGCAGGCCAGCAGGCGGGGCAGTTGGGGGTAATCAGGCCAGCAGGGGGGAAGTTGGGGGTGACCAGGCCAGAAAGGGGTGCAGTTAGGGGCGAACAGGCCAGCAGGTGAGGGCAGTTGGGGGCAATCAGGCCAGCAGGGGGGGAAGTTGGGGAGAAGCAGGCCAGCAGGGGGCAGTTGGGGGCAAGCAGGCCATCAGGGGGAGGCAGTTGGGGCGATCAGGCCGGCATACAGAGTGGTTAGGGGCAATCAGGCAGGCAGGCATGTGAGTGGTTAGGAGCCAGTGGTCCCAGATTGTGAGAGGGATGTCTGACTGTGGGATCGGGCCTAAACCGGCAGTCGGACATCCCCCAAGGGGTCCCAGATTGGTGCAGGCCGGGCTGAGGGACACATCCCCCTGTGCACTAATTTTGTGCACCAGGCCACTAGTATACCATAATTATGGTAATAATAATGGTAATATTAACAATAATGTAACTAACATTTAGTAATCTTATAAATTTATTAGAGGTGGGGTCCCTCGGCCTGGCCTGTGCCCTCTTGCAATCCTGGACCCCTTGGGGAATGTTGGACTGCTGGTTTCAGCCCAATCCTCACAGGCCAGGCCGAGGGACCCCACTGGTGCACAAATCCATGCACGGGGCCTCTAGTATGCATATAAGATCTTTGGTTAATCTCTTCCTGCCCTCTCCCCTCCCCTCTTCCCTCTGAGATTGATCAGTCTGTTCCATGTTTCCATGCCTGTGTGTTGAGTGTCTTCCCCCGGTGGTCAGTGTGCATCATAGTTACTGGTCAAATGGTCAGTCACTTAGGCTTTTATATATATACTAGAGGCCCAGTGCACAAATTCGTGCACCACTGGGGGTCCCTCAGCCTGGCCTGTGGGATCAGGCCAAAACCAGTTCTCCAACATCCCCCGAGGAGTCCCGGATTACAAGAGGGTGCAGGCCAGGCCAAGGGACCCCACTGGTGCACAATTGGGGTCGGGGAAAGATGCAGGAGGTTGGTCAGCTGGGGAGGAGCCACAGGAGGGCTCCAGGGCATGTCCGGCCCATCTCGCTTAGTCCCGATAGGCCGGACCTCAGCAGCAAGCTAACCTACCAGTCAGAGCGTCTGCCCCCTTGTGGTCAGTGTAGTCATAGCAAGCGGTTGAGTGTCCTTAGCATATCATTAGCATATTATGCTTTGATTGGTTGAACGGACAACCAGACCCTTAGCATATTAGGCTTTTATTATATAGGATAGATGATCTTGCTCTTCCAGATGCTCAGTGAAGTCTTCTATATAATACCTTTTACAATTCTATGAAGTTACCATTAAAGCATCTACTAAACTGAAACTCAGAAGTTTTAAGTAACTTTCCCAAGGTCACAAATCTAGTAAATATATCACAAAAAAAGATTTTTAAACTCTGTCTGCCTCACTCCAAAGCCCAATCTCCTTTTAACTCATCATTAATACATTTGCGTCCACCTTCTATTTCCTGTGGTTTTCTTTCTATTTCATTAACTTTATTATATGTGACCAATTTTTTAATCCTCTCCAATAATTTTTGGAACACAGTATATTAGAGATTAGAGCAATATCAAATATAATTTATGAGAAACTGTGATGCAGTAGCTCCAAATATGCAAATACTAAAGTGAATCAATTAAAAAAATCTTATTGCAACACATTTAGCATAAAACAAGGTATTCTTTCTACTTAGAATTTTTACCATGTATTTCTCAAATGTAATCAGGTTATTAATTGACAAAATAATTCCATAAGTAGCCTAAAAGTTAAGAATAAAAATTCCTATATAAGGAAAGAAAAAGAGCATAAGTATGCCACATGAATGACATGTGTAAAAATCATAGGACTTCTATCTGGTATTTTATATGTAATTCTATCTACAGCATGATCACAAAGAAGCGCCTACATGATTCACTGTGCATTATGGGACAATAAGTCACCTCACTAGATTTGGAGATATGTAAGGTTTTACAGTCTAGGAAAGTCTAGCAGATATTTTCACTTATTTCTTAGACTATACCACACCTAGCATTCCTCCTTTCCTATAGGAAGCTGCACATGAAAAGCATTGACTTTTTAAAATTTAAATTCTTTATTATTTAAAGTATTAGATATGTCTTCTTCCTCCATTGACCTCTCCCAGCTGCTCCCATGTCCCAGCACATGGCCTCATCTCCCTACTATCTGTGTCCATTGGTTATGCTTATATTCATGCATACAAGTCCTTTGGTTGATCACTTAGTCCTCCCTCTCCCCTGCCTTCCTTCTGAGGTTTGACGGTCTGTTCAATGCTTCTATGTCTATGGGTCTATTTTTATTTTATTTTGTTTAAAGTATTACAAATAGTAGTACATATGTCTCCTTTTTTCCCTCCATTGACCTCCCCTGAGCCTCCCCTATGCACCCGCACATGCCCTCACCCCCTGCCCCCAGTGTCTTGCATCCATTGGTTATGCTTATATGCATGTAGACAAGTCCTTTGGTTGATTTTTGTTCATCAGTATACGTTGTTCATTAATTCCACAAATCAGTGAGATCCTGTGATATTTATCTTTCTCTGACTGGCTTATTTTGCTAGGCATAATGCTCTCCAGGTCCATCCATGCTGAAAAGCATTGACTTTTAACTCACCAATGAGTGTTACTTCTGTGTACCCAGACATTTTAAAGGGAAGATTGGCTTCTAAAATGGTAGCATTATGACCTTGGTCTTTTTGTTGGAGAGAAATATTCCCTAGCCTTAATCTAATTTGCCCAAAGCACACTTGTGTTGGTTTTCTTTTATTCCTGGCTTATCACATAACCCTTCCCCCTCTATCAATTGGTTTCTGAGGAAACTGCAAAAAATCCCCAAAGGAAACTGAGAAAAAATGCAAAATATTACACAGCAGCAGAATTCCATGTTGTTGTTAGTTAATATTTTCATGTGGAATTCAATCTTTATATAAAGACACTAGCATTTACCACCTAGAGTACACATTCTAGAATCTTAAAAGTAGAAAGGCCTTAAAAGACCTAAAAAATGAGATTTGTCAAGGCTGTCTTACTAGAAATGAAGGTGCTAAGGTCTGTACTCAGCACAGAACTTGCCTGAGGTCACATAGCTAGCTAAGCTTCAGTGGAATTTTTTTCTCTTTGACATATATTATTTCTTTTTAATTATCTCAGTGTATTTCTGGTCCATAATGGGGAGGCAATCTCCATTTCAAAGGCTTCATTTTCTCTCTGAATTCCCTTTATATGTCCAGCTTTTTAATACCACTTTGGAGTATTACATAAAACACTTTGGAGTATTACATAAAATAATCAGCAGCATTTGAATGAATATATATATATACTTTAAAATATCAATGATTAAGAAACAAAAAATAAATATCAGATAAAGAAAAGTTATATTTAAACTTCTATGTGACATAAATGTCAATTTATATAGTTGCACTTTGTAAATCCGTGTATACAATATACATATTTTTAATTTTCAATATGTAAAATGTAAATATGCAAATATGAGGAATGAAAAAAGTGAAAATCAGGCCAAAAACCAGCACAGTGTCATCCTCAGATCATAAAAGGATTCTCACCCTGAAGAAGCTGGAGAACTTGAAGATATATTGCCACATAGTCACATCATAAAACAACCATAATTTGTAGACAATTTTCAGAGAAAAAGTAATACCTGAAACACTTTTTATAAATTTTCATACCTAATTAATATGTTAATCTTTATTTGTTTGATGGATTATACTAAGTATGTGTAAGGAGTACTTGTAATTAGCAAGAGGTCTTCAGAAATATGTGTTAACTGCACATTTCAGTAACAAAATTCCATTTTTCAAGACCTTCCTCTATAGACCAGATTTTTTAAAATAATTGATTCCCCATGAAATCTTCACTATAAAATCATTGAATATGAGATTAGGCCATGATGAAACTGAGATGAATGGCTCAGGTTCCCATCAGTTAAGTGCTTAAACTTACTAGCCCCAATGACGTCCTGAAGCTACTATTCACTTAAAAGCATCTTTATCTAATAATTCAGCAATGATAACATAAATTGTATCAAACTGGTTGTATTGAATTACACTCTTATTTTTCTGCTTATACTATCATAAAGGGAAACATCAATTAAAAAGGCTTAAATCAATACTTTAATACTGTGTCTTTAAAGATGGCAATATTTAAATAATGATAATAACATTAATAAGAGACCTTATTAAGAAACTTTACTGGTTTGAAATAAAAATATTAAATATCTACCCCTCTTATCTTATAATAAACAGAGCAGAAAATAAGCAAATATGATACTGAAAGATTATTGCATCATTCTGTGAAGGTATCAACCTCCTAGAAAGTTGCTGAAGAAACTCTGTTTCAAAGTTAATAGGAGCTGGTTAATTTATTCATTCATATATCCTTTCAACAAGCATGTTTTAAGCTTCTACTAAGAGTCAAATATCAGACTAACTAATGTTAACTCAGTAACTTCCCCTCCTTCCACAATATGTTATGCAGCACTGTTTTTTGACTGAAATGATGTAAGGTTCATTTGAATTACATTTGACAGTGACTCGGATATTGAGTTTGAGAAACATTAAAATAAGGAAGATGGCTCCTTATTTAGCTTTTATAAACATGATTGGAAAAATCAATAAATGGGCTTCAAACATGAGCAAACGTGGTTTCCAATTTCAACCTCACCACTTAAAAGTAGAGCAATTTCAAAAGTTACTTAAGCCCTAACAGGTTTGGATCGGTGGATAGAGCGTCAGCTTGTGGACTCAAGGGTCCCAGGTTCGATTCCAGTCAAGGGCATGTACCTTGGTTGCAGGCACATCCCCAGTAGGGAGTGTGCAGGAGGCAGCTGATCGATGTTTCTCTCATCAATGTTTCTAACTCTCTATCCCTCTCCCTTCCTCTCTGTAAAAAATCAAAATATATTTTTTTAAATAACTTCACTTTTTCATCTGTAAGCAATGTTAAAAATGCCTGTCTCTTAGTTTGTGGTAAAGATTAAAGAACTATGTGGAAAATTCTAAGTCCACTAACTTAAGAAATTATCTTGATAATTATTGTGTTGTTTTTTTCTGGTTGTCGATCACTTAACAATAGCCACCCTAATCTTAGTGACATAAAATAGCAAAAATTTTATGATCCTCATGGTCCTGTGGATCAGGAGTATGAGCAAGAAACAGAGAGGAAAGCTTGTCTCTGCCCACAAAATCTGGGGTATCAACTGGAAAAACTCAAGTAGCTGGAATTGTCATTCACTTGTTTGACACCTGGGTTGGAATTGGTCAAAACCAGAACTATCATGTGGAGAACCAATGTGTTTTCTCCATGTGATTTGGGCTTCCCACAAGGTGATGTTAAGTCCCAAGAGAGTACACCCAAGATAAGCCATTCCAAGAGTAAGCATTCCAGAAGAACCAGGTAGAAGCTGAAGCCTTTTATGACCTAGCCTCAGAAGACACATGGTGTCACAAGTCCACCAAGATTTCAATGGGTAGGGAACATAGACGATACCTATCAGTGGAAAAAATTGTCAAAGAATTTGTGGAGGACAGTTTATAAAACTATCACAGTTCTCATTCTCCACTATAGGTTAAACAAGCTGATCACTGTCGGTGCTTTCTGGAATCACTGCTTAAAAGTATTTTGCAACCAGATGAGGACATCTTCTTAGTCACAGCTATTAGAAAAAGTTTGACCAGGTCAGTCCTAGGAAATGTGATTATTTCTGATCCTGAGCCATATAGAAGTGAATGCCAGCTGCTTTTATTTTTTTTTATTTATTTATTTTATTTTATTTTTTTTCTGTACATCAGGTTATTTATTCACTTGATTCTTACATTCATTTGTTGATAGATGCATATTTGTTGTTCATAATTTGTATCTTTACCTTTTTCTTCTTCTTCCTCTTCTTAAAGGATACCTTTCAGCATTTCATATAATACTGGTTTGGTGGTGATGAACTCCTTTAGCTTTTCCTTATCTGTGAAGCTCTTTATCTGACCTTCAATTCTGAATGATAGCTTTGCTGGATAAAGTAATCTTGGTTGTAGGTTCTTGGTATTCATCACTTTGAATATTTCTTGCCACTCCCTTCTGGCCTGCAAAGTTTCTGTTGAGAAATCAGCTGACAGTCGTATGGGTATTCCCTTGTAGGTAACTGAGTTTCTTTCTCTTGCTGCTTTTAAGATTCTCTCTTTGTCTTTTGCTCTTGGCATTTTAATGATGATGTGTCTTGGTGTGGTCCTCTTTGGATTCCTTTTGTTTGGGGTTCTCTGCGCTTCCTGGACTTGGAAGTCTATTTCTTTCACCAGGTAGGGGAAGTTTTCTGTCATTATTTCTTCAAATAGATTTTCAATATCTTGCTCTCTCTCATCTTCTGGTACCCCTATAATTCTGATGTTGGTACGTTTGAAGCTGTCCCAGAGGCTTCTTACACTATCTTCGTATTTTTGGGTTCTTTTTTCATTTTGCTTTTCCGGTTGGGTGTTTTTTGCTTCTTCGCATTTCAAATCATTGACTTGATTCTTGCGCTACTCTGGTTTGCTGTTGGGAGTCTGTATAATATTCTTTATTTCAGTCAGTGTATGCTTACTTTCTAGATGGTCCTTTATCACACCATCGAGGGTCTCATTAGATTTCCTGTACATCTCATCAAGTTTATCGACAGACTCTAGAAGCCTCTTGAGAGACCTCAAAAGTGTGCTTCTGAACTCAATATCCTCCCTTGATAGTTTTGTCCTGTTTCTTTGTCTCCGCATTTTTTACGCTTTCTTGGTACACCCCCTAGTGGTCTTTGTGCGCAGTCTTGTTGTAGTTAAGCCTTGATTGTTGTAGTTAATACTAGAGGGATTTGACCTCCAGGCCAACTAGCTGTGATAATCAGCTGTGTCTGCAGTGGAAGAATTTGTGTCCTCTAGGGAGGTGCTAATCTAGCCTTTGCCTGAGGCTATCCGGCAAATGCCTCTGTGCAGGGCTTGGGCGGGGCGGGTCCCATGGGATCAACAGGGCGGAGGAGGGAGCAGTTATGGCTGCTCTCAGTCCGTCCCCAGGAGCTCTGCCTCTCTGTCCCAGCAACAGCCGCAAACCTCGGAGGGACCGTAGCCAGACAGTCCTGCTTCTCCTGTTTGAGTCTGGGTCCCTAGAGACTCGCCCGGATCTGGAGCTCTGAGTTTGAGGCTCCCTCCGAATTGAAACAGACAACCGCGCCCTCAGCCACCAGCCCGTGCCGCGCGCACTTCGCACCTTAGTATTTTACTTCAGCACTGCGCCTCCTCTGATTCTCGGTTCCTCCTAGTTGTAGAACTTCCATTCAGCCAGCCTT
Source organism: Myotis lucifugus (assembly GCF_000147115.1). Taxonomy (NCBI): domain Eukaryota; kingdom Metazoa; phylum Chordata; class Mammalia; order Chiroptera; family Vespertilionidae; genus Myotis; species Myotis lucifugus. The sequence continues at coordinate 306,102 of NW_005871168.1, read as the reverse complement.
CCTGTGGTTCTGGATGATGTCCGTTCCGTCTTTTAGTTGTATTTTTGAAGTGGTTGTTCGAGGCAGCAAACTCTGGCGTTAACCTATGCCGCCATCTTGGTTTCTCCTCCCAGCTGCTTTTAAAAGGGACTTACTATCTTTAAATGGCAATGCTTTCATTTAAAATTTTTTTCTCTATAATTTTAAACAATGAAAATTATGTCTCATTCACAGTATCTATACTAATAAAAGCCTAGGTGACCATCACGCCCTCATGTCATCACAAGATGGCCACCCTCACATTGTCACAAGATGGCCACCCCCCACATCATCACAAGATGACCACCACAAGATGGCTGGCAGGGGAGGGCAGTTGGGGGCGATTGGGCCAGCAGGGGAGCAGTTAGGCTTCAATCAGGCCGGCAGGGGAGCGGTTAGGGGGTGATAAGGCTGGCAGGCAAGTGAGCGGTTAAGAGCCAGCAGTCCCGGATTGTGAGAGGGATGTCCGACTGCCGGTTTAGGCCCCATCCTGTAGGGATGGGGCCTAAACCAGCAGTCAGACATCCCCTGAGGGGTCTGGGATTGGAGAGGGTGCAGGCTGGGCTGAGGGACACCCCCCCGCCCAGTGCATGAATTTCGTGCACCAGGCCTCTAGTATGTATTAAACATAGGGTCTTAACAACCACCATGTGTAGTTTTATGAATTAGAATTTGTAAGAAATTGAGTACTGCATTTTGAATTTCACTGATTTTTAAAAAATATCCACTGCATTAGAATGCCAAGTATTATGCAAAACATGGAATAAATTTCCAAATTTTAACAATTCAGTTAGCACAATAAAATTATGGATTCCATGCAACAAGTCAGTATTTTTTTTATTTCTAGTGAAACATAAGGGTCACTAAAGTTATAGTGGTATAAAATCCCTACTATATGCAATAAGGAAAATATAATTTGAAAATTGCTGATACTAATCTCATTATTTTTAACTATTTTCACTTTCTGTTATGAAAGTGAAAATGATTTTCTTCTGAAAGGCACATTGGCATGCATGATTGGCTAGTTCTGCCTTATTCTCCAAATGATGAGCATCTGGTGGAGATGTTGCCAACTGGTGAAACTGTAGGATGCCTTACACTATTTGAGACTTGGAATCTTAAGCTGTTGCCATTTGATGCAGTAGTAGCTAAATAATCTTCTCATTATTTGACTTTGCTCATTTTTTAATCTATCTTTATGTTTTGTGCCTTTTAGATGTGTTTCAACTCTAATGTAATGGTAAACAGCTGCTTCTTTTTCAAGGACTGTAGTTTTCTGACAATATAGTTATGTAGGCAACACAGGACTGATGGAATTTTCTAACCTATCTTAACTAATTGTGGCTTTCCTCTGATCATTGGTTTCTAAGAGCAATGGTGCTCCTTGTTTGGTTTAGAATGTCATATCGATATGCTGAAATGGCCAGCACCTAATCACTTGGATGTAGAACTTTGTTGTTGAAGGTGAGTGAGGTAGGCAGAGGAGAGTGATGAAGGGTGCCTAGACCTTAATGTGCTCCTAAAGATATTAAAGCCACAAAATGTTTCTTTAAATTATTCATTTATTCTGACTCAACCCACTGTGTGGAAATGGCATCTGATCTGGTTCTTTCTTCCTTATGTTTTTTCAAGGATGCAGCAGTAGGTCCCCTTCAGATTCTGTTTCTTCTTTGTTATTTACATTCTTAGTTTGCTAATTTGAAATCATGGCTTATAGCTACATTATCAGGACAAATCTTTTTCTAAAGGCTAAAATAATGCAAAAAAAGAATTTTTAGTATGCATTATAATTTCTCCTTAGAATTTGACTGTTGGGTACTTGGTCTATGTGACATCTCTACATGATCATGTAGTTAAGCATGTAGTTAAGGATGGTGTTTAGCGTGTTTGTGGTTTGATCATTGTTAATTGCTATAAGACCAGCACTAATTTTTTCTCCTCAATTACATCATTCCCCTGCTTCTTTTTTAACTCACTTAGCAGATAAAAATTTTTAAAGTGTACAATTTAGTTTATATCTGATGATTGTGTTTTAGGTTGCCAGTTACCTGAGGACCTTTGGAGAGGTTCATTAATTTATTGGCAACATTAAACTATAGTTTATATTCACTTCCACTCATAAGATATTTTCTTATAGTCAACAAACCCCATCTGAAGTGATGGATCCTTGTGGAGTTAAGATAAAGAACTAAGTTTGGTATGCTCATATCTTCATGTCTTTTTTCTGACATATTGAAATTTTTAGATCTTAGAACCTATTACTTCTGGTCTTAATGATGTCTACCCAGTAACAACAAATTCTACACTGTATGTTTTTAATCTTGTAAGGTCATACATCGTGATATGTAGTTAGGAAGAAAAAAAGTACAGGTAAATTTAGCTGTAACCGGGTTTCATTTATTAGCATCTATTATTGAAGCCCAGCTAGTCTTAAAATGGTCTCAGATGGCAAATGAGTCATTTACTTTAAATGCATAGCCTAGATCAGCAATAAACAAGGGCTTACTAACCTTATTTTACTAAAGCCTTATGACTGAAAAATCACCATTTAAAGAAAATAAGGATGAAGAATAAAATACCATGTAGATTTATCTTTGTGTATGTTTTAATGGTTTAATTTTCTTTAGTGGGTACTAATCAAATGGTATTAAGACTGGATTTTTTTAAGATATGTTTTTATTGATTAGAGAGAGAGGGAGAGGGAAAGAAATAGAAACATCAATGATGAGAGAGAATCCTCAATCAGATCAGTTACCTCCTGCACGGCCCCTACAGGGGATGGAGCTAGCAACCTGGGCATGTGCCTTACAGGGAATCAAACTATGACCTCCTGGTTCATAGGTCAATGCTCAACCACGAAGTCACACTGGCCAGGCTAGGATTGGGCTTTTGAAACTATTTTGAGGGTTACAACTTTAATCTGAAAAACTATAGACTGTGTCAGAAAAAAACTGAAAACAATATAGAAGTGTTTTGTTCTGACATCAAGTTTAGCAGTAATTTTCCACTATACATACAATTTGAAAGTCATTCAAAATTTAAATATAGTCTTTCTCTTAGTTGCTTGGGCCATAGCTCATATTGACTAGTACAAAGCAGGGTTCCTTCAATTTATCAGTACTGAAAGCTTCCACATGGTTCTTTGCAAACCCTTACTACTTTACAGTGTGTAGAATGCCAACATTCACACATGTATACTGAGGAAAAATTACTGCCAGAAAAGCGAAATGTTATATAAAGATATTTAAGGTATTCTTTTTAAGGTGGACCTCTAGAAAGTATTAACTATATGAACCTTTCAAAGTTACTTTATAGGTTCTCAAGGCAAACACCCCCACAAAGTGTAATCTCTGCATCACACAAGCAGCCATGCAATTATGGTCTGTGAAATTTGCACACCAGAGTTTATTTCTATTGTAACTAGAGGCCCAGTGCATGTCATTCATGCACTGGGGGTAGGGGGTTCCTCAGGCCGACCTGGGCCCTCTCACAGTTCAGGACTCCTCGGGGAATATCCGCCTGCTGGCTTAGGCCTGCTCCCCAGGGGGACATCCCCTGAGGGGTCCTTAGTGCTGCTGCAGAGGCAGGAGAGGCTCCTGCCACCAAAGCTGTGCTCGCCAGCCATGAGCCTGGCTCTGGCTGAGCGGCACTCCCCCTGTGGGAGCGCACTGACCACCAGGGGCCAGCTCCTGCATTGAGTGTCTGCCCCCTGGTGGTCAGTGTGCATCATAGAGACCGATCGTTCCACCATTTGGTTGATTTGCATATTAGCCTTTTATTATATAGGACTAGAGACTCAATGCACGAATTCATGCACCTTGAAAGGAACTGTGGGCCACAAGGCTGCAGTGAGCACAGGGGCGGGTCTCGGCCCATCCTCCACGCCCCCACCTGACCCACCCTGCCACAGCCCCCCGTCCTCTGTCTGCCAGCAGCCCCGCTCCTTCCACCACTGCTCCCATACACTGACAGCCCACTTGCACCCGCTGACAGCACGGAGCAATTGGGGCTGGCATCAGCAGCGGGTGCAAGTGGGGCCGGCGCTGTCAGTGGGTGCAAGCAGTGGCTGCTGTCCCGATCACCCTCAGGAGCAGGGAGAGGGGGAGAAACCCTCAGGGGTGATTGGGCCTGGCAGCCATCACTCACACCCGCTGATGGCTCCGAGCGATCGGGACTGGCGCTGGGTGCCAGCAGCGGGTGTGAGCGGTGGCCCTGGCACCGGGGTGCAAGTGGCACTGGTGCTGGCAGTGGGTGAAAGCAGCAGGGCCTGACCCAGCAGTGGGTGTGAGCAGTGGGGCCAGCCCAGCAGCGGGTGCAAGTGGGGCCATCGCCGGCAGCGGGTGTGAGCGGGACCAGTGCGAGCAGCAGGTGCGAGTGCTGGGTGGGACCACAGTGCACGGGAGCAAAAAATTTTCAGTAACAGCCAGAGGCTCACCCCAATGACAGCGACCAGTGCCCTGCCTTGGTCTGGCGCTCCCACTCACCTGCTCCACCATCCCATTGCAGCCAACGCCCACCATGTTCCACACTCTACCGCCTGCTGCCAACATCTGCCATGTTCCGCGCACGCCCTCTGTTGGTCACACACATCATAGCGACCAATTTTCGGTTGTTCTGCTGTTTGGTCTATTTGCATATTAGCCTTTTATTATATAGGATGAGAATGCTGCTAGGAAGCAGTGTTTTAAAAAATGCATATAAACAAATTTGTTAAAATCTAGCCTGGCCAGTATGGCTCAGTGGTTGAGAGTCAACCTATGAACTAGGAGGTCACAGTTCAATTCCTAGTCAGGGCACATGCACTGACTTTTGGCCTCCATCCCCAGTGTGGGGCGTGCAAATCAATGATTCTCTCTCATCACTGATGTTTTTATTTCTCTCTCCTTCTCCCTTCTTCTCTGAAATCAATAAAAATATTTTTAAAATAAAAATAATTGTTAAAATCTGGAATAAATTCATGGTTATTGCTTTGATAGAAACTCTTAAATGATGTGTGCTAGTATGTGTATAATATTTTTAATCTAGAAAATTAGCTACATGGTCTCATCTTAAAATCTGTCAGAGGATCAAGCTTAGATTGGTGAAAAGAAAGTACCACTTAACATTCTATATTACTTATTATATGCTAGACATTGGTCAAAAAAGCTTTAGATATGTTATTTTTTAAAATTTTATTAAATTTATTGGAGTAATACAATTAAATAGGTTTCATGTGTCCAATCCTATAATACATCATTTGTATGTTCACCACCCAAAGTTACCAATTATTACCCCCTTTACCTTATTTTACCTTCCTCCAACCCCCTTCCCTCTGATAATCACCATACTATTGTCTGGATCTATGAGGTGTTTTTTTTTCTGTTTGTTTGTTTTTCTTAATCCCTTCACTTTTTTCACAAAGTCCCCAACTCCCCCTCCTCTATGACTGCTGTCTCTGTTCTCTGTAGCTATGAGTCTGTTTCTATCTTTTTTGCTAGTTTATTTTGTTCATTATATTCCACATATAAGTAAGATTATATGATATTTATCTTTCTCTGACTGGCTTATTTCACTTAGCATAATACTCTCCAGGTTTATCCATGCTGGTACAAGAGGTAAGATTTCCTTCTTTTCACAACTGAGTAGTACTCCATTGTGTAAATGTACCACAGCTTTTTTATCCATTCATCTCCTGATAGGCACTTGGGCGTCTTTCAAATATTGGCTATTTAAATAATGCTGCAATAAATATAGGGGCACATATATTACTTTGAATTAGTTTTCATATTTCTTCCATTATACTCCTAGAAGTGGAATCACTGGTCACAAGGAAGTTCTATTTTGTACTTTTTGAGGAAACTCCATATGGTTTTCCACAGTGACTACACCAGTCTGCATTCTCACCACAGTGCACGACGGTTCCCTTTTCTCCACATCCTCACCAGCTTTTGTTGTGTGTTGTTTTATTGATGGTAGCTATTCTGACAGGTATGAGGTGATATCTCATTTTGGTTTTAATGTGCCTTTCTCTGATGATTAGTGACATTGAGCATCTTTTCATATGTGTGTTGGCCATCTGTATGTCCTCTTTGGAGAAGTGTCTATTCAGGTACTTTGCCCATTTTTTAATTGGATTATTTGTTTGTTTTGGTGTTGCATTGTATAGATGGCTAATAGACATATGAAAAGTTGTCCAATGTCACTAATCATCAGAGAAATGCAAATATATTGGGTTATTTAACAGAATGACAAACATAATATTTTTCAAGATCAGCTAAGTAATTTTAACCACCAAGCAGCTGATATAAGAATAACTTGCTATAGCCCTACCCAGTTTTGTTCAGTGGTTAGAGCATGGACCTACATACTGAAGTATCAAGGGTTCAATTCCCAGTCAAGGGTTCAATTCCCAGTCGAGGGCATGTACCTAGGTTGTAGACTTATCTCCAGCCTTGGTCGGGGCCATGTAGGAGGCAACCAATTGATGTGTCTCTCACACATTGATGTTTCTCTTTCTCTATCTCTCCCCTCCATTCCACTAACATTTTACTCAGAAGTAAATGTTTGCCTGTTATTGGTGTGGTAAAAACAGCAGCGATGATATGACACTTGAGGACATTTTCCAAGTTTTATTGAGTTTTTCACTAGTGTAATTTTTTCAAGAGTCTGATCATGACACTACACATGTTGCTTTTTATAAGTTTTCTTCTTGGTATATCAAGAAGAAAATGCTCAAAATCACTAATCATCAGAGAAAACCAAATTAAAACCACAATGAGATATCACTTCACACCTGTCAGAATGGCTATCCTCAACAAACAATACATGCTGGAGAGGATGTGGAGAAAAGGGAACACTAGTTCAGTGCTGGTGGGAATGCAAATTGGTGCAGACACTATAGAAAACAGTATGGAGTTTCCTCAAAAAATGAAAAATGGAACTTCTGTTTGACCCAGTGATCCCACTTCTGGGAATATATTCTCAAAAACCCAAAATACCAATCAGAAAGAATTATGCATTCCTATGTTCCTATCAGTGTTATTTACAATAGCTAAGATTTGGAAACAGCCCAAGTGCCCATCGGTAGATGTGTGGATAAAAAAGCTGTGAGACATTTACACTATGGAATATTATGCAGCTGTAAAAGGATGGATCTCTTACCTTTTGGAACAGCATGGAATGGATCTGGAAAATATACTAAGTGAAATAAGCCAATCTGAGAAAGACAAATATCACATGATGTTATTTATTTGTAGAATCTAGTGAACAAAATAAATTGACCAACAAAATAAGACTCAAAGCATAGAGGCACAGAACAGACTGACATACCTCAAGGTAGGATTGGGGGGAATGAGAAGAGATAAATCAAATAACTTATATACTTATATGCATGGCCCATGGGCATGGGCAATAGGGTATTGATGACCTGGATGGGTTAGGTAGGGGCTGTGAGAAGGGGGGAAGGGGGGTTAATGGGAGATATCTGTAATACTTTCAATAATGAAAAAATATGTTAAAAATTCTAGGAGCCCATGCAAATGTTATTATTTTTTGGACAGTTGATGCATTGAAAGTATTTAGAAACAGATATAAAAATTCCTTGTGCTTTCACATTATTTTGGCCAAAGCTAAGTGGTTATGATTTGAAAGGGAATAGAGTTGATTCTTATGGTATTTATTTCTCAATGGAAAATAATAATTTTGTTATTAAGATATCTTTCCCAAATTTGCGTACATATTTATTAGTGTGACTTTCCTAGGGCCTGATTAGCTCTAGGCCCTCAAATTAAAAGTGAAAAGACCAGGTAATGCAAAAAAATTATGTAATACTGCTAATTGGCCCATATTTTGCTCTGTCTTAAAATTTATACAAAAAGAAAAAAAACTAGTCTGTATTCTTAAATGAGAAATTAAGGTATTAAAAATTTACCAAGATCAAAACATTATGGAATATGGTGAAGTTTAATTACATGTGTGGGGAAAGAGGAAAGGAAAGTAAGAAAGACAAATAGAGAGGAAAATGTATCTTAAAATTTGACTTGGAGATGGGAATAATACTAAAGCGATGATATTCTTAAGACAGTGCCTTTGATAAGAGTTTGAGTTAAACAGTTAGCTATTGATTACATTCAACCTGAATTCAATATTTTTCCCAAGTCTGATTCTGTTTCACCTGAATAATTTTTCTATTAGAATGAGTTAGTCTGAGGGAAGCTGGTACAATTTAGAGTTGAGATATTTTAATACAAATGAAACTAATTTAATTAATACCCAACTTAGTGGTGTACTTAAAAATTCTTGTGTTTTTGAATCTATGTAATATCACAGTATTTCAGACAGTTAGGTTCTGGGACTATGTTCAATTCAGAGACAAAGAAGTAGAGAAATAGAAAAACCCTATAATTGAAACAGATAGTAGGGCCAAAATCAAACCCTGGCAACCTGACTTTCGTGTACATGTTCTTAGTCACAATATTGTATGGCCTCTTGATGACCTGGTAAATAACCTTTACCAGCCCACAGTTTGGCTTTTTAAAAAACCTCTGTGGCAAACATTATGGATGATTTGGGTTAGACATGAGATCTATAATGGTTGCTATTAAGGAGAATTGATTGTCTGATGCCTTTGTCATAGCCAACTGTTATTCAGCAACTAAAGTTCGTCTGTGTGCAAATACTCTAGTGACCTATTTATAATATTATTCTTAGTGCTGTACATAAATATTTTATACTCTATTGTAATGTTTTTATGCTCAATATGATGAAATAGTTTATCTCTAATATATTCTAAATTAAAGTTAACTTCTTATTTTACACTGAAAATATTGAACTAAATTGGATTATTTTTGAAAGCTTGCACTTTTTAGATTAAAAATGCTACAGTAATGTTGATAATTTTATAAGTAAAAATGGAGACTATTTAATTTGAAGTTGAGTAGAATAATTGAGAACATGTGCATGCAGAGGTGGCTTTACACACATTATTTTCATAGATTTAGCTTCTGACATGAATGGAGCTGTTAGCACCCAGTTTGTATTGATATATCTTGCATCATTATAATTAGAAATGGGTTACATATGAAATTTGTGTATAAAAATCTAATTATCTTGTGTTTTTCTTATATGTATGCTTTATTTTAATTTGGTTTGTATTTATAATTGATTTTATCAAGTCACACTACTTAAAAATAATTACCCTGCCCCTTAACTAATATGAAAGAAGAAGCCTAATCATGAGTTGATTATATTTTCAGTGGTAGATATTTCAAAGCATTTTGTCATTATTTATGACAGATACTCAAGTGTTCCTGTACATTCTTTACCTGTTAATTTTCATTAAATTGAGCTTTTTTCTTTTGAACTTCATATTTGTGGTAGGTAGCCAGATGTATATTTTTCAATTGATTGTTTAGCAGGAGATAGTTTCACCCACACTCCTTCTGTTAGCATGATGATATACCAAGAAGAAAACTTATAAAAAAGCAACATGTGTAGTGTCATGATCAGACTCTTGAAAAAATTACACTAGTGAAAAACTCAATGAAACTTGAGGATAGCCATTCTGAGAGGTGTGAGGTGATATATCATTGGGTTTTAATTTCATTTTCTCTGATGATTAGTGACTGAGCATTTTCTGACATGACTCTTGGCCACTTGTATGTCCACTTTGGAGAAGTGCCTATTCAGGTCTTCTGCCCATTTTTAATTGGATTGTTTGATTCTTTTTGTTGATTTATATGAATACTTTATATATTTTGGATATTAACCCCTTATCAGATATATCACTGGCAAGAACAACCTTCTGCTCTACATGCTTCTATAGCAGGAGTCCTTTTCAGGCTGAAAAGGGAATTGTACATTTAGAAATTGTGCCTTTATACCAAGCCTTTTCAACCACATACAGCATAATCAGCAACCATAAAAATGAGTTTTGAGGAACTCAAAAACAGAATTTTTCTTGATTTCTCTCTTTTGTTCCTGTTCCCTACTTTATGCCTATGTTTAACTGCATACTTTCCTTTTTGCTAAGATTTTAATTTCATTCATAGCACTTCGTTATCTCATTTAACCTTGATTATAAGTTTAACTTTTCTAGTATTCACTCTCTGTAACTTCCATAAGTAAAGATTAATACTCACTCAGGATGATCTATCCATTCCTATCCACACTGGAGTATATCCCATACTACCTGACCCCAATCTTCGACCCCAATCAGTAATATCTAGTTGATGCCATCTCTTGCCCAGAAATGAGATTTTCCCAGCTGCCTTTGAAGAAACATCAGAAAGAATGAGTCCAAGTCAAAGTAGGTTGATATATCTAATTAAAATTATAGTCATGTAATTTTAGGTTAGCTGATTCAGACAACACACCTTCATTGAGAATCTACTAAATGCCAGGTTCTAGGCTGCTGCATTTACATTCATTATGCATGAACCCATCTTTTTTCTTTTAATGAAATAGTTTTATGATTTTTTTCCTTGTTTATTATATATAATTTCTAAGACATCTGAAATACTGTGTGAATGTTGATACTATGGGGAGCCATGACATTCATTGAATAGATTCCTCAGAGACTTACTGTCAACTGTATAAAAATTTCTTTTTATAATCAATGTTTCAGTTCATTGCCCACAACATCAAAGCCCCAAGATCAGAGAGAATGCAAAATAGTTTTTAACTGATACTTAAGAAGAAAAAAATACATTCAACCCCTTAGAGTGTCTTTGAAGGAAAATAAATTACTCAATGTTTTTTATCTTTTTATGTCCAAACAGTAAAGTCCTGTGGTTAACTGTCAGTTAAACTAGTTGCCTAGCAATTAATTTGATTCCTTGGTGAACATTTATTTTTCTTGTCACTATTATCATATGATAAAAGCCTAAAGTATATAAAGTCACCTACCTACAAAAGCAAAAAGAATTGGTAGTATGAACCCAAGGGACTTCCTGGAATAAATCATGAGAACTAAATACATTTGCGTACATTTGACTATTTAGTGAAGCAGATCAATTATACAGTTCCCAAAAGGCAACTTAGTGATAGAAAATTATTTCAAATAGTTTTTAGTTTATTAATTACTAGAGGCCCGTTGCACGAAGAGATTCGTGCAATAGGCCTTCCCTTCCCCTGGCTGCTGGCACAGGTTTTCCTCCGGCACCTGGGACCCAGGCCTTTGCTCCAGCCCAGAGCCTTCTGTCTTCGCGGCTCTGGCCCGGAGCCTGCCGCCTTTGCTGGGCTCAGCCGCTTCGTGCCTACATATGCAAATTAACCACCATCTTTGTTGGGTTAATTTGCATACTCTCCTGATTGGCTGGTGAGCATAGCGGAGGGATGGTCAGTTTACATGTTTGTCTATTATTAGGTAAGATGTATGACCCTGTGATAGCAGTTTGAATTTTAGTATAAATTGAAAAGTAAAAGAAAAAAAACTATAAGGTATGTTACTCAAAAGAGCAAGTATATGGAGGACTACATACACAATTACTTATTCCATAATAGTGAAAATCCATTTGAGCAACTGCACAGTACATTCATTGTTTTATATTTCCAGACATTTATTTTAATCTGTGGAACTAAAATCATCTGTATCAATTGGGAGGAAAGACTGAGTAAAAAGCATATGATCACCTTAAAATTCTTAACATCAAGATATATATTTAAACAGTACAAAGAAAATAGTTAATTCCTATGCTTGTTTTTGAGTTATGGACTAAGAAGTAAACTCATTTGACTTCCTGGGTAGTTTTATGCCTTCTTCAGCTTTCATTATCTCTCTGGTCTGGAAGTAGATGTTGAGGAGCCAGATTCTACTTTTGAATCTCATTTGCAAAAGGAATTCACCTCTTTTCTTTACCTCACAAGACTCAGCTCTACCATCATTCTATCCTTTTCTTGTGACTCAATTTCTCCTATGCTTTGTTTACCTTGAAGGAGTTAAGGATATAATAACTGTTAAAAAGCAGACAAACAAACAAAAAAGACAACAGACCCAAAATAGGGTCACTTATGCTAAGCCCAATATCACCAAACCAAGTCTTAATTGCAGTTTTGGCTCTCCCCAAAATAGAATCTTAAACCAGTAAATCAGGAATCGCCTGATTTGTACTAGTTAGGTAATCTGCCTGATAGGCCCCTGCAAGACCCTAAAGGAAAGTATCCTTGCAATAATCAACCTGATTATTGGCTGACTATAACTTCCCTGTTTTCGTTCCCTCTGCTTGTAGATGTCTTTTATCTTTTCAACTCCCTGGAGCTCCTTTCTTTCTGCTAAATTGGATGCTGTCCTTGTCTGGGATTTATACCATTAGGTTTTCTGGTTCTCAGGCCACAGACTCAGGCTGGGATGACATGACCGGTTTTCCTGGATCTTCAGTTTGCACACAACAGATGGTGGGACTTCTCAGCCTTGATGTGTCACACGAGCCAATTCCTCATCATAAATCCTTAATATCCCACTTCATATATCCTATTTGTCAGGGATCTCCAGATACATCTGCCTTATTGGAGATATGTGTCTTAAATAGCCTTGTTCTTATTCCTTTTCATCTTAGGGAGAGATTTCTATAGCATCTCAGGGTGCCACTTTCCTTTGGATTTTGCTTATTCATTTTTTTATCAATGACATGGACTGCAATTATATGTTGGATTATTTAATTCAAGATCCAAAAATAAGATGTCAAAGTACATAAAACCAAATTTAGTAGAAACAAGTAACAATTTCTATATTTAGGTTTATGAAATGTATTTTTTGAGATATACAAAGTCTACACATGCCACAGTGTTGTGTAAGTTTGGTTTATCTGTCTTGTACTCCCTCTATCTGGTAAGTATAAGATTGTTATATCCTATATAATAAAAGAGAAACATATAAATTGACCATCCCTCTGCTATGCTCACCAGCCAATCAAGAGCAAGTATGCAAATTACCCCATCTTTGTCTGGTTAATTTGCATACACAGGCACCAGAGGGGAGCAGAGCAGTAGAGCCAGTGGAGAGTGGAGTGGCTTCGGGAACCAAGATGGAGAGCAGAGAGGGAGAGCTGGTGGCTTGGAGGACTTGGCAGAGTGGGAGGCCATGGGGCAGAGACCGAGCAGGAAGGGAAAACCAAGATCACAGGGAGCACCAGGAATTCTGGGAATCGTAGTTCTGGTGGCAGACAGATCTTCTAGACACTAGAGCAGTGGTTCTCAACCTGTGGGTCGCAACCCCTTTGGTGGTCGAATGACCCTTTCACAGGGGTCACCTAAGACCATCCTGCATATCAGATATTTACATTATGATTCATAACAGTAACAACATTACAGTTATGGAGTAACAACGAAAATAATTTTATGGTTGGGTCACAACATGAGGAACTGTATTTAAAGGGCCAGAAGGTTGAGAACCACTGCACTAGAGCAAAGTGAGCCTGGAGCAAGCTACTGTTGCGGTGGGGGATGAAGGGAAAGCAAAGGTGAGAGACATAAGTAAAATCAGAGTGTCTAGGAAAAATTAAAGGGAAGATATCCTAAAACTTCCAGGAAATCTCCACCAGTGAAGCAAAGAAAAAAAAAAAGTGCCTCTATTATTCTGTGAGCAACAAACCAAACTGAGTTGGGGTCTCAGACAATTCGTTCATATGATTGCAAAGACAGACAGAAACTCCCGGATTGGAGAGGGCTCCCCTGAAGGCTCCCAGATTGGAGAGGGTGCAGGTCTGGCTGAGTGACCCCCACACCCCTCAGTGCACAAATGTTGTGCACCGGGCCTCTAGTTAATATATAAAATTTTATATAATATATAAAATCTTACCAGTCGACAAGCCTAATATTATGATTGTTTTCTGAGCCTCTCCTTTCAAGAAAGATGCTAACACAATGCAGAGCATCAAGAATATACTGTAAAATATGATTAGTGCTTTGAATTCATGACAAATATAGATAAAATTAGGATATTCCATGTTTAGTTAAAAGAAAAAAAAGTCCTTGCATGTTTAAAAGCTGCCAAAGAGAGGTTAAATATTTTTGTTCTTCCAGATATCTGCAATTTTTTTTAATTGGGGGATAGTATCTCCAAATTTATTAACTTGTCCACATCTCTGTGTAATGCCCCATGTCTCTGATTTTACGTCATTATTTAGATGCTTATGACATTTTTTTATCCATGACCTTCCCTTATTTTAAAAAAGTTTCTCCCAACAGCTTTTTAAACACATTCCTTTATTTACTATAACCACCTTAACTACCTGTGTGTCTTCATCTTGTAAGAAAGGACCAGGTCAAGGTCCAGTCAGTTTATTACTAAATGCTATTTTTGCTAAACTGTAAAATGTAGCACAATATTTTGCAGATACAGCTACAACAGATTAGCTTGATTGGAACCATGACCAGGTAAGTTTAGTCAACAGCAAAGAAGAAATCAACGTCTAGTGAACCAAATAATGGAATGGCTAAGCCTTCCTTCAGAGAGACAGAGCATTGGGTGTGACTCCCCTGTCTCCTGTACTTGTTGCAAGTAAATTCGTGCTGTGCCACATTGCTTTTATGAAAAACCTATACCAATATCTGTTTTTGCTAACCAAAACAATCAGAAGAGAATTTTCACTTTTAAGGAAAAAATCAAAAAGCAAAAAATTTTACAGTGAGCTGTTACAGAGACAGTGTATACCCACAGTGGCAAGAGTGGCACTGCTTTTATATATTAGTGTTATTTTACATCTTATGTGTTATTTGCTATGATTTAGTAGATTATTTTGAGGCCAAGAATGCTCAAGTTTTTCATATAAATTAATGGTAATCATTCTTCACTGTAAGCCATTTCAACTTACAAAAGTTTTTCATCTTTTAGATAGCTTTGGAATCTAGTCTTTTTAAAAGGGTAAAGGAGTAAACGGTAAAATGGTTCTACTAACTGTGTATGGGTAGGACTAACTGAAAGAAAGACTGAAGATAGAAAATTAAGCAGTAGCCACCATTTCTTGAGTGAATATTTGAACATAGCACTGGGCTCACATTATGGAGAGGTATAGTACCCATGTGTATAAGGTGAGTACATACTAGTTGAGATAGAATATGAGATTAAATCTCAAACGATATAAAAATAATTCTAATTATTTCAACTACCAGGTCTGATTTTTTATAGTTTACTAACATTAGTCAGTAAAGACCAAATAAGGGTTAATAACTTTCATTGGGTTAAGATGGTCAGAAAAATATGAAGGTTTTTGAAACAGAAATGACTGCAAAATGCAGAAGATACTGCATGACACACAGCAAGTGCTCAACAAAGCACTAGCGGTTATTACCATTATTGGAGTGCTTCGGGAAATAGGTGACCAGTGTAAAAAGTGAACAATAGAAAAAGCAAAGAAAGAAGACTAGAATAGACACTTGGTAAAGAGAAGTGAGAAAAATGACCGATTGAAAGTTAAGGTTTAAGAGGTAAAAAAATAGTTAAAAATAATAAAACAAGCACACAAAATCCAAGTAACCAAGCAGAAAAATCAAAATAGTGCTGCTAGCAAATGGTAAATGGACATAACTTCCTTGCTCAGTAGTCACAATGCTAGGACTTTGCTAAAGGGTGTGCTCAAAGTAAATACAGTGAGCCTAGGAATTGGTAAGAGGAACAGTCTAAACATTAATCTGAAAATGTCAGTTACTCACTAGGCATTGTTGGAAGTTCCTGTGTGAGTGACATTTAATTTATCAGAAAACTGAGACCAGAATTTTTTAAACCGATGACAGTAAATGCAAATGAATAGCATTCTCAGAGGTAACAAAGCAAGATGGCTCAGAGATCAGTCAAAAAATAAAAAAGAAAGAACATGTGAGCAGGAAGTAGGAAAAAGGAAAATGTAATACAGTGAAAACAGAGGTTTAGTGTTTCTAAAAGAAGGAAATGGATGAGCATACCAAGTACATGACATAAAATAATTTTATTTCTAACGCACTAATTTTTTTTATTCTACCAAAGAAGCAATGCTGACTTCCTCTCAAGGACATGCTCTAGAAGTTAATGGCATTTAAATCCTTGAGAAGAATAGGAAATACATTGAGATAGTTTTGAAAAAAATGGAGCTATAGACAACTGATATTTACATCAATATTAATTTTGCTTTAAATCAAAGTATTAATATATAACCCTTCCCAATGAATAAAATGATTTATGATGAACATAGTGTAATGAAAATGAGCAAAGAATTGTTCATCTAACCAGTGAATATAATTAGAATAGTGAACCAGAAATTAAATTCCTGAAATTTCAGTCACCTTTATTCATTTAACTTATTTAATTTATTGAGCACCTATGTTGGGGCCAACATTCTTCTCAAGGAGCTTACATTCCAAAGTAGATGTGAATGAATGAATGAATGAATGAATGAATGAGAAAGTAAGGAAACAATATAAATAAAATAATTTAGTATAGTAAGACATTTCATGGAGAAAATAGAACAGAAATAGAGATACAGTAGAAGAGGCTATTTTCAATAAGGTGATTAAGGAAGGCCTCTCTGAGATTTCAGTTGAACAGAGATGTAAATGATGTGAATGAATGAGCCATTTAAATATTTAGAAGTAGCACCTATAAGATACCCTAAACAAAGGCCTTGAGATAGAAGTGCATTTGTTAAGTCTATGATCAGTGTGCTGGCAGGAAGCAGGCGATACACATAAAAGGGTTAACTTAGAGAAATTTAATGAAAGGGCTATTTGTAACTAACAAGGTTTGGTCAGGGACACCAGGTACTGAAAACCATGGAAGACATTCTACACTCTAAATCTAACAATGTATGAAGGAGAACTATGCCAGTGGAACCTAGTGAGAGTAGGTGGCTTAGATAAAGAGTTTCCTTCAGAAACTGTAGCTATAAAGCAATGCAGCCACGCCAGGATGAGGTTAGGGAAGATAAGTAGTGAGGATAAATAGCCCAGGTTCTCTCCTGTCCAGTCCTCCAATCTCCCACCTTGGCCTCCTATTTCATGAACTAAGAGGAAGCCAGAGGGCAAAGGAGCCCAGGCACTTGGATCAGAAAGTACAGCCAACAAGGCAGAGAAGGGAGAAAATTGTAATGTACGTGGGAAAGGGGATGATGAAGCACCATCATCACAGGGAGTATAAAGAAGTAAATGACAGTGTCGCTGCAATTCAGTGAGCAAGGGTAATCCTCTCAGGAATTAGGCAAAGAAGAACCTTAACAACATAATGAAAAGTCACTGGAATGGTTCATTTAAAATGATTACTCTTCTATGGTACCAAGAAAAGATTTCAAATGGACAAGAATCTGAAAGGAGCTGACCAGTTAGGAGTCTGTGAAGGGAGGGTAGCAAGGGAAATGGTAAGAGGAGGGTTGCATTTTTGAATTGTTTTGACATTATCCAACCATAAACAAGATCAGATACAGTATGATAATACCTTAAAGTCCATCTAAAATTTGTTGTGTTAGTATCTATGCCAGGGGTCCTCAAACTTTTTAAACAGGGGGCCAGTTCACTGTCCCTCAGACTATTGGAGGGCCAGACTATAGTTTAAAAAAAACAAACAAACTATAAACAAATTCCTATGCACACTGCACATATCTTATTTTGAAGTAAAAAAACAAAATGGGAACAAATACAATATTTGTATTTGCATGTGGCCCGCAGGCCGTAGTTTGAGGACCCCTGACCTACGCTATCCCAGGCAATGGAATAGAGTGAGGATCCTCAGCGCAAATTAATACACACCCCTTTCTTAAAGGAGCTTGCAACCTAGCAGAGGAGACCGAACAAATGTAACAATTACAATAGAGTGCGTATGCTGCAATATTAAATTAGAGAAGGCAGGGACATTCCAGAGCTTCATTTGAAGGTGTGTAAATTATATTGACTTTTCAGCTGTTTTCAATACAGTCTAGCAGATTACTAAGGAAGGGGGCTAGCGGTGGGGAGAATAAATGAGAAGAAAGGGTATGTTGGTCAAGAATCATGCGTAAAAAGTCATAGGGGCCTGAGCAAGTAGAGCAGGAGAATTCAGGAGGGCAGGTGAGAAAGGTAAGAAAGGACTAAATCAGAGGTATTAAGATTTTTCTTCTTCATAGTATTTAGAACCCTTGGGTGTTTTAGAAATACTTGTGCAGAACCCTAGCCCAACCCAATTAAATCAGAATTTCAGAGACAGTGGCCAGGGAGCCTGTGTCTTTAAAGCTGGGGTAGGGAAAGTCTGGCCTGTGGGCCACATAAGGCCCACAAAATCATTTGGTCTGGCTTTGCCAAGGAAACACAGGCAGAACTCGAAATTCAATAAATCAAGAAGCTTTTTTCATAGCAAAATAAATTTATATTAAGTAAATGATGTTATAAATATCCAAACGGCCCTTGGCAGAAAAAAGGTCCCCCCCTCCCCTGCTTTAAAGTATCTTAGGTGTTTTGGGTATAAAACCAAGGTTGATAAGCTGCTATGTCTAAACCTTAAAGTGCTTGCATTTCAGAATAAGAGCCTTGGTTTTATTCTGAAGAATTGAGAGACATCCTATCTAATAAGAAGGGAATATGCTAATTGAACCTCACACTGTTGCAAAGATAGTGGTGCCCACAGACAATAAGGGGGGAATATGCTAATTGACTGCCACACCCTCAAAGACGGCAGTGCCCACAGCCACAAGATGGCGGCACCCAGTCCCCTCAGCCCTGCTGGGGCGGCAGGCACATGGCACGGCAGTGCTCACCCCTAGGTGGGCCCGGCCACTCCACACGCCTGCCTCCAGAGTCCCCCAGTCCCCTCAGTCCTCCAGCTGTTCAGAGCCGGCCCGAGGAGCAGACAAGCCTCAGATGGCAGCTGCCCAGCCTCCCAGGGTTGCCCGAGGCTCAGGTGACCAGGGCCGGCAGAGGCTTGCGCTGCCAGCAGTGGCAACAGAAGAGATGTGATGGGGCATCTCCTTCCCCTGATCGCTGGGTCGCCTCCAGCCCCTGAGAGCTCCTGGACTGTAAAAAGGGATAGGCCAGGTTGGGGGAACCCCCCTCCAGTGCATGAATTTTCATGCACTGGGCCTCTAGTAGCAGCATAAAAGAAGACAGATTTTTGAGGAGTAAAAGAGTAAAAGGGAAGCAGATCAACTAAGAGAGATATAACATGGTCCAGCTGAGAGGCAATGAGGGATGTACCAATAAGAAGAGGAATGAGAATAGACAGTGATGAAAGCTTTCAGAGTTAAAATCAAGAGGGTTTGGTGAATTGTTGGATGTAATTGGGGCAGGAGGTTTGATGAATGGATAGGGAATAACTATGAGCTGAAGTGTCTGGCTTTGATGGCCAGTGTGTGGGATCTCAATGACCAGCATATGGAAAGCAGGAAGAAGATAGGTTGGAGCGGAAGGCTTGGACAGGAAGTGGAGATGAGTTCAGTAATGGGCATAGTGAGTTTGGGATCACTACAGGACTTCCCCCTGGAAAGACCCAGAAGGGAGTCACTTGAGTATTT
Organism: Myotis lucifugus; assembly: GCF_000147115.1. NCBI lineage: Eukaryota > Metazoa > Chordata > Mammalia > Chiroptera > Vespertilionidae > Myotis > Myotis lucifugus. The sequence goes on along the minus strand of NW_005871168.1, from coordinate 286,663 downwards.
AGTTAAAAAGAGATTTGAAAACATGGGTACAGATTCAAGAGTCATAACATTCAAGGGGTTCTGAATCATGATCATAAATAAAAGCAATCAACAGGGGTATATTTTATAAGAAAAGAGAATGGAGGACCAGGTCAGGGGTTATGGAGGACAATCAGAATTTAAGAGTAGATGAGGAAAGAGAAGACTAAAAAAAATAATGTGTGACTTTAGAAACATAAAGAAGCCAATCAAAGGGAGCCACAGAAGCTTAAAAATGAAAGAACTTAAATAATGAGTAACCAACATTGATTTATTTACTTCAGAAACAAAGAAAAACATAAATTTGAGTTTGTAAACAAATGGAGTCAGAAATCAAGTTAGGTGAACATCTCAAAGCTGGCAGTAGGCATCTTGGGAGGTACAATGTCCACATCAGTTGCAACTGTGCCCTGCATTACAGTGCACACAGGGTCAACTTCAAGCAAACTGAGGTCAGTGATTGTGGATTACTCACTTTTCTCTTGCTATTTCCCCAAATACACCACAATACTCAACATAAGGCGAGTGATTAATACATCTCTATAACTTCTGTTTTTCAGTGGCAGAGTGAAATGCCCAGTGGTCGGCAAACTCATTAGTCAACAGAGTCGAATATCAACAGTACAATGACTGAAATTTCTTTTGAGAGCCAAATTTTTTAAACTTAAACTATATAGGTAGGTACATTGTTATCAACTTAATTATGGTACTCCTAAGGCTTAGGAAGAGCCACACTAAAGGGGCCAAAGAGCCACATGTGGCTCTCGAGCCGCAGTTTGCCGACCACGGCTAAAGGATAGTTTCAACATACCAGTCACATGAGCAGCTAAAATTAAGTTCATTCTTTTGTCCTAAGAAACTTCTTTGGAAATTTCAACTAGGGAATAATTTATTCCTGGTCCTCGATATCTGAAGAGATGGTAAATAGATTTACTTGCCTGAATTGCAGAGTGTGCTTTTTTCATATGGAAGAGAGAGTAAAGCAAGTTTTCTAATAAAATTTGAATAAGCAATATAGCTCATAATTTTATATAAAACAAACTGCTCTAAGGATTCCTGGTAAAATTTTAAATCTCTGATTTCTTAATTTGAATTCACTGACAAATGAAGAGAACAATTCTCTTATACCCGTCAGAAAAATGACTTTTGTATAAGGCACTCTTTTGAAATTCTACTATCCAGTACATTTTCAGAAAAATTTAGCACTTAATGGAATGCTATGCAAGCCATATTTGATAGCATGAGGAATTTATTTGTCATGTGTTTTTGCTTTTGTCTTTTTTTTCTTTTACCTGTTTGTGTATGAGTAGTTACTATTTGTACTTACTTTTTAAAAAGATTGCAAATTTTACATGTAAAAAGACTTCATCAATCCATATAAATTGACAGGTTTAGAATATCACAGTTAAAAATATAAGAAATAAAGTGATCACTTATCTGCTGAATCTTCTTACAAATAAAAGAACAATAAATCTTATGCTGTTGTTTAATATATGAGCTGGAAAGTGCTTCATGTGCCTTAAATAAAATGGTACCTCAAATTCAAGTTATAATCCATAACAAAAGTCTTTTCCCAGATTCAATGGCAGGATGCACTCTCATTTATATATTCTGCATTTTCTGATTCAAGTTATTTAGCAATTCTAAAAGAGAAACAGAATAATTATTACAGAATAAAACAAAAAGAAATTGAGGAAGATAATTGAGCAGCTTACTTCTCAGCAACCAGATTTTTTAGAAATAAAAAAAAAACACACTGAAAGTACTGTCTAGTTATTTAAACCAGGCTAAGATCTGAGTGTATGCCCTATATGTGTGTCATAGAGAAAAAATTTACTTTTGGGAGAGCAGGGTAGTTAGATTTCTAAGATTTATTGTTTAACCTCAGAAAGACTTTCAGTTACATTGTATAAAATGTATACATTTAATGGAAGGCATGCTATGCTTCTTATGAGAATTTGTTCCAAGTCTTTGTGTATAATTAACGGCTTGCCTACATATTTTTTCAATAAAACTGTTCATGCAGAATTTCAAGTAGGCATTTTCAATACGAGGATGAATATATCTTTGTGAAGATACCATTTATCTACCAGACATCCAAAGCATAATAAGGAGACTTTGATACTCTGCGGATTTAGAACCGACTTGAAAACAAAGCCTCAAAACTGTCCTATCAGCACCAAAGAAATAAATTCATCACAGCATGTCAAGATTTAAATTTACAAACTTACCAGCAATGAAATTAAAGTGTGTTTTACAAGTTTTTTGATTCCAGATCATCAGGTAGAGAATTTATTTCCTAATCAGGAAATTGATGTATAGAAACCTGAAGAGTTTTGCCTTTTAATTAGACACACTACAAGCAAAGAATCATTGAAGCAGTAATAGAGAGCCATCTTATTTTTGCTATTCTCTATAAAAACAACTTCTAGAATTTATTTTTATAACATAGAGCATAAAATTTCAGATATTTCTTAATTTAACTTATGATTTTGTACCTTGATAAAATTATTAAAATATGAAAAGAAAAATTTGCTATTTCAGTATAGTAGCAAGTAAAAAGTTCTTTATTCACATTGTCTGACAGAAATGACATGGACTATAAAAGTAGATAACTGCCCTAGCCAGGTGGCTCAGTTGGTTGGAGCCTCGTCCCTTATACCAAAAGTTTTCAGTTCAATACCTGGTCAGGGCACAAACCCTAGGTTGAGGATTTGATCCCTGTCGTGCATGTAAAAAAGGGAAGCAATCAATGTCTCTCTCTCTCTCTCTCTCTCTCTCTCTCTCTCTCTCTCTCTCTCTCTCTCGTCAATTAGCATATTCTTGGATGAAGACTAAAGAAAAATGTAGCTAACACCCTAGCCAGTTTGAGTCAGTAGAGTGTCAGCCTACAGACTGAAGAGTCCCAGGTTCGATTATGGTCAAGAGCACATGCCCTGGTTGCAGGCTCAATCACCAGTAGGGGGCATGCAGAAGGCAGCCAGTCAATGATTCTCTCTCATCATTGATGTTTCTTTCTCTCTGTCCCACTCCCTTCCTCTCTGAAATCAATAAAAATATTTTTTTAAAAAATGTAGCTAACTAGTCATTGGAATTGATCATTTACTGCTGAATCTTTTACAAAATCATATATAGTTCTTGAAACCAAACTAACGTTTTATATGGTGTGCTTCAGGAATAAGAGGAGAATGCCATTTGGAGACCAATGCTTCTTTCCTGTGACAGTTATTAACTTTCTCTGAGGAAGTGCAGTAGTTAAATATCTGGCTCCCAAATTATAAAAGCCAAAATGTTGATAAGTTATCATCTGTGAATTGTAATGTCTGAACCCTTTAAATTACAAGTACACATAGAAAGAAAATTCTTATACAGGGATCCATGGGTAGAACCACAAAATTTTGTCAAAATCTGTATACAAGCTTTTTTTGTTTAAGGGTTATAGATTCAATATATGCTCAAATATATCTGTGACCATTAATAAACTTTAATTAATAACCATTATCAGTTTTGTGCTGGAGCTGACTTGTATTGACCTGTACCTACTTGTGTCAGCTGATTATTACATTTTTAGACATTTTATGAGCTGGTTGTTGAGCTGCTGGTAGCTTGAAATTGGCCATGGTAATAGCATTCACACCATAGAAATGGGCAAGCTCCACATACCAGAGCTTGTCCCCTTTCTCCACCTGCCTCCTCAGTCAGTTTTCTAGCACACTACTTATTTTCAGAAGAAGAAAAAAAAGATGTCTAAGAGGAATAAAGGTAAATTGTATACTTTTATTTCATGCTTTTATTTCACTTAAGCTTACCGTGTTCTAATATCTAACTGAATACATTAACATTAAGATGCTACTAATGACAACACATCTTTTTAATTTATTTCCCCTGGGTTGGGGAATAAAAATATTGCACCAATGGTTGCATAGAATGATAAAGGAATGTCAGTCAACTCACCAGAAATTTAATATATTTTTTCAGGAATTTATACACAAGATTTTAACCTATAAATAAATATCTCACAAAAAAACTTAAGTTTTTTTAATTATAAATAAACCATTCCATTCACCAAGCTGCTGAGACATTTTACTTTCTGGTATTTGAAATAAAAGCAAAACATAAGAATGTGTTGAAGCAAATGAAAATCAAAAGGGTACAGATTTTTGCAAGTATCATGAGCTAAAAATAAAATAAAAAGTTTGAAGTCTCAAAAACAAATCTGGAACTAAAAGCCTAGGCAGATAGAAATGCAATAAATTTTGAAAAGTTAGAAAAAAAAGGAAATGACAAAAAATATAGTAAAAATCTTCCATAAAACCAAAAAATTTGGATGGCAGTCAAGAACTACAAGAAAAAAAACAAACTTTATAACATGGCAGACTGTAGAAATGCATCCTCTGGAGAAATATAATAGAGTTGTGAACTAGTGAAGGTGGATAGACAATGCAAGACTTTAGGCAGCGAACAGCTGTGAATATAATTATAACAATGGGAATTCTGTAGCTGAAGATATCAAGTCTGAAATATGATGTAGTAAAAATCAGTGTTATTTCTACTTTATGCAACTAGTTTTCAAGAGTTGATTATACAAAGTAAAATTTCAGTATATAGAGTTCAAATTTTCTATTAGTCAACCAATCTATTTTTATTAAGTATTTTGTAGCAACTAGACTAAAGAGCCACTAGAACATAATAGACACTCAGAGCTTCTACTGTGCATTAGCTGCACATCATCTAGATCAGTGGTTCTCAACCTGTGGGTCGAGACCCCTTTGGCGGTCGAACGACCCTTTCACAGGGGTCGCCTGAGACCATCCTGCATATCAGATATTTACATTATGATTCATAACAGTAGCAACATTACAGTTATGAAGTAGCAACGAAAATAATTTTATGGTTGGGTCACAACATGAGGAAGTGTATTTAAAGGGCCAGAAGGTTGAGAACCACTGATCTAGATACTTTATCAGGGTTTAACCAAAGTCAGAGCCTGTGTAAAATTTTAAGAGACAACTAGGGAAGTATTTATTTAAAGATTAGACCATATATATCCTATATAATAAAAGCCTAATATGCAAATTGTCCCCACGACCAGGAGTTCTACCGCTCACTATGACGTGTGTTTACCACTAGGGGGAAGCACAGAACATGGCGGGTGTTGGTGACATGGCAAGGGCAGCAGGCAGCAGTGGAGGTGTTGCTGGCCCCAATGGGGCCTGACAAGAGTGGGACTGTGATGGGATGGTGGAGCAGGTAAGCGGGTGGCGCCATGCCAAGGCAGGTGTGAGCAGGGCCTGATCACCCTGCCAATTGCCCCACAGACCAGTGGAGACCAGTGGAGGCTGGGGGGCGGGGCTTCCGCCCAGCTCCCAGGCACTGAGGGAGCTGGGCAAGGGTCCAATGACTCAGGCGTAGGGGGGCGCATGGGGGCCCAGGTGTCCAAGTGCTGCCCAGGGCCCACAGGACAGCTGGGACCTGCCCTTCTATGCCAGATGCTCACACTTCAATTGCCGGCCAGGCCTAGGGACTGCATCAGTGTACAAATTTCATGCACCAGGCCTCTAGTATGTCCTATATAATAAAAGCCTAATATGCTAAGTGTCTGGTTGTCCAGTTGTCCATTCAACCAATCAAAGCGTAATATGCTAATGATATGCTAAGGCCGCTCAACCGCTCACTATGACGTGCACTGACCACAAGGGGGCAGACAGTCGACTGGTAGGTTAGTTTGCTGTTCGGGTCTGGCCAATCAGGACTGAGACAGGCCTAACACACCCTGGAGCCCTCTGGCCAACCTCCCATGTCCCTCTGCAGCCCCGATCATGCACTCATGGGGTCCCTCGGCCTGGCCTGTACCCTCTGGCAATCCAGGACCTCTCAGGGATGTCAGAGAGCTGGTTTCGGCCCAATCCCACACAGGGCTTCTAAATATATATATATATTCAAATCTTTTAAAAGTATCTTTAAGATACTTTTTTCTGAAATTCAGTTCAGAGTCTGGGTTTAGCTACATTTGCCATTATAAAATGAAATCAAAGCAAAATCATGAGCCAATATTTATAGTGGCATTGTCATGGAACAAACACATTGTATAAAGTTACTTATATGTAGAATTGTCTGATAATATTTAAATTGACAATTTTAGCCTTTTAACAATTTCTGGAGAACACAATGAGTACATTTCTCAGAAACAAAGCTTTTTGTTAAACTACTGTTAAAAATGAGCATATACATTTTATGAAATATTACTGAGCACATTGACAGATGTGAATGACAACCTTATTTTCATACAATCATCAATAGTTCCTGCATAGCCCTGACCGGTTTGGCTCAGTGGATAGAGCATCGACCCGCGGACTGAAGAGTCCCGGGTTCGATTCTGGTCAAGGGCATGTACCTTGGTTGCGGGCACATCCTCAGTGGGGGGTGTGCAGGAGGCAGCTGATCAATGTTTCTCTCTCATCGATGTTTCTAACTCTCTATCCCTCTCCCTTCCTCTCTGTAAAAAATCAATAAAATATATTTGATAAAAAAATAGTCCCTGCATAGTATTGACATTTTATCAAAAAGGTTAAAAAATTGGTTTATTTTCTATGTCCTCAACCTTCCTTTTCTGAGCCCTTTCCTTCCATGGGATATAAAATTTTCCTTAGCAGGTATCTGGGAAATCTCTGGGTTTTCTCCACTTCTACCACTGATAGAGATAGGAATTGATCAGATAGCAGGCAATGATTACAGTTGCATTTGAACAATGAAATAAGTTTTAAATTCAATTTCCTTAAGATAATGTGCTTGGTAAACCTTTCATCTCTAATTTCTGAGTGAGAGTAATTGTTCATTGACCCTTGATGAACTTTGAAATCTCAAACCCTAGTCAGCTTTCTCGTTTGGCCCAAATGAGAATGCTGATGATCTATTTCAAGGGGCTCATAGAATTAAACGTGTGTTTCCTTAGTCAGCAGCTTCATTCATTCCAGCCCTCTGATTTTGAACCCCAGCTTTGGAAACAGACTCTGTAGATGTGAATCAAAGCTATAACTCCATTCTCACTACTTTCAACTGTAAAATAAGGATCATCAAGGAATGCACAGATAGGGGTCTGGTAATAATAGAGAGAAGGCAAAGTATATGGGTGCAGATATAGTATAGTGGGAAAAAAATGGTTCTAGGAGTCCATGAAAGTTCTCTTCTGGTTGACTCAGTGTTCTCAGGGAAGTAGAAATCGAAACAAAAATGATTTCTGGGGAGGTGTTGGAGGTATAAGAAGAGACAGAAGAAGTAAAAACATTACCTAAGTGACTTAGAAAGTGAGTGGATGGGAACATATATAGAAGTCAGCACTCTTTATCCCAGAATTTTGCATCTGCAGATTCAACCAGTCATAGATTTAAAATATTTGGAAAAAAACTTTTACATTGTTGCTGACGTGTCTGTGTAGTTAGGCCTACAGTGGTTGCATCTGTCCTGAACATTGAGCACGAAGTTAAAACTTCCATAATTTTTTCAGTTGCCATATTTTATATAATTGAGCAAGCTGAATTGTTAACCAGACTGCCTGGGGAATAAAGTCCTCTGTTCAATATAATTTTCTTACTAGTTAGACAAGATCTTTGCTGTTGTAAATCTTAATCTTCCTTTGATAATTCAGCTTTCATAGCCTGATATGAATGATTCATGGAACTCTCATTAAATGCAGCTGTACATATAATTTAGGAACTATGAGGGAGATTTTGGTCAGGTGTTCATAGCAATCTTATGTTACTATGTCACTGAACATATATCCTAGGTACCAATTTATTACTTTTAAATGTAATTTTGAGTTGAGGTTTTGCTACCCATTTCACCTTAAAAGTTTAAAGATAATTCATTTTTTCTGATTGAAAATTCTGTTTTTTGTTACAAAAGAGTTTAGTTTTTTCTTCTCTGTTCAGTATGAGGATACAACAGCATTTGACTTTTGAAGTCTGACAAACTTGAGTTTTACTGTGGTTTCTTTCTGTTGTAAACTATGAAATATACAGCAAGTTAGTGAACCTTTCAAAGCATGAAAACAATAACACTAATTGTAAATTGTAAAAATGAGTGTGATAATTTAAAAAAAATTATATCAATACAATCTCTGGAATATAGTTCTTATAAATGTTAACTTTCTTATATGATTCAACATCTAATGATCTGTACCCAATACTGATGTATGAGTTTTTTGCCCCTACTAAGCAATGCTTTTATGCCAGCTGGGTGTCCTACAATTCAACTTAATTCTGACATTTTACAACAAAGATTGACCACTGATTATCAGATCCCACAAGATTTCTCTTACTTCAGATGCTAATCACAAGTCCAGTTGTTACATGTGCTTTTTAAAAATTGGCTATAAATTAAAACTTTCCAAGATTTCCTCCATGTGTTTGATTAATTTGCTAGTGCAGCTCACAGAACTCAGCAAACCAATTTATTCACGAGATTATGGGTTTATAAAAAAGGATACAAATCAACAGCCAGATGAAGGAATTCAGAGAGCAAGGAATAGGAAAGGGCACTGAGCTTCAATGCATTCCGAGTGTGCTACACTCCCCAGATTGCCACATGTTCAGCTACATAGCAGCTCACCACACGCACTTCTTTTTGCGTTTTATGGAAGCTTCATTAAAGAGGCATGATTTATTAAGTCATTGGCCACTGGTGATTTATTCGGCCACCAAACCCTCTTCACTGCCCAGAAGTCACAGGGTAGGACTGAAAGTTTTAATTTTCTGTTCTTGGTTGGTTCCCCTGGAAACCAGCCTTGCACCAAATTTAAGGGATTTCCAAAAGTCAGCTCACTGACAAACTCAGGTGTGGTTGAAAGGCACTTATGAATAACAAGACACTCATTTCACCCTTAGAGCTCTGAAGTGACTTTAAGAACTGAGGAAGACCAAATACTGTAACAAATGACGTGCCCATTGCTCTTATTGCTCAAGTAATTCCAAGGTTTGCAGTAGCTGTGAACCAGGAAGTGTGGGAAAAGATCAAAGTATATATTTATTATAAATCACAATATCACACCATCTAAATAAAAACCAGCTTGCAGTTATAAGATAGTAATTAGTAAGATGATAAAAGAAAAGTTTGTTGGCAGACCTTCAACCATTGAGACCTTACTTTATAAGAAGTAAAATGAACCAACATTACCCTCAAACCTACACAAACTCGAGTCTAAGGAGACAGGGAGAAAGCGTTCCCACAAGAATGGAGACAGTGTTCTGTGTACTCATAAGGAAGAGAAGAGGAATAGGAGAGATGAGTGGTTTTATTATCAGGTGCTCTCCTTTTACTGGCAATAAGATATGAAGAACTTAAGGGCATATGAAATAGACTTCAAATGGACTTAAGTGCTGAGAAATTTTTGTCAGTGTGTTTTATTTCTTCTATGGTAAATCTGGGAATGACTAAAATTGCTTTGATAATTCATTATGTTCTTACTAAGTGAAACTATTTATATCCTAAATTTTATAGATAAGCTATGCTTTTGCATTAATAATTATGACTGAAGGTAAATGATCTCCTTAAGTAACTTGAGTGTAGTAGTGTTGTACCATGATTACAAAGAAATCACTTAAAAGGGAAAATAAGTGTGTACGTTATTTGCACCTCATTTTTTGGATTGTACCTGCAAAATTAAGCCTTTCTTTTAAGGACAAATTAAAGTTGGTTGTATATATGGAGTATAAATTGGTAGTATCTATATTCTACTATAATTATTTAAAGAATAATATGTAATTCACACTTCAAATTCCTGTTATAAATTAGCTGTATACTACGCAGTTATTCAGAAGTGTCAAAATTATTGTCATTAATTATCAAATAGGCCTTTGGCTCATTAGAATAAGATGTGCCTATGATCCAAAGTTGACAGTTAAAGACAAATTTTGGGCACTTTAATCCTTTGAAAAATCAGCAGTTCTAATAAGAGCAATATTTGCAGAATACTATTGCTACTCAAGCACATTTTTATTTATCATGCACTTTTTAAATGGGAAGGAGAACAGAGTAAGCCACCCCAAAATGTACCACTTTTGCATGTAAATTATTTTGAAATAGAGGCAATAAAGACCCTGCAGACTCAAGAAGAACTGTTACCTCTCTCTTAAGGACCTAAAAAATTTTAGATAGGGGAGCTGGCCCAGAAAGACAGCTTTTGCCAGAGATAACTTTTTTATCTGAAAAATTATTTGCATGGCAGGGTAAACATCCTAGTACCAAAGATCTGTTCTTATCTTCTCTGATATGCCCTCCTTCCTGTTGAAGCCCGACCCCTATCCATTTCTTAGCTCAGGATGGCATATAAGTCTGAATTGCCAACTTGTGTTTGAGTCTCATATCTTTGGAGGTCCCACATGTGTGAAATTAAATTTGTTCTTCTCCTGTCAACCTGTCTATGCCAATTTAATTATTAGACCAGCCAAAGAACCTAGAAAGGAAGAAAGAAAATTTGTTCTACCCCTATGAAAGTTAACCATAACAAATGCTTCTGACTAACATTACAATTATATACAATTTTCCAGGGATAAATTAAACGTGCCAATTGAAAGCATTTAAGGGTCACAAGAATAAATATTATTTCAGGATGTATTATTCTATATTTAGGTATCATTTTTCTTACAGAAAAAAAAATACCTTGGATGTCTAGTTATCAAAAGAGAAATATTTGGAGGGATTATTATTTTATAAATAAGCCATGTGTGTAAATTAAAAGCATAAAACCTCTACATTTAACATTGTCTTAAAGAAAAAAAAGTCAACATATAGGAGTGGGCAGTAGGTTCTGGATACCATTATAAGACTACTCTGATGACCTAGTGACAAGAGGATCTTTGATACTAAAAAACCCTAATTAACCACTTGCACTATGAAGACCATCGTTGCTGACATCAGTTTTTATTCACAAAGGCAGTTGGTAAAGATAGAGAGTGATGTAGTATCCCATGTGTATTTAAACCAAAAATTTACCAATTAGCACTTAAAGCCAACTTGGAAGACGCCATCTAGGGGTTGAAAGATGTGGCCTTCTTCTGGAGAAGCTTCCATTGAAATAGGCAGTTCTAAGGCCCCTCTGGAGATTAATTTACTACTTGGGGTTTTAGGGCAGTTTACTCTTAAATCTTTGGAAATGATATGCATTCTTGAGAGAGCAGAAATTATCTTTCTTGGTCTATTGTAGATTTCATATTATGCAGTTCAAATGCCATGTAGGTTTACCCTTATGGCTTAACACAACAAACTAGCTATTGTTTCAATATCAAAATTTGGTATAACTCCTGACAGGTAAAGAGATGTTCCACAGTTGGGAACAGGCTTTCAAAGTTGATGATTGGCAGTATATAATATATAAACTAAAGATGATGGTATATAGACTTTCACTGAATAACCTCATTTTATAAAACACTATTAGGTGAAAATCAACATTGAGTGATTATTTGTAATGATAAACTATTACACAAAAAGAGAAAAGTATCCATTATGGACAAGAAAAAGGAACATAAATGTCTCTCACTATATGATTCAGATTTTAAAAGACAATTTAAAATTATTGCTTTTTTATTTTCAAGAAGCCATAGAACATCTTCAAAAAAGCATCTAGATAATTTGGCAAATAGGAAAATAAAATTAGGTATGCAGAATTAAGTAGTGATCAAACTTGTAGATGGTAAACTATAAGTTTTAAAGTCCTATAATTTATATATATAAAAGGCTAATATGCAATGTCCCCTTGGGAGTTCGACCGGGAGACCAGGAGTTCGATCACTCTCTATGACGTGCTCTGAACACCAGGGGACAGTGTGGAATGAAGGAAGGTCCCAGCCGGCAACCAGAAGGCCCCAATTGGCCCTGATTGCTTGCCAGGCCTAGGGAACTCTACCTGTGCACGAATTTTGTGCATAAGGCCTCTAATCTTAAATGAAAGGGACACTTTCCTAAAAATGTTAAAATGCTTGAAAATTACCAATACTTTCCTAAAATGCAAACTATCTATATACTAGTATATAAAACCCTACTATGCAAATAACCAAACAACTGGTCACTATGAAGTGCGCTAACCACCAGGGAGTGCACACGGAACATGGCAGGCCCCGGCAACAGGCGGTAGAGCGCGGAACATAGTGGGCTTTGGCCACGGCAGGATGGTGGAAGAGGTGAGTGGGGTCACCAGTCCAAGACAGGGTGCTGGTTGCTGTCATTGGGGCGAGCCTCTGGTGGTTACTGAAAATTCTTGCTCCTGCACACTCCAGTCCCACCAGGTGCTCACACCTGCTGCTGGCACCGGCCCCGCTTGCATCCATTGCCAGTGCCGGAGCTACTGCTTGCACCCGCTGCTGGCACCTGGCACTGGCTCCAATTGCTCAGCACCATCAGCAGGTTCAAGTGGCAGCTGCCGGCCCCGATTACCCCTCAGGGCTTCTCCACCTCCCCTTGCTCCTGAGGGGCAATCACAACAGCAGCCGCCACTCACACCCACTGACAGTGTCGGCCCCGCTTGCACCCACTGCTGGCACTGGCCTCAATCACTCTGCGCCATCAGCAGGTGTGAGTGGCAGCGGGTGGAGCAGGGCTGCCAGTAGACAGGGGACCAGAGGTAGTGGCAGGATGGGCCAGGCAGGGACACAGAGGATGTGCTGAGACCCGCCGCTGTGCCCACCGTAGCCTCATGGCCCACAGTTCCTTTCAAGGTGCACAAATCCGTGCACTGGGCCCCTAGTCTAGTATGTTTATAGCAATAATTCAAAAAGATAGTTTTACATACCGTATGGAATTTATACTTTCACTGATTTTAAGTAAAGAATATATTGCTAGCTATCGAAGGAGAATAATAAACTCTCATCAGAATTGGTTTGCACAAATGCAGCTTAAAATATAATTGATGTAGAAATCAAACAATATATTTAGCCCCAGATGTATGAAGAACAGAGAAATTTTTCAAAGGAGTTGGGAACTAAATTCCTTCCCCAAAAGATCTTTGAGTCAAGATAGCTTCAGCCATTACCTAAACAGCGGTTCTTAATCTGTGGGTCACGACCCCTGAAAATACATCCTGCATATCAGATATTTACATTAGGATTCATAACAGTAGCAAAATTACAGTTATGAAGTAGCAATGAAAATAATTTTATGGTTGGGGGTCACCACAACATGAGGAACTGTATTAAAGTGTCGTGGCATTAGGAAGGTTGAGAACCACTGCTTTAGAGTATCATGTCCCAAATCACATTCTACTGTGGCTCTATAATAACCATACATTGAAAAAGAAACAAGCAATAAAAGATCCGGGTAGGTGGTTATGGTGAGGGAGGTCCATCCACAGGTGAGTTGACCATGGCAGTGGAAAGAGTGAGCCAAAAGATAGGCAGGATATTAGGAAAAAAAAAAAAGAAACAGATCAATAACAGAAGCCCAGTTATAACTGGAGGCCCAGTATATTACATTGGTTCCTTGCTTTTCTTAGTTAGAAGCTAGGGTTTTAACTTTCTCCATAGTTTAGGGCTATGCCTTAAACTTAATATTTTTTTCTTGAGTAAATGAATAATTAACAGTGACTAAAATCTGACCACAGGTCATGTGTGGTACTGAGAAGGGACTTCAGCTATTAAGGCATCAGAATTCATACTTTCTAAAAAGCTTCTAATTAATTATTGATATGCATTGCTCACAATTTCACTCTCACAAGGTAGAGAAGGCAGTGAGTTACCTGGCCTCTTGGCTCCTCTTCCTTTGCGTTCCACAGCCCTCTCCCCTGGTCCACAGAGGGGCACTCTTGTGGCTCTCAACTCCTTTTGCACTTTTGGTAGAACTTCTTTCCATCCTCCAGCGCTACCAACTTGTCCTCTGCCCAACATTCACTCAGAACAACAATCAGCAAGAAGAAATCGCACTCTAGATGACAAAAGGAAAAGGAGCATCATTTGGGCCAAAATGACTGTCCTCTATGCTCCAATGGATATTCCTGCTGGATTTCACAATGTTTACATTTAGCCCTCCAATATCAAATTGGCCCTGAGTACAGGAATAAAGATGGAAAGTTGTATATCCAAAATTTGCCTAACTTACTACTAAGCCAAACAAATCAAAGGTTCATCGCATCATCCTTTGTTTCTCCCTCTCTGGGTGCTTGATGATGTTGAAAGCTTGATTCCTAACAACCTATAGTTTAAAAATCTTAACTTTGCTCATTTTTTTTCTCTCCTGCTTTACTTACATCTGAAAGCAACCTCCCAGCACCTCAGTTTAAGCCCAGCTGCCCAGTCATGCATCTCAGACAAGCTCTCATCACAGCCAACTTCAATTATGACCAAATAGACCAAACTAGAGGCATGCTGTCATTATAGTGGCAAAAAAGGAGGTGGGGGGGGGAGATTTTGGCATCTAGAAAAGCTGTTGTGTAGGCAATGCCCAGTAAAGATAATTTATGATATCATCAGGACCATATACCTGGGATCGAATTAGGCTTACATTTAAAGGGGCTAAAATTATTTGAAGAAAACAGTAATAATTAATTTTACACAGGAACTTTTTTAACATATTGCTTTCCTTGTGTTTTTCTTTTCCTTATATCTTTTAAATTTAATGATTTGTTGCTATGATGTTATCTTTTCTAACAAAGTGTGCTTTTTTTAAATAAAAGGGGAATGGAAACACACTATAATATTTATATCATCAAAGCTGTACAAAGACGGGCTGTATGTCTCAGAAGCCTCCATCATCTACCTGGTGGCCATTTACCCGAGAAAAAACCTAAATGCCAAACAAGTAAATAAAATTTAAGTTGCACTGGCCTGATAAGCTTCCAAGCAAAAATCTATAAAATGAGGAGAGACTTCCTAATTACATGTAATTTGCTCTGTGGAATTGAAACAGATGGATTATAAAAATGATTCCATCATAAACAACTAAATGTGGTTACTACCTTCTGTGCTTTCTTGGTTCATATTTTGGGTTTTTTTCTTTAAAATAAATAATACTTTTTGTCAGTAGCAGTGCAAAATTTGCAGCTGCATTGGAAATGTCATAGTATTCTTCTTTCTTGATTATAGGTGTCTTTTTAAAAACATAGAAAAATAAAGCTTTCAAAGAAAAAAGGAACATTGTATTTTTAAAAAAATATTGAAAGAGAGCTAGTTAATTAGATTAAGGTTCTTTTCTAGTTGCCCATTTTTTAGAAGATACTTATTGATAGAAGAGAAGAAAGAAGGGTATAAAAAGAAAATACCGAGGTGAGGTGATTTGACAATCTCATGAAAGCATTACTGACAATGCACCTTTTCCAACATTAGTCAGCATAGTATTATGTATATGTGCATTGCAAAGAAAAGTTAACACACATTGTTGGATGGTTGATCAAATCATGATTCTCAGAACAGAAACAGATACTGACTCTTTTCCTCTTGAGATTCCATAATCTTAATATCAAAAATCAAAAACTCAGATGAAGTTGAATATCTATAGTTGTTTCTAAATTTTGCCTCACAGTCAATACTAAAGAACATCATAGATTTAAACAATATTTCCATAGATAATATAATCTAATATCGGATGTATAATATGTCCTTGCTTTTCAAACAAGAAAATTGATCTTTAATGCAATTATCACGGGATAATTTTGCAGGTCAAAAAAATAAAAGATATTGTGAGATAAGATAAGATCAAATATGTTTATATTCAAATTGCCTGATCCTAAACAATATCATTATCACAAAGAGATAGCTGTACTCCCATGAACACACATAAAAATAAATAAATACATACATACATGCATACATACATAAGGAAAGAGCATTCTCAATTTAAGATACTTTAACAAAGGTTTATTGACAAAAAGACTACTTACAAAAACATATGGGAATAGGAGTACAGGAGCCATAATAAGTAGCACTGTAATGCTGGGTTAGCAGCAGCAGAGAGGATCACAGAGAATAGATCACTTTAAAAGAAGAAGGAAGCACTAACCTTATGAGAGACACAGAGTGGCCAAGAAGATCTAGTAGGAAACAAGTTTTGGAGATAATACCTAACCATTTTTTCCTCCTTACCTCCAATATTTTGCACACAAACAGAATCCAAGAGTGCGGGGGCGGGAGGAAGGGTTTACTGATATATTCAACAGAGGCCATTCACTTGGATAAAAGCAGGTTATAGGCGGAGTACTACTGGAGATGAGGTGAGGGATAAACAGAAGATATCCACAACATATGACAGTCCAAATCAATCATATCGACAATGGGGGTGGCATTTTCAGTATTTGAGCTCTCCAGTAAAACTCACATGCATTGCTGTACTAGTAAAATTATTTCCTCTTCATATTACTAGTGGCATTATAATATTTTTAATTACTTAAATACATACATTATGCTTTCACTAACATTTTAGAGTAGTGAAGAGGCCAGTAAAGATTCCATTATGAATTACAAGTATTGGATGAGAACCGTTGGCTTAGATTTGTCACAATTTCTTCTGAGGCAGAGGAGGGCCTGTTAAAGCACATGGTGTCCAATTCCTATATGAAGTGGGAGTTCTGCTAATCAGAGAAAGAGAAAATGTCTCTTGTGAGCTAACAAGTGTGTCTTCTATGGTTTATAACAATAATAATTATACTAATTAACAATCACATAATTAAAATTTAAAGCCCCCATAATGTGAAAGACATTTGATAAGACTTCAAAGCAAAAAATATGCTCCCTCCTTTCAAGTAGTTGGAGGTCTGATTGCTGATATAAAATAACAGGCCTTCTGAAAAACATTGAGCAGGTCAGAATGTAAGAAACTCTCCCCTAGAGCAGTGTCTGCAGTGTGGCCTTACTGCGCATCCTGTTAAGGGAACATTCATATGGTCTAATATTAACTGAGCATAGAGCAGCCTAAAGGAGAGTATACTATTTCACTTATGAATTTATTTACTAAGCAATATAAATTTCTAGATGAAAAGTACTATCCTTTCTGGGATTGGCCCAAAGAGAAGCTGAGGGTAATTTCAAAGGGCAATTATAGCCCCACAGTAACTTTACCCTGGAAATATTCAGACTATCTATCCCTAATGTCTACTTTTTTTCCATCAGGTAACAAGTCATGGAGGTAAGCTTGGCACAAGTCACTATAGAGAATCTCTGCTGCCAACTTTTCATCCTAAGTGCTCTCAAAACACCATTTAATGGGCCTTCCTGAAATTCTACACAGGATCAATATGAAGCACATGGATATAGCATTTTTTTAATTTACCATGTGTTCCTTTATTATACCTGGGATCGTTAACCTATCTTCAGAATTTTAACATTTTAACCTCTTTTCATGACTCTCTCAAAACCATCAGTATTATTTCCAACACAATTCCTAGAAGATTTTTTAATCGAGTATATTTATGTGACACTTGAACTCTGTCAGAACAATGAAAAACTAATATTGTCTCCTCCTCCAACCTAAACTCACAATTACAAATTCTGGATCATTTTTGAGGACCTTATTCTCTATACCAGAGATCTCTTCTTTTATAAAGTTTAGCTTTAGAAATTATTTCTGTTAGCATCTGTATGAATTTAACTGAAATCCTGCTATTGCCAGAATGACATAATATAATGGAGGCTAAAAACTGTCCAATTTTATGATTAGGTTCATTTGGAAATAGAAATATGTTTTTTCCTCCATTTTTCCTAGTTAGGCAAAGATCCTGATTTCTCATGAAAAAAATACGGGCCGATTTAAGCATTAGGCTCTGAGATTCTGAGAGACTTGATACAACAAGTGGACTTTATCTAAGTAGTTTCTAAATTATAATGCAGACATCTATAATAATAAAAGAGTAATATGCTAATTAGACCAGACAGCCAAACGACCTTCAGGACGAAGCCTGGGCTGCGAAGGCCGAGCCCCTCGCACAAATTTCGTGCATCAGGCCTCTGGTGTGAACATAACAGGGGAAAACTTCAACTGCTGACTTGCTAAACATTGCCTTTATGATATCCAAAGGAAACCATGTGGCCTTATGCTTGGACTCACAAAACAAGAACATTCAGCTTATTTAGATGTCACCAGTGTAGACTTTTGTAATTATTAATAGAATTCTAACATATTTAAGCTGTCTTGTGAGTAGCACATATGGGAAAAAGAACACATGTAAAGCTCATTATTTTTTGATTTGGCATTCTTCTGGATTAAATTTAGTACTTTCTCTTAAACTCTCTCCTTTGCAGATCATCTATATTATAAAAGGCCAGTGGCCGTAACACTGTAACGCCAGAACAACCAAACAACCGTCACCAGGAGGTGCATGGAGCACCTCTCAGTCCCTCCCCCCAGCCCACAAGCTGCTCATGACAGCAGGGCAGGGCTTGCGACTCACGCGGGCTCGCAGCAGCAAGCTACTCATGCGTGGTGGGAATGGGGACCCGCCAGAGCAGCGGGTCTGAGACTCGTGCTATTTCGCATGCTGGGCCTCTAGTGTGTGGTAAATATCCATCCTGCCTTCTAACTGTATGTCAAGAGCTCCTTTCATAGGAAGAGGTGAAGAGCCCTGCATCCAATAGGGATTATTGTGCTTAATTCTGCTCAGCTAGATCACTTTATAAACATGTGTCCAAACAATGCTCTTCTGGATTCAGATTATTCACTCAAATGTGCCCTGAAAAATCTGATCACTTCATGGCACTTGCAAAGCTAAATTAAAAGTCACAAGTCTAGCATTCACAGACTTCAGATTCTGGCCAAAAGTAATAGTAATAATTCTGTATTGCCTTGCTGGCATGGTTCAGTGGTTGAGCATTGATGTATGAACCAGGAGGTCACTGTTCCATTCCCAGTCAGGGCACAAGCCCGGTTGTGGGCTCGATTGCTAGTGTGGGGCATGCAGGAGGCAGCAAATCAATGATCCTCTCTCATCATTGATGTTTCTATCACTTTCTCATTCTTCCTTCCTCTCTGAAAACAATAAAAATATATTAAATAATAATTATTATTATGTATTTAATTTAAAAAGAGGGTTTTTGTTTTGTTTTTCTTTACACAGTCATGTGCTGTGTTACTAACTGCCCTCTGGAAAGCAAAGTTATACCCATCACAAATACATACCCTAAAAAGAGATATTTATTATTCTTCTATGAATTCTATTTCTTATTATGCTTTAAAGATACTATAAATGTGAACCATTACTATTTAGATGATATTTCTAGCAGGCCCCCAAAATAACATTTTATGAGATTTCAAATGCCATGATTATAAACCAGTAAAAAACTTAAGGAAATAAAGAAAAACACAGTATATGTGTAGAAGCTATTAAGATACAAATTTGCAATTATGAAGATTTATAAAAAGGAGAGAGCTTTATTCTAAACACCAATTAAATCAGAACCACCACACAGGAAATAAAAGAACTATTAAACCATTGTGCCAACAATAAAAAAAAACTCTTTCTCATGCATGACAGAATTTAGCATTTGGGGGATGCAGGTGCAGGGTGAAGGGGGTCAGAGGGGAAAAGGAGGATATCTGTAATACTTTCAAAAATAAAGATAATTTTTTTAAATGCTCATGCGAATCCTTCCACCAATCTTAAGAAATGTATACACTATTGAGAACTTAAGTCCCTGCCCCCCAAAAAGCACTCTCTCTCTCTCTCTCTCTCTCTCTCTCTCTCTCTCTATATATATATATATATATACATATATATGTCATCAATTAAATAACTACATTTATTAATGTTATATTAATAAGTTTCATGTTACTAATATTCAATATTATCATTAACATTTCATTTATTCATTGAGCCAAACTCGCTTAACATTAACTATACACAACATTGATATACTATTGAGAAAATAAGAGCTTATTATCTTCTAGTTCTTTCCACCATCTTTACATGTGATATTTCCTGCAATTTTTCCAAAAAATCTATGAAGTTTGTACTGACTTTATCATTTTACAGAGAAGGAAATTGAGTCATATAGAGAATAAATTGTAATGATACCCAGATAATCAGTAGCATAATTGAGATTTGAAGTCACTGACTAGTAGAGTATAATTTAGGGAGGCAGTACAAGTGATGGCTGAAAGCATGGGCTCTTATCAAATGCTGGGTCATCCCATTAGTAGCTGTGTGATTCTGTGATTCTTACCCCTTTGGGCCTTAATTTTCTATAGGAATCAATTTGTACCTTTCTAATGACCTGGTGAATATTATAGTAGTTTATGCTTGTAGAACACTTAGAACAGTACCTGACTCTTAATAAATATTAGCCATTTTATATCATTTTCTTCACCTGAGTAGTTCATGACCTGATTAAATCAATGTCAAAATGGATAAGTATATATAAAGACAACAGGAAGAAATACAAAACCATATAAACAACCCCATTTTACTGGAAAATATATTTGAAAGTATGCTAAATTGAGAGGAGGAAGGGAAAGTCTCTAAGGATGAGATCACAATGGTGAATCAATCAGTGACTGGAAACTGTTGACTGCCTGGAATGTGCTGATGGAGACCCTGAGAATTTAAAAAAGTTTTGAGAAAATGAAATGTTGAGTATGACCCATAGATCTTGGATGACTCAGTGGCTGGTGGCAGCTTTCACTAAGGACTGAGAAATAACAACCAGAAAAGTATGGGAAAAATAATTACAGTGTTATATTTCCTTTTTAGTAGAAATCTAAGCAACACTTACCAAATACTTGATCTTTTAACTGACCACTACTTATTGTTGGCTCTGAATTAACATACTTTTCTGCCTGAAAAACTACTACCTACTTATGGCTGGCTTGTTTCTTGCTATTATAACCAGACATTTCTGCTACCCCCAGCTAAGTTATAGGTTTACCAAGGTGCTAAATTGTTCCCCACCATATATACACTATTTTCTCTTATCATTATGCACACAACATTTAATTAAATATTATGAACACCAATAATATGAATGTAATTGGTAGTAAATATTGTGATGATTAAATTGATGCCTTTTCAAAGATTGCCACATATTCAATGCTGGCTTTGGAGGATGTGTTTCTAATATATGGACGGTTTGCTTTAGTCATTCTGACACATGATTTTAATATAGGAGAGAGGCTTCAATCTTGCCCTGAAACTTAGAAAACATAAGAGGAGTGAATGCTGATTCAGAATCTGCACCACTTCAGCATAAAACACAATTTACTTGAGTCAAACATTGCTAATTTATGGTATTGCACTTATCAGTCAATATTTACAATTTACAATTTCAAAAGAAGAACATTGGTTTCAGAAAATTACCATTGCATATATAAATGAATGGAGGAATCTACTTGAGCAAAGCAATTCTAATGATTTCCTTCATCAGTGGTTCCCAAATGCAAGCCTATGGAACGTCTACATAGGATAATTTTGAAGGACATGCAAAAGATATACATATGACCAGATCCCTAACCCAGAGCTCTAAGAGAAAGGTCAAAATCCTGCCTAATCAGAGATAGATAGGTAGGTAGATAGATAGATAGATAGATAGACAGATAAATATCTTTATATATCTATTACTATACAGTGTTGTCAGTGAAGATCTCTAACAGTGACTCTTTTTTTAAAAGTAAATTTTATTGGAGTGACATTGGTCAACATGCACTTAAAGGTTTCATGTGTGAATTTCGAAGTTACAAAATCTGTATATAATACCATGTGCCCACCACCTAAAGTCAAATCTTCTCCTCTCACTTCATATTAAGATGCCCTTTCCCCCGATCCCTCTCCCTCTAAAACTACCACACTATTGTTTGTGTTCATAAGTTTCAACTTTATATCCCACATATGAGTGAAATCATATGGTTCTTAGCTTTTTCTGTTTGACTTATTTCACTTAGCATAATGTTCTCAAGGTCTATCCATGTTATTGTAAACAATAGGCCCGGTGCAAGAAATTTGTGCACGGTTAGAGTCCCTAGACCTGGCAGGCGATCAGGGCCAATTGGGGCCTTCCAGCTGCCAGCTGGAGCCTCCCTTCATTCTGCACCACCCCCTGGTGGTCAGCACATGTCATAGCGAGTGATCAAACTGCCAGTTGAACTCCTGAGGGGACACTTTGCATATTAGCCTTTTATATATATATATAGATGATGCTATTTCATCCTTTCTTATGTCTGAGTAGTATTGCATTGTGTATATGTATCACATCTTCTTTATCCAGTCCTCTATTGCAGGGCACTTTGGTTGTTTCCATGTTTTGGCCACCCACCGTGAATAATGCTATTGCAATGAACATATTGGTGCATATGTGTTTGTGTATAAGTGATTTCGAGTTTTTTCGGGTATGTACCCAGGAGTAGGGTTGCTGGGTTGTGTGGTATCTCTATTCTTAATTTTTTGAGGAATTGCCAGACTGCTTTCCATAGTAACATTTGATTTCACTGGATTTGACAATTAAAATGCTGGGAGATAGACTCTCATAACTGGCACTTACTGTTTACATCAAATACTAAAAGAATATTTCCAAAACTAACTATTGTCTTTTTTGATAAATAGGCAGAAAATTATGACCCAAGTTTAGTCCATAGCTGCAGAAACATTCAAGACAAACAAACACACATTCTGTTTAGTGATTAATAAGAAAGCACATGTCCTTATAAGGAAAAGTTTTGCTTCATTTGATACCAGGTGATCTTCATTTATTCAACAACAGAGAATTCCAGGATTTATAAGAGATTCCAGATTCTCAGGACACTGCAATATTTCAACAGGACAGCCATGAGAGCAGGCAGGAAGTCAACTTTCATTTCAAGTGATCAGAATTAAGCAAACATCTTTCTTTTATTTAAATTACAATGGACACTTCAATACTATCATTAATTAATACTTTTATTAGATAACAACTTAGGAACTTCATAAGAAATGGACATTATAGCTTCAAATTGGAGCAACAAGGTCTTGTATATGATAAGAACTACATGAAAGCACATTTTCAAGATCACACTTCTTCCAGATATTTTACTTAGATCACAAACTGTTTGAACAGCTTTCTCGAAGTTTCACTTGTTCACATTGATGTCGTCATTTTATCAGTTGTTAGAGAAGTGTATAACATCAGCTTTCCAATGACTGTTTTGTATTATATAACCGTTGCCATCTTGAGCAACAAAAAATAGAGCTCATGCAGTGAGATGACGTAGATGCTGGCCAGTGAAGTCTTACTATGATGGCACTGTTTTCCACCAACACCAAGGCAGACATACCTACTGCCATCTAGAGACACTGAAAAGGGAGAACCCATAAATAAAACAGCAGTAATGAGTGGCTGATGCAGAATAAATGGGCTACCCAGCCTCCTACTTAACCTGAATCCAAATAGATTCAAAGTGCTTTTGCCATTTATGTCTCTTCAACAGTTCCAAATCTATTGATTTTCTGGGCTGCACCTCCACTGCTAAGGCTGCTAAGTGTATGGAAAATACCACTGACTATTTATAACCTAGTTCTGTGCCTTTGAGTACCAATGATATAACTTGTGTGTTCCAGTTATCTAACTTGGAGTTTACCTTAAATTGTACTTACCTTGATAAGGTAGAGTTGTTAAGACTGTTTGTTTCTTGAGTATTGTTATACTGATAATCGAGTTATTGAATTCTACAGTGAAACTGATAAATTTCTTGCTAATAAATAAACATGTCTTATAACTGAGACACATTTTAACCAGATATGTTCCTTTGTTTTGCTATGTACAAGAGTGTAGAGATAGAATGACCTGTAACATTGTAATTGTCACCCATGAGATTGATGGGTATTCAGGCTACTGAGGCTTGTTTATGCATGGCACATTTCCCACTAGCAATTTTAGAAAGTTCATAGATCTTTTGATATGTGGGTTACCTCTGAGAAAGAGAAAGAAACTCAAATACTGTACAACTTTACTTAGAGCTGGACCTGTTCTAAAACTTTTGCATAAACTTGCTTAATTAGCAAATGTTGTTCATTGACACATTTGCTGTACAATACACACAAGAAAAAAAAAGAGAGAGAAAACTCATTGACATGGACAACAGTGTGAGGATTGCAGGATGGGGAGGAGAGTTGGGGGAAGGTGGAGGAAGGTATGGGGGTTGGGAAATGGTGAAGGAAGGAGACTTGACTTGGAGTGGTGAACATATAATCAGTGTACAGATTATGTATTATGGAATTATGCCCCTGAAAACTGTATAATTTTGTTAACCACTATCACCCCAACAAATTCAATAAAAAGGAAAAACAAAACAAAAACAGGAGACCAAATTTTATATGTTGTGTTTTATAAAATTTAATAAAAATGTATTTAAGCTTCTTATAAACACTGTTATTAGACTTTTTTAACTCTAGGATGTACCAATTAGAAAATTTGTTCCAATTTTATTTAGCCAGCCTCTTACAGGTGGACTAGTTAGTTATACATGACTAGAGGCCCAGTGAATGAAATTTGTGCATGGGTGGGGTACCTCAGGGTGGCCTGCAACAATCGGGCCCTAGTTTGCGCCCCAAGCCTCACAGCCCCAGCTTGCACCCCTAACCTCGCAGCCCTGCAGCCCCGCCTGGCACCCTGCCTTGGCCTGGTGCTGCCCCCTTGCCCTGCCCCCTGCCAATGCCACTGGTCACAGTCTGTGGGGCGATATATCAGGGCCGGGGGATGGGGGGAAGCCCGGGGGGCCCGCCCAGCTCCCTCAACACCAGGGAGTTGGGTGGCAGCCCCACCCCCCACCACCGCCACTGGTCGCTGTCTGCGGGGCGAATTGGTGGGGCGACTGGCCCCCGCTTGCACCTGCCTTGGCCTGGTGCTTCCTGATCACCTCCTCCACCATCCAGCTGTGGTCCTGCTCTTGTCAGGGCCCATGGGGCCAGCAGCACCTCCACTACCGCCTGTTGCCAGTGAGCATTGCCAATGCCCTCCATGTTCCATGCCACCCCCTGGTGGTCAACACATGTTATAGCAAGCGGTCGAACTCCCGGTTGTGGGGACAATTTGCATATTGAAATTAGGCTTTTATTATATAGGATAGTTTTATTGGTGGCCATAGGTCTCACAAGAAAGTCTCAAGAATGTTGCTCCACCTACAAAGGCATAAATGAAGATACTCATTAAAAAATCAATTATTAAGAATGAAGAACTATGGTGGCCTACCTTTTCACTTGTAGGATCCAACTAATTTTACTAATATTTTAGCTTGGTAGACATTCATCTTATAAAGTTGTAAGGATAGTAGAATTTGAAACTTGCTGAAATCACACTAATTTAAATGTTTTATAGACTTTGATGGATGTCACTCTTTGGAGCTTGCCAATTAGACACCCAAAAAAACCTGATGGAGAATTTTTTTAAATCATTACATCCCCTAAAATCAAGGTTACTGTTTTTAACATAAATATAAATAACTCATCCACTATCAGCCACTTTGAAGACATCAGTAAACAGCTTTTAGTGCCTGTTGTGCTGGCATGATCCACACAAATAGGTGATCCATCATCTTCTGTCACACCTTTAGACAGAAGGTAAAGTCAAGTTTTGAAATTACCTCCAATCTGATAATTTTCTCATAACAACATTTCCACTTAAAGGCTTGTTTCTATTTGCTCCTCATTTTCACATTCGCACCATCCTTTGTCTCCTGCCTCTACCTCAGGATCAGTTCCCTGCAGCATTGCATATTTGTCAAAATCATTCAACACACAGATATTACATGTGGAAAATAAAATATCTCTATCAAACTTTGTTTTATTCACAGATGTCTTTGCCTACTTACCTATACATAACTATTTATAAGTTCCAAGTGCTGTTAATCCACATGCACTTTTAAAAGACTTTTCTTCAAAAGCAAAATTGTGCATAATTTAAATTCTGTTATTGTTACTATACAGTGCTTCCATTTGTGTTTCACAATTTATGAATTGAAGCAATCAATGTCTAGTTACATAGGATTTATAATATAAGCTCAAAGTTTGCTACAGAAAGCTTTATAGATGTGTCTGGCTGCTGTTTATATGATTTCATATATACCAGTAACTCTGGAAGCCTGGAGGGATAACTATATTAAACAAAGGAAAGGTTGCTCAAACTTCAACAACCAGCTAAACTCAGAAGCTCACCCATTTGAATAGATCACACACCATAAGCCTTTAAGAATTAAACATGTGCCCTAACTGGTTTGGCTCAGTGGATAGAGCATCGGTCTGCAGACTGAAAGGTCCCAGGTTCGATTCTGGTCAAGAGTATGTACCTTGGTTGCAGGCACATCCCCAGTAGGAGGTGTGTAGGAGGCAGCTAGCTGACTGATGTTTCTCTCTCATTGATGTTTCTAACTCTCTATCCCTCTCCCTTCCTCTCTATAAAAAATCAATAAAATATAATTTAAAAAAAGAATTAAACATGTTCACTGATTTAAAAATAATGTAATCATCAAAGTATAAGAAAAAAGTGAAATAATCCATTTTAACTTTTGCAATTTTTTTAACCAGAGAGTGCTTATAGCTTAATTTCCTTAGTGTCCTTTGAAATTAAAAACAACTTTTTAATAATCCAGATAAATTAACTTTGGCATTTATATGAGGCACTCTTTAACCTCTTGAAAAATATTTTGAGAACTCAGCCACAGATTGCCATAATGCAGTCTAGTTATAAATGGAAATAATGAGTTCATTTTAAAGTTTAAACCAATGATAGCATGATTAGAAATTTTTGTTACCCTAAAATACACAATTAGTTCTAGAGGTGAAATTAAAGACAAAATCACTTCACATATCAGTAAAAAGCAAATGAGAACATAATTTCATAAATCACTACTGGTCCTTTGTTATTAAGAATCAATGAGCATGATTCCAAGAGACTTCTGTATGTCCTCTTTCAAAAAGTGTCTATTTAGGTCCTTTGCCCATTTTTTGATTGGATTGTTTACCTTCCTTTTGTTTAGTTGTATGAGTTCACTGTAAATTTTGGAGATTAAACCCTC
Source organism: Myotis lucifugus (assembly GCF_000147115.1). Lineage (NCBI taxonomy): Eukaryota > Metazoa > Chordata > Mammalia > Chiroptera > Vespertilionidae > Myotis > Myotis lucifugus. Next base: position 259,705 of record NW_005871168.1, on the reverse strand, counting down.
ATCTGAGATAGCTTTGGCAAATACATTCTCCCACGCAGTGGGCTTTCTTGTTTTGCTGATGGTTTCTTTTGCTGTGCAGAAGCTTTTTATTTTGATGTAGTCCTATTTGTTTATTTTCTCCTCAGTTTCCATTGCCTTAGGAGCTGTATAGGTAAAGATATTGCTATGACATATGTTTGATATTTTGCTGCCTATGGAGTCTTCTAAGATTTTTATGGTTTCCCGTCTTACATTTAAGTCCTTTAACCATTTTGAGTTTGTTTTTGTGTATGGTGTAAGTTGGTGACCTAGTTTCATTTTTTTGCATGTATCTGACCAATTTTCCCAGCACCATTTATTGAAGAGATTGTCTTGACTCCATTGTATGCTCTTGCCTCCTTTGTCAAATGTTAATTGAGCATAATGGCATGGATCTATTTCTGGGTTCTCTATTCTTTTCCATTGGTCTATATGTCTGTTCTTGTGCCAGTACCAGGCAGTTTTGAGAATCATGGCTTTGTAATATAGCTTGATATCTGGTATTGTGATCTCTCCAACTTTGTTCTTCTTTCTCAGGATTACTGCAGCTATTAGGGGTCTTTTTTTTATTTCAGATGAATTTTTGTTTTAGGTCTGTGGAATATGCCATTGGTATTTTAATGGGGATTGCATTGAATCTATAAATTGCTTTATGTAGTATGGACATTTTAATGATGTTGATTTTACCAATCCATAAACACAAACACGGTATGTTCTACCATCTGTTTGTGTCTTCCTCTATCTCATTTTCAGTGTCCTGTATTTTTCTAAGTACCGGTCTTTTACCTCCTTGGTTATGTTTATTCCTAGGTATCTTAATTGTTTTGATGTGATGGTAAATGGGATTGTTTTTTTAGTCTCTCTTTCTGTAAGTTCACTATTGGTGTATAAAAAAGCCATAGATTTCTGGGTGTTAATTTTGTATCCTGCTACATTTGCGAATTCAGTTATTAAGTCTAGTAGTTTTTTGATGGAGTCTTTGGGGTTTTCTATGTACATATCATGTTATCTGTGAATAATGACAATTTTACTTCTTCTTTTCCAATTTGGATGCCTTTTATTTCTTCTTCTTGTCTGATCACTATGGCTTGCACTTCCAGTACTATGTCAAACAGGAGTGGTGAGAGTGGGCAAACCTGTCTTGTTCCTGTTCTTAGGGGAAATGGTTTTAGTTTTTGCCCATTGAGCATGATGCAAAACAAAAAAACAATGAGGTACCATCTCACACCTGTCAGAATGGCTATCATCAACAAATCAACAAACGACAAGTACTGGCGAGGATGTGGAGAAAAAGGAACCCTCATGCACTGCTGGTGGGAATGCAGACTGGTGCAGCCACTGAGGAAAAAAATATGGAGTTTCTTCAAAAAAAGTTAAAAATGGAGCTCCCATTTGACCCAGTGATCCCACTTCTAGGAATATATCCCAAGAAACCAGAAACACCAATCAGAAAGGATACATACACCCCTATGTTCATAGCAGCACAATTTACAATAGCTAAGATTTGGAAACAGCCTAAATGCCCATTGGCAAATGAGTGGATTAAAAAACTGTGGTACCTCTACACAATAGAATACTATGCTATTATAAAAAAAGAAGGAACTTTTACCATTTGCAACAGGATGGAACTAGAGAGCATTATGCTAAGCGAAATAAGCCAGTTGGAGAAAGATAAATATCACATGATCTCACTCATATGTGGTATATAATGAACAACATAAACTGATGAACAAAAATAGATCCAGAAACAAGGTAACACTGAACAGACCATCCAACCTCAGAGAGAAGGCCAGGGAGATTTTTAGAGATCAACCAAAGGACTTGTACGCATGCATATTAGCATAAGCAATGGACATAGACACTGGGGCAGTGGGGGCTTGTCCTGGGGGGTGGGAGTGGTGTGGGGGAGGGCGGTGGTCAATTGTGTAAAAAGGAGACATATGTAATACTTTAAACAATTAAAAAAAAGAAACAACTTTCAAAACTCATTAATCAGTGAGTAAAGGTGAATAATTTAATATGCATCATAAAAAATAATCCCATCCTGCTGTAAGTCCATATTTAAGGCAGGTCTATTTCACAGCTTTTATCAGCCCCAAACATGGCCCTGCCTCATGAGCTGTATCTTGGAACTTTGTGGGGAAGATCTAGTTACTGAGAACCCAGCTGGGGGCAAAGGAACGGCCTGGCTCTGACATAAGTTCACACAAGGAGTGGGACACTAGCTGTGACACTGACTGCCCCCCCTTCCAGATTTAGTAAAGAAGGTCCTTGCTACTGGGAAGTAATAAAGATTAAACTATTTCAATTGCATGTAATATGAATTGATTGGCAATGATGTCTAAGATGAAAATGTAAGTTTAAAATAGTCAGTACTTTGAAATTTAGACAGAAATTGGACCCCTCGCTAGACTGAAACTAGCAAGAAGGAAGGTTTATAATTCAAATACTCAGAAGAATACAAAGCAGAAGGCTGTATTCTGGGGTTTCCAGGCAGTGAGAACAACTGGATTACTGAACCAATTACCGAAATAGACATTTAGGAATAGGATTTGGGGAGGGTGGGCAAGAGCTTACTTACCAAATCACTGAGGTAATTATAAGGAAGACAGTTGTAGAGAAGAAGGTCATAGGACAGGATACAAATGGTTTAACCTCATGATCACAACCAGAATACTCCGTAACTGTCAGAGGTGATGCAGAAAAAATTTCAAATGTGAGCTCTTTCAACAACTCTACCATAGTCAGATTGGTCCTAGAGACAGGGAGGCAAGTATAGACTACAGTTAATTGTGTGTTAGAGGAAAGAGTTGGGCTTAAAGGACAAGGCTGTGAATAGGAGAGAGGCATTAAAGCTGAAAACTAGACGCGGTCTTTAAACCACACAAGGGGATTTGGCCTTTGTTGCTATCTGCCAGTAGCTGCCCATAGTTCTCAATCAGAATCTCCTGGAAGGATGGTGAAACCACAGTTGTCCAGTTCAGTAAGGAGAGAAACACAAATTACAGAAAGGTGGGCAAGGTGGGGCCAGGCATTTACCATGCCACCGACCTCTCCTAGAAAGGGATCATGAGTCTGGGAGAGGGAGCTCTATCCAGCTGTAAAACAGACCAAGACCAGCCATGCACCAATACATCTTGCAATTTACTCATCATCAATATGTCCAATAGCAACGTGTCTTTTTACACACTTCAAAAGTTAAAAATTAGAAACATGCAATCCAATGACATTCATTTGCCCTTGGCTAATATATCAATCTGGATGCTTCCAGCTTGTTCTTGCTTGGTTAGAATTTTGAGTAGATCAGAGAATTCAACTTTGGTCATGAGAAATCTTAATGCACTCTACTCAGCCATTGACCTACTGGCTTGATGTTTAAAGCACAATCTATTTAAACACACCTTTCTACCTGAGACAATTCTGCCCTTGTTTCCCTTATGGATTATAAATAGTATTTGGAATAAGCAATGCAAAAAAAAAACAGCATACATAATACCAAACATCTGTTTGAATGTTTTGTGTTGCTTTTATTCTTACTGAGTTGTGTGGATTAAAGTAACTGTCTAAAATTGAAGGAATGCCTACAAATTGAAGAACAATTCTTGTTAAAAGGCTGCCCTCTTGTGACAATGTATTGTATGTACTACTGGAAAATCAGCCTCATACCTTCTTGAATCAAACTGATAGTATTATTAAAAAGAAGTAAAACCTTGATAAAGTTTTTAATTTAAAATGTGTATATCTTACTTATATGGCAACTTTGGATAATGAATAGTACTGATTAGACAGATGTTCCAGGGATCTGAAAATTTAAATGCATCTCAGTATTTAACTCACTTAATCTATTTCTAACATATACAACTCACTTCTCTGCTCTTAACAAATTAGTCAAATTTCTCTATATATTTAGGTGACATATATCATAAAATGTAATAAATTAAGTTGTCATCTATGTTATCATAACTATGAATGTTACCCTCAGAGTGAATAATTAAACAATAAACATTACTAATGGAAAGATAAATAGTATGTCTTCTGGCTTTGAAGAGCTCTTGGTCTGATGCAGGAGATAGCTGATGTAACCAAACACTTACAAAGAAGAAGTGTAAATGCTATAGTACAGATGGATATACTACTCCTGGAAACATAGAAGAGAAAGCATTTCGCTTTGCTATAGAGAACCAAGGAAATTCACTAGGGTAAGTTAACACTGGGGATATTATTAAAATTTGAAGAAGACACACAATTTATTATATGCTAAGTACCCTCTAGAATTTGAGGATATCTTAATGAAAATATTTAGTCCCTACACTTAATGAACTCAGAATAATGGAGAAACCATACTGTAAACAATGTAAATGCAATGTGATAAGGGTTAAATGTCATGGATTTTCTCCCTTTATTATCTCCTGAAACTTCCCCCTTCTTTTCATTTCATCACAACTTCACAGTATAAATACAGTGACTACAATGTCTCCATGATAACTTTAGGTTCCCTTTTTTCCTTCCAGTACTGTACTTACCTAGGTCTTCTTCCCCAGTTCTAGGAGAAAAACTATTCTGGGCTCACTGATTTAGAGGAACAGAAACAAAGCATTTCATAGAAAGGAATAGTAACCTGCAATTCTTTCTGACTTTTGTTTTTTAGAATGTGACGCCTTTGGGAGAAGGTAGAAGGATCATGGAACTGGTGGAAAGAAGTATTTTGCAGCGTGAGAAACACTGTATAAATGTGAAAAAGAAAATGTTTTTCCCCAGGTTAGGAAAAAATCATTTTCCATCCTTCCACGTCGTTGAGAGAATGGAAAACAAAGGGGCCCCTTAGTGCACAGTAGAGACCTAGGAGCAGTTATCTAGAAACATTCCAAGGGATGTAAAGATCCCAGGAAAAAAAATAGCTACAAGGTTGCCTAGGTATACGGGGCCCTGGGCAAACTCGTGATAGGATTTTTGCACTCCAAATATGATAAAGAAGTATGAGAGAGTTCCTGGGCCTAAATGGACCACGCAGGGGTGGACAAAGAAGAGACCAGCAGCAGATTGTGTAGACAGATGGCTAAGCACTACATGCCTACCCATCGTTGGTCCCCTAAGTTCTAGCACCGCTTACCAAGGCTGCGTTCTGCCACCCAGATGCCTTCTTCAGACTGAAGCATCTTTCTCCCAGCTTCCGGGAGTGTTGACATAATGCCCACAGCTGAATAAAATCATCTCATTCAAGTAGGTTCACAGCCCTTTCCCAGTGACAGCCTATACCTAAGGACTGGTCAATGTGGGCATATAAAGGCCTGGCTCCTTTATCCCAATTCAGGACAGTTTTAGAACAAAGAGAGTCCAGCTACAAAAAAGGAGAAAAGTGAATTTATCAAAGATAATAATTATTTCTAATTATTATCAAAATTGTAACTAAACATGTCATTTAATGATTATTTAAAATTAATAGTTTAACTCCAGTGGGATACGTAAGAAATTGGTAAGAGCAAAAGCAAAGTTCATGCTTTATGAAAATGCAGCCCTCTAATGTGGCATAATGTGATTCCAAAGCAGGAAACACTGGATATTATGTCCTTTTAGTGCATTTTGATGCTGCATCTTAATGAAAGAAACCCTTAAATAAGCAATTAGGAAGATCCCTGGACAACATTAGATAGAGAGATTCTAAAAGTTCTATAATGCAGACAACTTCAATAGACATGAAGATTATAGTCTAGAAAACCCTGTCAGATAACTCTAAAGGGAGCTTAATTGATAAAAAGACATTTATATAAAAATGCATTTGAAGAGTTTGATTAAATTGTTTAATGAAATGTGATAATTTCTAAAACAGTATATCATAAATAATTGGTATAATTAATAAATATAAGTAGATAATTGACTTTATTCAAAGCACAACTTATACATTTAATTTTGCTCACCTGAAAACTTAGATTTTCTCAATGGGAAATTTGAAAGATCTCTAACCTATTTCCCTTCACCCACCCAGAGAGAATGAGAGAGAGAGAGAGAGAGAGAGAGAGAGAGAGAGAATGAGAGAGAGATTCCAGGAATAAAGAAAAATAAAAATGACATATTGAAATGTTTAAAGTGGGCTGGGATCATGCACCTATGACATGAGCCATAATGTATCAAAAGAGATTTTATTCCAGGCACCAAGCCTCTCTGCTGATTTAAGGCTTGGTTCCTCCCATGCCAGGTGTCTTCTGGTTATCTGAGCTATGCTGTGCTCAAGGCTACAAGCTTTCTGCAAGATATCTGCTAAGCACAATAAGTTTTTCTCTGCCCCGTTTTATTCTCTTTAATCCTTTCACATATAAGTTCTCTTATCATGATCTCTCTTTTAAAAAATGAACAAACAAAAAATACCCTTATTCTGGAGAAGGAATGGCAGAGATATGCTGTAGTTTGGGCCTAGTGAGTATGGGTATAACTCATTTAGGATATATATGTTTGGCAGGCATGAATTTCAAACCACTTCTACTAGCAATCCATCAAAAACATGTACTGTGTTCTGTAAAATAAACCCCATACAATTTTCAAGTGGATGGTGAGCAATTCTTAATTGTTTCTCTTGTGTTGCCCCTTATTCCACTTGAGACCACTTACAGAACCTCCACTAGGTTTTCCCTTTGATGGAGTTGGAATGAAGTGAGGATCTCAACATGTTTTAGGGAAGGGATGGAGAAAATTATGCCACATTAGAGGGCCACATTTTCATAAAGCATGAACTTTGCTTTTGCTCTCGCCAGACTGTTGTAGCAAAACTTCAGCACAAAACTTCAGCACATCATCTATGTCCTTGCTTACCTAACATTTTTTATCTTCCTTCCTTGGCATGTCCAGGACTCTGGCAGAGAGGTTATTAATAACCTTTCCAGTAAGGTACATGAGAGATATCTATATATATAAAGAGCCAGGGTCTGTAACACCCAAAACGACCTAACGGATGACCGAACACCAGAAGTCAGTCCTGCAATCAGTGCTGGGTCGCCGGCACTGACTGCCGAGGGGGCTGCGGATGAGGCCCAGAGAGAGGCCCGGAGAGAGAAGCAGGGTCTTACCCAGCCTCCGTGGCATCTATTGATCAGCCCTTGCCTCTCTTTCTCTCCAGGCCTCACCAGCAGCACGGGGGCTGCTGATCAGCCCCGCCTCTCTGATCAGGCCTGGAGATAGGCCCGAAGACACTGACTGGCATAGAAACCAACCAATCAGAACCAAATGTGGGTGAACTGAGAGGAGACAATGGCTGCCTAGGAGGTGGAGCTTTTGATCCTGACTGGCATAGAAACCAACCAATCAGAACCTAATCTGGGTGAACTATGAAGGCAGAACCTAAAGTGGGGGCTGAGGAGGGGTTTTAAGGGCAACAGCTGTTTGGTGTAAGGTGTAAGAAAGTGGTTCAATTTTTTAATGACCGGTTTGGCAGTATAGTGAATAAAGCTGGCTATCAGTCCAGATATAGGGATTGTGTATTTTTGTCTCCCAAGAGCATCTCCTCCTGCTGAAAAAGACTCCCCCCTGCCATTTTAAGCAACCCTATCCTATATAATCTATCTATACTAATAAAAGGGTAATATGCTAATTAGACTGGGTTGACTGGCCATCTTCCAGATGTCCAACTTCCTTCCAGACAAAGCCATGGTGGTGGCGGCCGAGGCAGAGGCAGTTAGGGGTGATCAGGCCAGCAGGGGAGGGCAGTTGGGGGTGAGATCAGGCCGGCAGGGGCTTAGGGGGAATCAGGCTGGCAGGGGAGGGCAGTTAGGGCAATCAGGCAGGCAGGGGCAGTTAGGGGTGATCAGGCCAGCAGGGAAGAGCAATTAGAGGCGAGATCAGGCCAGCAGGGGAGGGAAGTTGGGGGCGAGGTCAGGCAGACAGGGGAGGGCAGTTGGGAGCGAGATCAAGCTGGCAGGGGAGGGCAGTTAGGGGCAATCAGGCAGGCAGGCAGAGGCAGTTAGGGGTGATTAGGCAGGCAGGCAGTTGAGCGGTTAGGAGCCAGTGGTCCCAGATTGCGAGAGGGATGTCCGACTGCTGGCAATCAGACATCCCCAAAGGGGTCCCCAATTGGACAGGGTGCAGGCTGGGCTGAGGGAATCCCCCCCCCCCAGCCCCCACCATTCACAAATATCATGCACCGGGAAACTAGTATCTTTAGAAAAATCACAAATATGCCCTGTCCTTACACAAGAATGTTAAATACCCCCTGACTGGAATAATTCATTTTCTATGACAATACAGAAATCACAGAATCTGACCTGCCTGCATCACGTCTTCCCTTCCTGCCTCATAGTCTGCAAAGCGCACCAAGATATATTTTTCTATATATCTCTCCTTGCATATGCTAATCCCTAAACATTCAAGATCAATGTAATCATCTCTATTATCAGTCATGCCTTCCCTAACCTCTTCCACTGCAGCTGATACTCAGCTTTTTCCACACCACACCTTAGAATAATAATTACTAGTATTTCTGCAAGCATCACACAGTATTGCAGCATATTCTATACAATAAAAGGCCTGCCACCATAAGCCTAACAACTGGAATGACCAGAGACCAGAACCACCACGGCCCCTCGCTGGACTGGCCCTGCCCCCAAACAAGCAGTTAGTGGTGATCAGGCAGGCAGGCAGAGTGGTTAAGGTTGATTAGGTTAAGGTTGGCTATTCCTTGAAACATTTTTTAGAATATATCTCTGAAGACTTGTAGGCAGACCAGCAGTTAGGGATGATCATGTAGGCAGAAAGTGGTTAGGGGCAATCTGGTAGGCAGGCCAGAGGTTAGGGGTGATCAAGTAAGCAGATTGCCCCTTGCAGGGCTGGCCCTGACCCCAGCAAGCAGTTAGGGGTGATCAGGTAAGCAGGCAAGTGGTTAGGGGTGATCGGCAGGCAGACCAGCGGTTAGGAGTGATCAGGTAGGCAGGCAAGTGGTTAGGGGTGATCGGCAGGCAAACCAGTGGTTAGGAGTGATCAGGTAGGCAGGCAAGTGATTAAGGGTGATCCAGTAGGTAGGCCAGTGATTGGGGGCAATCAGGTAGGCAGACATCCCCACCCAGAGCTGGCCCTGCCCCCCAGCAAAGAAAGAGGGAGGCCCAGGGCATGTGCTGCCAGCCAGGGATCTCCCAACAGAGGGAGGCCCAGGCCATCCAAGCCACCACACCCCATTCCTATTGCCTGCAGAGGGAGACAACTAGTGGCAAGGGACAGGGGGTGGGGGGAGCAGCGTTGCACAGATGGCAAGCAGCGGCAGCGGTGGGGGTGGGGCCAGCTGCCTGCATCCAGGGCAGGAAAGCCCTGATAGGCCCTGATCTCAGGCCAGGCCTAGGGACCCTACCCAAGGGGTCCCAGATTGTGAGAGGGTGTAGGCCGGGCTGAGGGACTCCCCCAAGTGCATGAATTTTCATGCACCGAGCCTCTAGTGTTTATATGGTAGCTCTCTTAATACAACACAAGTTCCTTGAATTAGGAATTTGAACTTTTCCCATTTTGTATCCCAAGAGATTGATTGCAATATTTAAGTATACAGTAACCCCACTTCTTTTAAGGAGATGCATGATGAATACTTGAGTGTCTGCAAAATATTTAAAAAGCAAGTCTTCAGAGATATATTCTAAAAAATGTTTCAAGGAATAGCCAGCACAAGATAGAAGATGAACAAAGTTGGAGGACTGACACTACCCAAATTCAAGACTTACTATAAAGCTATAGGAATCAAGATGGTGTGGCAAAAGAATAGACTAATAAATCAATGGAACAGAATAGGAAATCCAGAAATGGACCCACATAAATATAGTCAAATGATTTTTGACAAAGGAGCAAAAACAATACAATGGAGAAAATGGTGCTGGAACAACTGGACATCCATATGTAAATAAAGAAATCTAGACAAATGCCTCACCTGTCACAAAAATTAACTCAAAACAAATCATAGACCTAAATATAAAATGCTACACCATTAAACTCCTCCAGGATAACATAGAAAGAAGCTTAAGTGACCTTTAGCATGGCCATGACTTTTTAGATACAACACTAAAGGCATGATCCATAAAAGTAATAACTGACAAGTTGAACTTCATTAAAATTAAAAACTTTTGCTCTTTGAAAGGCAATGTCAAGAGAATGAAACAAGCTACAGACTGGGAGAAAATACTTGTAAAAGATACATCTGATGAAGGACTTATCCAAAAAAGAATTCTTAAAACTCAACAATAAGAAAAAAAATGAAAAATGTCCAAACACCTTAACAGACACTTTACCAAAAGGTGGCAAATAAGCATGTGAAAATATGCTGAACATTATATGTCATCATGGAAATGCAAATTAAAACAACAGTGATATTCCACTACACATCTATTAGAATGGCCAAAATTCAGAACACTGACAACACCAAATGTGGGTGAGGATGTGGAACAACAGGAACTCTCATCCATTGCTGGTGACAATGCAAATGGCAAAACTATTTTGTAAGACAGTTTGGAAGTTTCTTACAAACCTAAACATACTCTTATCATATGATCCAACAATTGTGCTACTTGGTGTTTATCCAGACATTGAAAACATGTGTCTATACAAAAACCTACACGTGGATGTTATAATAGTTTTATTTATAGTTTCTAAAACTTGGAAGCAGATTAGATGTCCTCCAGTAGGAAAATATATAAATCAACTGTGATATAGCTGGACAATGAAATATTATCCAGTACTAATAATAAATGTTTATTTTCTTGACTTGGTCATCCAGCACTGTTGGTGGCCATCATATCTCTGGGGAGTCTTCCAAATCATTTTGCTTTACCCAATATAAAACTGTGTCTATATACAAGTGTATAAATTAATCACGTGTTATTTTTGGTACAGCTTGTTGGGGGGAAAGGTTGAAATAAGATTGTCCCTATATGTTCAATAACTCACTATTAACAGAAACTGTATGTTGTCTTTTAGAAGGACAGTTTCTTGGGGACAGTATCTTAGGTCATGTGGTTCTGAGAATACATTTAGTTTGATCATTAGAATAAAATATATTCTTAATAAATTCTAACTTTCTCTCTTTGTCTCTCTCTCATCCTATATCTCCATACTTAAATAGTGTCTTGATAAGAATAATCCATTTGCCATTCACTTTGACAACCCTTATCTTGAAAGACATTTTCCCAATTAAATATGTCTATCAAGGGTAACAGGTAAAACAACACTAACAAATATTGGAGAGTAAAAAAAAAATGAAAAACATGAGAACTTCAACTGGCAAAATCCAGTGATTTCAGAATCTGGGCCTGCAGTAAAATTTTTAAAAAAACCTTTAATGGTCTCTCTACCCAGAGAGTTATTAAGGCAAGACCTGAAACTTAAAATTCTTCCATGTGTTTAGAGTGTAATGACATAGTGGAAGAATTTTTTTTAATTCAGTTCTAAATGAAAAGTATTCTTAAATACTATATTAAAATCTGGTTTTACTTAATTCTTAGAAAAGAGCTTAAGACATAGATAATTTTTAATTTGTTGTGCTAGGAGAGTTCTCTGATCTCTAACCAGAACCACTTTTAACATTTTGTTCTTCTTAATAGCCTGCACACACTGGTCTCTGCCCACTCTTCCCCAAGTAAGCTAAGAACTTACTGTTCTGCTTATTTATTTTTTTTCATTTATCATTCAACATGTTTTTATGGAGCCCCTGAAATAGGCCAGTCATTCACATGGACCCTGAAAATACAAATATGTATAATACAAAACTTCCTAATCTCAGGAAAATTCCATTCTTGTGATGGATACAGACAAGTAAGCCCAGAGTTTTAATGCCTTGTGCTGTAACAGATATAAAATGCCATCTCCGGGAAACAGAAGAGGAGGCAAAGGCAAAGGAAGGAGTGACACTGGGAGAGATAACAAGTTAACTATGGAAAAATCCAAGAAAGGCCCAAGAGAGAAGAAAAGTGTGAGTGCAAATTATGAGTTAAGAACTGGAAGGAGCTGATGGAGATAAAGCATAAAGCTGGAAGAATATTCTATAGGGTCCTAGTGAATCTGAATGAGTTATCTGTTGTTTCAGTCTTCAAACACTGTCTGTAATATTATGTTACATTTTAAGCACTTTGTCATTATTGCTAGTCTACATGCAAATGCATTCCTCCATGTCCCTGTGAGATATAATTCAAATCCTAGCCAAGAACCTAGGATTCCAAAAATGTCAGCCATGATAAGAAATCCAAATTCAATTCATCAATACCATCTGAATCCCCAGCTATTCACCTCCACTCCCATATATCCTTTTTTCATGTACCACGTGTTTATAGGAACAAAGAAATTATGAATGAAAAAGTTATCTGTGCTTTGAAGTCCTACATTTTCTAGCTCCATATTTATTCCCCTACTATTTTCTAACAATGTTGTTTATGCCACCAGGAGAAGCAGGTTGTAATGTAATTTCTTCTTTGATCTCTTTGGTAATCCAATCATTGTTTAATAGCATGCTATTTAGCCTCCAAGTGTCTGATTTTTTCATTGTTTTTATTTTAGTTGATTTCTAGTTTTATGCCATTATGATCTGAGAAGATGCTTGTTATGATTTCTATCTTCTTGAAAGAGAATTTGCCTGTGTCCTAATACGTGGTCTATCTTTTAAAATGCTCCATGCACACTTGAGAAGAATGTATATTCTGTAGCTTTGGGGTGAAATGTTCTGAAGATGTCAATTAAGTCCATCTGATCCAGTGAGTCATTTAGTATTGCTGTTTCTTTGCTGATTGTTTGTCTAGAGGATTTATCCAGTGGTGTCAGTAGGGTAATAAAGTCCCCTACTATGACTGTATTGCTATTGATCTCTACCTTTATATCTTCCAGAAGTATTTTTATGTCTTTGGGTGCTCCTGTATTGGGTGCATATATGTTTACCAGAGTTATATCTTCTTGTTGAATTGCTCCCTTTAGTATTATGTAGTGGTCTTCCTTATCTCTTTTTATGGCCTTTACTTTGAGGTCTATTTTGTCAGATATAAGTATTGCAACCCAAGCTTTTTTCTCATTTTCATTTGCCTGAAAATTTTTTTCCATCCCTTCACTATCAATCTGTGTGAATTTTTTGTTCTGAGGTGGGTCTCTTGCAGACAGCAAATGTATGGGTCATGTTTTCTTATCCATTCAGCTACCTTATGTCTTTTTATTGGAACATTTAATCCATTTACATTTAATGGTATTATTAAGTACTTGTTTCTCATCATTTTTATTCTTAATGTTTGTGTTTCTTCTTGCCTTTCTGTTTCTTCTTTTTACAGCAGTCACTTTAGCATTTGTTGCATTGCTGGGTTGGTGGTAATTCTCTCTTAACCCTTTTTTGTCTGTGAAGATCCTGATTCCACCTTCAATTTTGAATGATAGCCTCGCTGGATATAGTATTCTTGGATTCGGTCCCTTTCTTTGCATCACTTTGTGTATTTCATTCCATTTCCTTCTGGCCTGGTGTGTTTCTGTTGAGAAATCAGTTGATATTCTAATGGGAGATCCCTTGTAGGTAACTTCAGTCTCTCTCTGGCAGCCTTTAAGATTCTTACTTTGTAGTTGATGTTTGGTAATTTAATTATGATGTGTCTTGGTGTTAGTCTTTTTGGGTTCATCTTGTTTGGGATTCTATGTGCTTCTTGGACTTGTGTAGTTTTTTTCTTGCCAATAACAGGGAAGTTTTCTGTCATTATTTCTTCAAACAGGTTTCCTATTCCTTGCTTTGCTTACTTTCCTTCTGGTACCCCTATTATGTGGATGTTGTTTCATTTTGTGTTGTCCCAAAGCTCCCTTAGGCTCTCCTCTTGCTTTTTAATTCTTCTTTCCAGTTGCTGCTGTGTTTGTGTGTTTTTTCCTACCTTGTCTTCTAATTAGCTGATGCGGTCCTCAGCCCCTTCTAGTCTACTGTTTAAGCTTTCCATTGTGTTCTTTATTGAAGCTATGTCGTTCTTCATTTCCTCTTGGTTCTTTTTCATGTGGGTGACATTCTTATTCAGCTCCTTATAATTCTCATTGAGTTGTGTGTATTTGTTATCCAGCCGTTTGAGCATCCTTATAACCATTACTCTGAATTCTTTCTCTGACATGTTACTTGCCTCCATTTCATTTTAACTTCCTCTCTGGTGATCTTCTTTTTCTTTCCTTTGGGGATTGATTTTTTGTCTCCCCTTGTTTTGCTGTAGCATTTTAATTGTTTCTGTGTCCTAGATCCGACTGCTTTGCTACCCAGGTTCTTTTGGGGATGGTGCTCCTGGTGTGATCTCTCAGATCTCCTGGGCTTGGTAATCTAGCATAGCTTCCTACTTGAGCTATTTGGGTTCTCTTGATGTAGTTGGATCTTGAATGTTAGTTTCTTATTCATGGATGATGTCTTGTCACGGGTTAGCAAGGTGACTCACCCCAAGCTTCATTGTGCAAGCAGTTTTGGATATGATTGTGGTTCTGGCTCTTGTGGAAAAGTTTTTCTGAGGTCTCACTGGTATGTGCTTGCTGTGGATTCACAGGATCCATGGCCTGGGAGGAAGAAGTCTTGGGGCCTGAGACTCAGGAACTGTGACTTTGGCTGGTGTGGTGTGACTCTTGCTGGATTAACATCACTCTGCAACTCACTATGAGGGGCCCTGAGCCTGTGACAGTGAGGGGCAGGTGTCTTGTATTCTGTGGTTGAGGCAGTGGGACTCTGGCCAAAGTGATTTCCCTTTCTGAATCACAAAGTGGTTCAGGATCCAGCAGCAGGCTTTCCAGAGGTAGGTAGCCGGGAGGGGGATGTCATGAATCCTACTGAGGGAGCTGTTCGCCCTTGGTTGGAGAGGCACACGCCCAGTGGCAGCACACAGAGGGGTGCAGGAGCTGTCTGCAAGGGGTGTGTGCTTCTGGGGCCCACATGCTGGATCAGAGTGATTATGGTGTGCCACCGGCCCCATGGAGGGAGAAGTCCCAGTTTCTGCTTTGGGGGATATGCGCCCTTGGTTGAATATGGATGCCCAATGGCTGCTTACAGAGGTGCCCAGGAGCCGTCTGCTGGGGCAATGGGCTCACGGACCCCTTGTGCTGGAGTGGTACTACTGCAGGGACTAGATGCCAGTGGCTGGGGTTGTGTCTTTTGGCAGCTCAAGAAGTACCCAGGGGCCGCTTGCTGGGGCAGTGGGCTCAGGGGCCTTGCACGCTGGATCAGTGCTACTGCAGGGACCGGAGGTCAGCAGCTGAGGAGGAGGAAGTCTGAGTTTCTGCTGCCGGGGCCTTGAGCCTTTAGCTGGATATGAGTGCACCTAGTGGCAGCTCACAGAGGCACCCAGGAGTGGCCTGCTGGGGCGGTGGCCTCCAGGGGCATTCGTGCTGAAACCACACGACCACAGTGTCTGTGGGCATGCAGCTGGGAAGGGGGAAGTCCAAATTTCTACTGTCAGGTCATGCGTCCTTGTTTGGATATGAGCACATCCATCCGGGGCTCAAGGAGGCACCCAGGATCCACCTATAGGGGCAGCAGGCTCAGTAGGCCTGCATGCTAGAAAGGCACAACTGCGGTGTCCAGAAGTCAGCAGCCTGGGAGGGGGATGTCCCATTTTTTGCTGCCTTGCACCCTTGGTTAAAATTGCGCATACCCAGCGGGGGCTCACAGAGGCACCCAGGAGCCATCTGTGGGGGTGGTGGGGCTCAGGAGGCCTGCACTCTGGAAAAGTGCGACTGTGGAGGTGTGTTTGACAGCGCAGTGTACTGACCCATTCTGAGGGGCCCTGGCACTGACGTCATGCAACCAAGGTGTCTGTGGGTAGGTATCCAGGAAGAGCGAATTCAGAATTTCTATTGCCGGGGCAGTGCAGCCTTGTTTGTATAAGATCACACCGAGTAGGGGCTCATAGCGGCACCCAAGAGCTGCCTGTGGAGCAATGGGCTCAGGAGGCCTGTGCGCTAGAAACGCACAACTGTGGTGTCCAGAGGTCTGCCACTGGGGAAGGGGGAAGTCACACTTACTGCTGCAGGAGGTGTGCACCTTTGGAGGTGGAGGTCCTAGGCTCTGCAGGCCTGCAGGTGAGGCAGCAGGATTTTGGTTGGAGTGGCTGCAGGGTCGCAGGCAGTGTGCAAGGGCTGTCTGGGTGGTGGTGCTGATGAGTTCCTAGAAGAGGCCGCTCTCCCCTTCAAGATGGCATGGGCTCTGTGCCCAAGTCCCATAGCCTGGGGAATGTCTGCAGTTGTGGTAGGTTCTCCCTGTCCAATCGCTAGCCCCTGCTACTCCTGACAGATTTAACTGTCCCTCACTCACACACACACACACACACACACACACACAGACACCACACATCCACACACTCTTCTTTCACCCCCTCACTCGCTCACATCCTCTCCTCACCTCCATCCTGCCAACTGCTATCTTCTATTCCACTTTTCATCACTTTCTATACTTCATGCCACTCCCTTCTGGTCTGATGTGTTTTTATTGAGAAATCAGTTGATATTCTAATGGGAGATCCCTTGTAGGTAATTTTCTGACTCTCTCTTGCTGCCTTTAAGATTTTCTTTGTCTTTTACATTTGCCAATTTAATTATAATGTGTCTTGATGTAGGTCTTTTTGGGTTCATCTTGATTGGGATTCTCATTTTGGCTATCTCTTTGAATTTGCTTCTATATAATTAGTAGAGCTCTCCCAGTCTTGGCAGAGTCGCCTTATATAGTAGTGTCCTGATTGGTCCAGTGATTCATTGCTCCTAGTCACCTATGCTGAGTTCTCTAGGGGTGTCTTTTGTGTAGGTTATATGTACTCTCCTATTAGAGTTGACCTTGATTGCTGTTTGCACATCAATTGGTGGGACTGACCCTCAGGTTGACTGGCTATGGCAATAGCAGGAAAGCTACTGTGTGTGTGAGGACTCCATAGAGTGGGATTTGCTTTAGCAGGTCTCTGGTGCCTGACAAGCCCACCTTTTGCATGTGCTATTTGTGGATCTTATTAGATAGTGTTCTGGTGTGATCTAAAGCTGGCCAATGGTATGTTGGTACTGTGACCTCTTTGGAAAGGCTCTGGTGAAGGCTAAGATTAGTGGCTGCCTATGTCTACCTGTGGTCATCTGGTAAGAGCTATAAACTTATCTGTGGTTGGTAGCTGCCTGTGCTGGCCTTGGAAGTGACTGAGGCCTGCTGCTACTGGTGCCAGACTTGGGGCCACTTGCCAAGAGTTACCAGACTGCTTGTTTGGGATATGAAAGTCTGCATTTTGGGACCAGGTAATTGCTATAGAACATCTGTGCTTTAGGTGAATTAGCCTCTGAAAAGATTTGGGCCAAGTGGTTAAATTGGGTCAGTATCACCAGTGTGGGGGGAGAGTGGCTTTAGTCAGATTAATGGAGAATCAGATTTGGTGTTTACTTGCACCTGCCAGCTGTGTGGGGAGGGGTCAACAAAAACAATGGCACTTGCCAGCACTTTAGTTCAGAGAGAGCTGCCCCTCCAGCCCTCACCCTGAAGCCAGACAATTCAGTTCCTCTCCTGTCCCAGGCTTTTTTGAGCTGCTGCCCTGTCTCTAGAGTTTAGGGCTAGTGTTTGTAGACACCTGGGTCCACAGCAGCCCTGTCTCACCTGGATGGAGACCCTGCTGGCTTTCACAGCCAACTGTTTGGGGGAATTCTATTTCTCACACTGGTACTCCAGGCTAGGGAACCCAGTTTGGGAATGCTACCCCTTTCTCCTCAGTGGGGACATGTGCAGCCAAGATATCCCTCCTGATTCTCAAACACTGCACGTGGATGTGGGACCTGCCTGATTCACATCTCCGTCCTTCCTTACCAATCTCGACATTGCTTATTCTTTATATCCTTAGTTATAGGAGTTCTGTTCAGCCAATCTTCACATGGTTCTCATGGGTGGCTGTTCTATAATTTAGTTGTAATTTCAATGTGGTCATGCGAGGAGATGAGCACAGCATTTGCCCACTCTGTTATCTTGACCTAAAATCTTCAAGCTGCATTTGTGAGGGAACTTTTAAAGACCGTGTTGAGTTGATTCTGTGACCTGTGCCAAGTAGACATTCTTAAGGATAAAGGTTTTAAACACCTCATCTCTCGCTTTCTTTGTATCTGATCTAGAATTTCATGTCTTCAAAGCAGCCTGGAGTAACATATTTTGCGAATAATAGCTATTTGTTCTCTTTGTTGACCAGATAATTGCTATAGAACAGTGATGGTGAAAGTTTTGAGCTCAGCGTGTCAAAATTTTGAAAAATCCTAACTTAACTCTGGTGCCATGTCACATATAGAAATATTCATAATTTTTTTTAAATATATTTTATTGATTTTTTACAGAGAGGAAGGGAGAGAGATAGAGAGTTAGAAACATCGATGAGAGAGAAACATCGACCAGCTGCCTCCTGCACATCTCCCACTGGGGATGTGCCCGCAACCCAGGTACATGCCCTTGACCGGAATCGAACCTGGGACCTTTCAGTCCACAGGCCGACGCTCTATCCACTGAGCCAAACCGGTTTCGGCTTCATAATTTTTTTTTTTTATACTTGCAACCATAGTAAAAAAAAAAAAAGATTTATATTTTTGATATTTATTTTATATATTTAAATGCCATTTAACAAAAAAAAATCAACCAAAAATATGTATAAAATGAACAAAAACAATGTACATTTAGGGTAAAAAAATAGTAAAAACAATGATAATCAAATGGTATGAAAACTAGAAATTAGTGACTTTTTTGGTGCTGAAGTTTGTCTGCTAATTCTTCGATTGCAGGTTCATACTTGGTGCACATCAAGGCCAAGCAAGCGCCACTAACTTCAACTATTAGCTAGTTTCTTTTGTTCATTTTAATATTATTTAATGCTGAGAAGAATATATTGATGAAAAAATTGTTAGCAAAGCCATCGCTAGATTTTTTATGTTGCTAAAAGTGTCAGGTACTCTGTTCCAAGCACTCAAAATTTCTTGTTCGTAGTTGCACTCTTCTTCATTATTCAAATGATTTCGTTCCAGATTTTCAAGTTTCGACCTTAAGTCAACAAACACATGAGTCCAAATGCTACCTTGAAAATCTGCAAGTTGCATCTCTAAACCATCAATTTGCATCCATTGGAAATCCTTTAATTCCAAAGTACTGTAAACAACTACTTCCAGATAATTATTTTAATGGTCTGTTCTAGGCTTCTAAATTGGTTGAATCTTTCGCTGAACTGTTCAAATAACGAGTTACTATATTCTGGTACATAAGTATGGACTCCATTACACTCGTTGTAGTGGCCTTCTCGAAATACTTTTTTATCCGAGGAAAATACTTACAAGTTTTAGTTTCAATATCTCACTTGAAAATTTTAAGTTTACTTTCAAAAGATTTGATGTATCCAAACATAACATCAATACTTTTGCCAAAACCTTGTAATTTTAAGTTCAGTTCATTCATATGAACAGAGAGATCTGTAAAAAACATCAAATTGCTGACCCACTTATGATTATTGATCTAAGGAAAGTTTGCCAGATCCTTATTCTCAATAAATACCATAATTTCTTCAAAGCTCTCTACAAATCGCTCAAGTACTTAACCTCTACTCAGCCATCTCACATTATTGAACATCAGTAGTCCACTGTAGGTTGAATCAACTTCCTGTAAAAGTGCAGAAAATTCTTGCTTGTGAAAGGGTCGAGAAGCTATAAAATTCACAATTTTTGTCACAACTGACATTAAATCATTCAATTCTGAGAATCCCTATTTGGCACACAACACCTCCTGATGGATAATGCAATGAAAAGGTACAAGTGGATGTCTAATAGCTTCCATAAACAATTTCAGGAATCCCACATTTTTTCCCACCATATTTGGTGCCCCATCTGTCCTGACTGACACAATTTTAGAGATATCAATGTTTAGGACACTGAATGTTTTTATAACAACCTTACATATTTCGTTTCCTGATGTACTTATTGGCACTGATTCTAACTTTATCAACTCTTCTCTCATTGTGAGACCATCAGAATATCTAGCAATAATGGCCAACCGAGCATTTGATGTGATATCAGTAGTTTCATCAAGAGAAATCGAAAAATATTTACAACTATTTAAGTCTTTTTTTAATTGATGTTGTACGTTTTTGTTAAGATCTATTATTCTGTCTTTGATAGTATTTCTACTGAGTGGTAACTCAGAAATTCTTTTAATAATATCATCTTTATTTTTCATATCGTGAAATAGAGCTGGTGCACATTTTAGAAATGTTTCCTCAATGAATTCTCCATCACTGAGGGCTTTTCCATGCTGAACTATGGAGTGAGAAATACAGTAACTTGCTGATGTTAAATTTGTAGAGCATCTTACAAATTTAATGATGGAATTTGATTGACTTTTATAGAGTTGTAGCTGCCTGGAAATGTATTCCTTCCTTTCACAGATACTTTTTTCAAGAGCTGACAATGATTAGTTTCAAAATATCTCTTTACATTCCACGTTCTGCTTACTACCGTTTCATTACACAGTATGCACAATGATCTGTTGTTTCTGTCAACAATCCCGTACATCTCGGTCCATATGTCTTGAAAGGGTCGGCTACTGCTACTTCCACTTCCTTTATCATTCAATCTTGCTTTTTTATGTTTTTGATTTTCCATTACAAGGCTGCAAAAATAAATAAATATAAATCACGGCTTTTTTTTATAAAAGGTTGATAGGTTTCTTACGTATTAACTTTTTGCAGTGTTGTTGCACTGACTCCTGGTGCAAAACAATTCAAAGATAGCATGTATAACCAAGAAATATATGGTGCTGTAATCAATTATCCGACACGCAGAATGTCTCGTGGAGCACTGTTGCACTGTATATCTTTTTCTTCTAACCCTCCCACTCCTGTCTCCTAACGAACATGGCGATCAAGTGCATCCTTTTGCTGAATGCACCCGAACATACAGGAAGCTTACCGGAGGCACATGTTGACAATAGTGAGGCCGTTTCCAGAATTGGGCATTTTGTCACTCGAGTAAAAATAAAATGTCATGAGTAAAGATTAATCTCTTTATAGTGCAATTCTTAACCTTTTTATATTAATGTCAATATTGGAACAATGTATCTTGGATGTTTTCACTATGTATCTTTGCTACGCAACACCGATGTACATGTTTACATCCAGTTTTAGAATTGCATTATTGATCATGAGTAACGTGAGTAATAATATTACTCGAGTGATTCCCAACTCTGGCCTTTGTGAGAGACAAATATTTGAATTATGCAATTTTTTGTCTCTGTCGATGCGTGTCACCCAAAATGAGTTCACGTGTCACCTCTGACACGTGTGTCATAGGTTCGCCATCACTGCTATAGAACATCTGTACTTCTTTATGGGCCTCTGGAAAATACATATTTTTCTTCTTCTATTTTTGATCTATGATCTCCACAAATTTCAAAAAAATAAATATGATTAAAATATTCCTAGAAGATTATTAACTTGAGCGTCAGCGTTTATTTTCCTCACCACCAAGACAAGTTCCAAGGCTTCCTTCCCTTGTTAACTTTTACCTTGAAAAAACAAACAAACAAAATAAAAGTGTAAAGAATTAGGATACCGAAAACCTAACAACACTTTATAAGTTTATATCTTTGAGTTATCCTTGAAAGCTTCTATCACCCATGTCAAAGAACTTTTATTATGAGGGTTATGGAGTCATTTAATGTGTTGGAAGATAAGTTGGCTACTGATTCTCTGTTATCAAGAGGCCCAACGCAACCAAGACTAAAGCAGGATTTCTGCTGCTAGCAACATATGTATAATGCTTTTTTTTTTCATTTTATATGTAATTAATGTAACTTACTGAGATTCAAACATTTCTGGGGATATTTGCCAAGAAATTGGGTGGGAAGGGATTGGAAAAGTGAAACTACCTAACATTTCCTGGTTTTGTTTAAGAATGTGGGAAATTTGTGAGCAAATGCCTAAGTGACAGAGATGAGAGACAATGTGTCTCTGTGGTCTCGAGTTGGACGCCTGAAGTGAATGGCTGTAGTAAAAACTGAAGGAGCTCTTTTCCAGGACTGTCAGACAGTAGAGGTGCCGGCAGCATTGCCAATGAGTCATAAAAGGTATTATGGGCTGAACTATGACCCCTCCCCAAATTCATATGCTAAACTCCTAACCCTCAGTATCTCAGAATGTGACTATTTGGAGATAGGGCCTTTAGAGGTGACTAAATTAAAATGAATTCATTGGGGTGGGCCCTACTCGAATCTGACTGGTGTCCTTATAAGAGGAAATTTAGAGACAGCATGCACAAAGGAAAGACCATGAGAACACAGCAAGATAGTGGCTATTGCCCAGCCTGTGTGGCTCAGTGGTTGAGCTTCCACTCTTGCACCAAAAGGTCACTGGTTTGATTCCTGATCAGGGCACATGCCCGGTTGCAGGCTCGATCCCCAGCAGGGAGTGTGCAGGAGGCAACCGATTGATGTTGTTTCTTTCTCATCAATACTTCTATCTCTCTCTCCCTTCCTCTCTCTAAAAATCAATAAAAACAAATTATTTTTTAAAAGGGTGGCTATCTGCAACTCAAGGAAAGAGGCCTTAGAGAGAACCACACCTGATGACACCTATCTTAAACTTCTAGCCTACAGAACTTGAGAAAATATATGTTGTTTGGGCCACTCTGTCTGTGGTAGTTTGTTAAGGCAGCCCCAGCAATTCCCCTTAATAAAGGAGGAATCCAGAAGCTTAGAGACTAAGTTGATAGATTGGTTTAAAACATACATAAAAGAAACCTTGGGAGCATTCACACATAAGTGAGACCTGAGGCCAGGGATTCCTGGACTGAACAGGTAAAAAGGACAATGCCAAGGACATTTACATTATTGACTCTGAAAGTAATACTTGTAAATATAGCTACTAACATATATTAAACTGTGGAGAAACACATATTATAGGGTTTAAAAATATGGACACATGACCCACACTTTTTAGCTTACAATTCTGGTTTTGTTTATGATCCTGGGTAAGTTAGTTAACATTTCTGTGCCTCAGTTTCTTTATCAGTGGAGATAACAAGGCCAATTGCATAGGATTTTTGTAACAATTAAATGAATAGGAATATAGTAATGTATGTGTTAGCTATCATTTTTATTATTATCATTATAAGCTGATACTAGTCAAAATATTGAATCAATCTTCACAAAAATTCTTAGGTGACTGAAACATGGTGAGGTAAATTTAATTACTTATGATAACACCATCAGTAGTAGTGGACCTAAGATTTGGCCTTAAATATTATGGACCCATAGATTATTATGCTCCATAGGAACAAAATCTTTATGTACAAAGCATCATAAAAATTCTAAATAGACCACTAAACAGAAGGTGTATTTGTGTTTATAAGATTTGCATTAATCCAAGTGACTTATCCAAGTGACAAATTTACAATTTAAAAATATTCATTTATTTTACCACTGCAGTCTGAGAAGTGGAGAATGTTTAGACTGTGTATTGGAACAATGTTTCTCTTTATTCTAATGACATTATCTATTAACTAGATGCCTGGTGCACAAATTCATGCATGGGTGGGGTCCCGTGGTGGGGACCGATCAGGGGTGGGGCCAGCCGGACCCCAGCAGCAAGCTAACCTACCAGTCAGAGCATCTGCCCCCTGGTGGCCAGTGCACATCATAGTAACTGGTTGACCAGTCGACTGTCTGTCCCCTAGTGGTCAGTGCACATCATAGTGAGTGGTTGAGCGACCTTAGCATATCATTATTAGGCTTTTATTTGAATGGATGACCAGACGACCAGACACTTAGCATATTAGGCTTTTATTATATAGGATAAGCAATTAAGGGAAAATTAGATGATAAACAGTTGATTGAGGTAAACAGAAATAAACAGCTTTTAGTATATATTCAGAATGTTTTGCCATATGCATTTTTAAGAAGTAGAAATATCTGAATCCCAGATTGAACAGTACATTCTAAAAAAAATACTGATTACACTGTTCCCATTACAACTTCTTTACTTCACAAACAAGTTGTTACAATTGATGGAAGAAGGCATGCTATATTTCCTCTGCTATACAGGTGCGTGGATTGAGAAATACCTCCTCATTTTCTCTAAGTACAATATCGTACATGCAGAGTGGTGGTCTGTGAGAGAGAAAGAGAAAGGAATAAAAACTCTTGGTAAAACGACAAAGTTTATTTTCTTCTCATAAATATTAGGATATGTTATGCCTATAACCAACTAGTTCTCCAAATGCTGGGCATTGAAACATGCCTACGTCATGGTTTCCACTCTCTTATTGGGCTATACTGGGATAAAGTAGACACATGGGGCAGGAGGGGAGATTCTGTGTGTTTCCACTTCTCTCTTTGCTGCTTCATTGGAATATTTACAATGTGTGGTAGATATTTTTGGATACTCAGATAATTGAATAACTGAAACCTGAACTCATCTCAGTAGTCAGGCCACCTCTTGCATCATTGATAGTCACTATGGAAGAGTTAGGTTGAACAGCATAGACAAATGTTGCAATATGATTTAATCAATTATTTTTGCCACCCACTAAAATGGAAATAATGTGTAAAGTATTCTATATCTTGGAGAGATTGTGTAGTTGGTATTTGAAGATTTCTGAGAAGTCAAGTAAATCAGGCATCTTGTCTAGTTATCTTCTTGCTAATATCTTGAAAACCTTAAAAAAAGTAATTAACTGGAATAAGACAAGATTGGCAAAGGTTCAGAAAAGTAGCTAAAGAAAAAAATGGTAGCAATAAATACAAATTTTCTGTATCAGCAACAGAACTTAGTCAAGGAAAATGGGGTAATTCAACTTCATAGGTGCTGGTAGTTCACCTTAAATGGTCATTTGCACTTATCTAGTTCAGGAGACACATTGCTCCAGTCTTCTTCTAGCTTGGTTAAGACATCATTGAATAAAGTTTTAAAATATTCAACAGGTAGGTTAAATTATTCAATTTTTAAATAAAGCTATTTTCTATTTCTGCTAATATATTTGAAAATGATAAAATATAGACATTCATATCTAATTATAAAACCTGATATACAATACTACAGTATTTTACATTTAAAATAATAAAGGTATGTTAAAACTTTATTGTTAACTAGAGGCCCGATGCACGAAATTCATCCGAGAGTAGGCCTCAATCCCTCCCTCACAGTTCCGGCAGCTGCCTCGATCCCATGGCTGCAGACCCAGCTTCATCTGAAAGATCATCTGTAAGGTCGTCTAGAAGGACGTCCAGAAGTCATTCCACTATTCAGCCATTTGGTCGATTTGCATATTTCGCTTTTATTATCATAGATAATATAGCAGTAAGTGTAAAATGATAGTATCTTAATCTCATAAGATTTTTTAGATTTAGCAAAAATATCTTTTTATTACATTACTAGAGGCCCAATGCACAAAATTCTTGCAAGAGTATGCCTTTCTCCCCCCGGGTGGTGACACCGGCTTCCCTCTGGCACCCAGGACCTGGGCTTCCCTCTGGCCGCCGACAGGCACCCGGGACCCGGGCTTCCCTTGCAGCCCCGGCTTCGTCTGTAAGGTTGTCCGGAAGGATATCTGGTATAATTAGCAAGTTACACTTTTATTATTCTAAATTAGAGATCAGAATATCATTGAAAAATCAGATTCATCCTTTCTCCATTATTAAGAATTAAGTAGAGGAATGACTTTATCATTCCCCCACCCAAATTTATCTATACTTATATCAATTATTTATTCTGCTACATCCCTTATTCACTGAATGTGCCTTCAGTGTTCTGGATCTCCCTCCACCTCATTTCTTTAAAAATTCTCATGTGATTATGTTTTTTTAATGGTTTTAAGACAGAGAGAGAGAGAGAGAGAGAGAGAGAGAGAGAGAGAGAGAAACATAAATGTGAGATACAAACAGTGATCTGTTACCTCCAGTATGTGCCCTGGTTAGGCTTTGAACCACAACTTAGGTATGTGCCTTGACCAGGAATCAAACCTGCAACCTTTTCTTGTACAAGATGACACTCCCACCAACTGAGCCACCCATCCAGGGCTCCACCTCATTTTTTAACTTGCCACAGTAGGACAACTATGTCATTAAACTTACTAATGGATAAATTACCTCTGCCATTAAGTGATTCTGCTATTCACATATCTATAACTTATAAAAGGATAATATGCTAATTAGACCAGACATCTTCCAGACGACCTTCTGGATGTCCTTCTGGACAAAGCCATGGTGGTGGGGCCAAGGCAGAGGTGGTTAGGGGCAATCAGGCCGGCAGGGAGAGAAGTCAGGGGGATCAGGCCAGCAGGGGAGAGAAATAAGGGGGATCAGGCCAGCAGGGGAGAGCAGTCAGGGGGATCAGTCCATCAGGGGAGAGCAGTTAGGGGGATCAAGCCAGCAGGGGAAAGCAGTTAGGGCAATCAGGCCGGCAGGGGAGAGTAGTTATGGGGATCAGACCAGCAGGGGAGAGCAGTTAGGAGGATCAGGCCAGCAGGCAGGTAAACGGTTAGGAGCCAGCGGTCCTGTAGTGTGAGAGGGATGTCTGACTGCTGCAAGGGGTTCCGGATTGGAGAGGGTGCAGGCCGGGATGAGGGAGTCCCCCCCCACCATGCATGAATTTTATGCATCAGGCCTCTAGTTTATAATATAATATTAGAATTACCAAGCATGCAAAGAAGCAAGAAAATGGACCCACATGATGGTCAATCAATTGAAACTAAGCCAAAACTAGCACAGATATAAGAATCAGCAGGCAAGAACCTTAAAAGAATTATTATAACTGTATTCCATGCATTCAAATAGTTAAGTAGAGACATAAAAGATTAAAAAATCAACCCAAATCCAACTTCTAGAGGTGAAAACTACAATGTCTGATATGAAAAGTACCCTGGATGAGATTCATGCCTGATTAGACATCCTAGAAGAAAAGAATAGTGGTCTTAAAGACATAGCAACAAAATATATTCAAAAGGAAGTAAAAGAGGAATCAAATTTAAAAATTAACAGACCATAAGTGAGCTGTGGGATAATTTCAAGCAGCCTAATAAACTTGAAATAGTCGCCAAAGGGAGAGGAGAAAGAAAGGACACAGAAAAATATATCCCAAAAAATAGTTACAAATTTTAATAAAACTTGATGAAATCTATAAGATCATAGACCCAAGAAGGTCAAAAACTCAAAACACAAGAGGTATGAATAAAATTACATGTCACATAATCAAACTCTTTAATATCAGTGATGAGAAAAATCTTAAAACTAGCCAGAGGGGGGGGGAAGGGGAGCATATTTTCTTTATAGGAACAAAGGAAGGATAGTAACAAATTTCTCAATTGGATAAATCCATGGTAAAAGACAGCACAGCAACATCTTTAAAGTCAAAGTAAAAAAAAATCTGTCAAACTAGAATTCTATAACCAGGTAAATTATCTTTTAAAAGAAGGCATCAAAAAACTTTTTCAGACAGAAGTCTGAAAAAAAAAATAACAACCAGCAGACCCATACTACAAAAAATCTTAAAGGAACTCCTTTAGTCAAAATATAAATTGTACCACATAAAAGTATACATCCACATAAGGTTTAGAAGTACACCAGAAATGATAACAAAGTGAATAAATATATGAGTTTTCCTAATTATTTATAATATTTTAATAGTTTTACTCTTTAAAAATATGATACATTGCATTTTGGAATTTTTAGCATATGTACAAGTAAAATGTATGCCAACAACAAAACAAAAGCTAGAATGAAAAAAGTGGAATTATATTATATACAGTTTTTATGTTATATGGTAAGTGGTAACATTCACTTAAAGGTAGACTGCAATAAACTAAAGATTATAATAGAAATCCCCCCAAAAAACCTCTAAAATAAATTTTAAAGAGTTATAGATAATAAACCCACAAAAGAGAAAATGAAAGCATAAGACTACTCAATGTACACAAAAGAAGGCAGACAATGAGAAAAATGGAAACAAAGAACAGATAGGAAAAATATGAAGCAAAATAGCAAGATGATAAGTTGAAACCCAACCACATAACAATCATATTACGTTAAGAGATGTAAATACCCTTAATAAAATGGCAGATGTCATAACATAATTTGTCATTAGAGAAATGCAAATTAAAAACACAGAGAGATATCTTAATACCTATTAGAATAGTGAAAACAGAAACAAAACAAACAATAAATCTGGCAAAAGTATAGTATTGGGTGCAGGAGAACAGTGGAATTCCTGACAAATGTCAGTGGGAAT